>NC_069073.1:89754790-90079802 GCF_025698485.1 Gossypium arboreum
GGACTCAATCATTGGCTGAAGAATAAATTTGTGTGAATTTAAAATTGATTGAGATAATATTTAGGATTTAATTTCTTTTATTGTAAATCATTTTTCTTCTCTCATTATAATGGAATTACTCATTTGTACAAAATATATAAGTACTTAATGGAAATCAAGTAAATTTTGCAATTAAAAGTTTACTTGCTAGAATAAAAAGCTAAATAACATAAAATTCTTGAATTCGATAGTTACTTCATCAAATATTTGACAGTTCTTTACTTTTTCTTTTTTTTTTCTTAATGTAAAACAAATATTTTCTTTTATATTAATCTTATAATGGCTATTGGTAAAGTGATAGAATTTGTATATAAATCTTATTAAATATATGTTTAATAATCGGATAAGTACTTTTAAGTTGTTTTGTTTAAGGGTTAATACAACAAAAATTATTTTAAAAATCAGTTGAACCTTTAATTGAATATAAACAATCAATCAATTGAGCTTTTAATTGTTAAAATTGGTGTAAGTTCTATCCATTGTTATGCCCGTCATGTAATGAAAACGAGTACAATCTTTTAAAATGTTTAAAACCATAAAAATTATTAAAACTAATAGAAAATTATAAAATTATAAAGAAATATTGAAAATGTTTTAAGAATATTATTAAAAAAGTATAAAACAAATTAAAATAAATCCATCTTAAAAGATTATCACCTTAAACCACGACAATGTATCCTCATCCAAGTATTTGGTTCCAATTTTGGGTGGAGATAGTTCAAGGGCAGTTAATTTTAGAAAATATTTTTTTGTTTTTTACTTTATTCTTGAAAGGAGATAAATAATTTGGAGAGCTATATATTAATGAATTTTTCATTTTTAATGTTGATAATATTTAGAGTATAAGCGGAGATGACAAATGGAAATAGTTTCCAAATGTAGGCAGGTCTACATTTTTCAAAGGCTTTGTAACTCTTATAAACATGATAAAACAAGTTACCTACGTAGATGACAAATCATTTTGTATACGACAATACTTTTTGAATTAATATCACATTAATGTCGAAAAACTTTTGAGTTATATATTTGTCTCCATACAATTTCAATTTATTTTCTATTTTATACTTTTTATAATATATTTTGTATTTTATATTTAAATTTAATTTTTTTATAATTTTAATATATTAATGTAAATTTAATAAGTTTATATTTATATACTTTTTTAATTTTTATAATTTTAAAAATTCTAAAAATTTAAAATTTCTATAATGTTTTAAATATTTTTTATCATTTTGATTTTTAAACATTTTAAAGAAAATGTACCACAATCCTTATGTGTTATACAATGAAAATAATAGTAATTTATATGCAACTTAGTAATTTAAGGCTTTATTAATTTTTATATTCGATTAATGATTAAATTGGGTGATATTTTTTATTGAGGGTACAATTGATTATTAACTTATTTTATAAAATCTTTTATTATATTAAATATTTATTTAAAATTTATACAAAAATATATAAAAAACACCATCATAAAATGTTATTTATCATTTAAAAGAAATAATATATTAATTTTTAATTGAATTAATCCATGATTTTAATAATAACTATATATATTTGATATAGACGTTTCAGAGTAATAAACAGGGATGATCATTTGTCATATTGCTGCTATACATTGAATAGAGCTGATAAATATAGTTGCACGTATATTTAATTGTCATTATATTTGATGATTATTAATAAGAATCTGAAACTTCATACCGACATGAGAGAGTAATCTCAATTGCATACCACAAATCAGATTTTACCCAATTCAAGATATATAATGTAAAACGCGGCTTTCCTCTGGCCCAACCTAACTAAAGACACTCACTCATATCTTTAAAATCGGACATTTTACCAAAAAAAATTTATTTTCTAAAAATATTTACGGAAAATGACTAATTTTTTGATTATTTATTAGAAATGGCCGAATCCCCTAAAAACACTTTCACATAAACGCGATCTCAGGTGTCAGCAAAACGCGTCTCAGGGGGAGCGTTTTGTCCATATTAGTACAAAACGCTTTCTTGAGGATGCGCTTTGTGCTGACGTGGATAAAACGCTCCCCCAGGAACGCGTTTTGTCCCGATTTCTTAACCCCCAAAGACTACTTTTTTTACCGTTTCGACTCCAACGGTAAAAAAAAAACTATAAAACCCCCCTTTCATTTTTTTTCACACTAAAATCTTCTCAAAATTCTATCAAATTTCTCTCAAAGCTCTCTTTAATTTTTTCAAAAATTATTTATTTAAATTTTTTCTGAATTAGTTTTTTTTAAATTAACAAATATTCGATCGTGTTCACAATGGCCGGAAAATTAAATCGTCTCGATAAAGAACACATCTCCGTCGAACAAAGGTAAGTGTTAATTTTAATTTTTCAAAATTATTTAATATTTTTTTCATTTATGTAATTTTAATTAATTTTTATTTTATAATTTTTTATAACAGTCTGTAGATCGGGTGTTGCAATGCTATATCCGTAATATGTTTGGTCTTTCATCACCGTTGATAGAGAATTACCTGCGGGAAGCGAGTTTTTGGCACGTGGCCACGATAGGCTGGGGGTGCAAGTTGGTCCTGAAATTAATCAGTGCGTTGATAGAAAGGTAGAGACCCGAGACGCACACTTTCCATCTTCCATGCAGAGAGTGTACTATCACTCTAGAATATGTGTAGTTGCAATTGGGATTACCGGTGGATGGGTACACAGTCATCGAGTCCGCTCAATCTGCTAATTGGGGAGCCGTATGCTACGAGCTTTTGGGTGCTATTCCGGATAATATTAACGGAGGTCAGATCGAGATGGGCTGGTTACAAGACATATTCTCGGAGCCAGATAATGATTCGACTGAACTAGAAAGAATACGATATGCTCGGACATACATTCTTTAGACGATTAGAGGTTATTTAATGCCGGACTTTTCACAAAACCTCGTACATCTGAGATGGCTGCTGAAACTCGTTGATTTTAGAACAACCGGTGAATTTAGTTGGGGGTCTACTGTGTTAGCAAATTTGTACAAGGAGATGTGCAAGGTGACATGACCGAAGAAAGCCAAAATTGGAGGTTGCCTATCACTACTGCAATTATGAGCACGGTTTCGCTTTCCATTTTTACGTCCTCGAGTAGACCACCCATATACATTCTCACTCATAACGAAGTAAATTTTATATTAGATTTTAAAATTATTACGTAGATTTAAAATATAATTGTATGCTAAAAAATTATTTAATTAGGTGAAACCATTCGGCGAGCTATGTTGGAATACCTACCTCTCTTGAAGATATACGGCTTCTATTAGACCAACAGTCAGAAGCACAAGTAAGTATTAAATAAAATATATATACATAATAAAATAGTCATTTTGTATTTAGTATTTAGTATTATGTTTATAACTAATATTTTTATCATGTTCATAGTTTTAATGGGCACCATACGAGGATTCGGCAATTCAGGCAGTAATTCCGGATAAATTCTTTCAAAATCCGAATATTTGGCATGTGAAGGTCCCATTGGTCAACTATGCTACCGTGGAGATACACCAGTTAGATATAGTATTACAGCAATTTGAATTCCGAAAATCGATTCCCGTGGCACCTGAGGTGCTTAATGATGAGCACAAAGCTGACTTAAGGCAAATGAATACGGATTGGATGAGATACTGGTCAGAATATATCGAAATATGGGAAAATCAGTATGATTATTTACCTACTCGGGAATTGATCATCGTTCCTGAGTTAGCGTACGTGCCAGAATACATGCCATGGTTTAGGATCCATGGCAAGCCATATTTACTGTTGGAAGAGGAGAGGCGGCAGGAAATTCATGTCCAAAGAGAATGACGAGGCCCTTTAAATCCAAGAAGAAGGGATAATGATGCGGCCACATCAACAGCGCCCACACAATCACCAGGTCCATCAACCGCGCCCACACAGTCACCGGGCCCAACACTTCAACCAACGACACCAATATCACAGCCTTTTCAGATTATGCCAGGTGCATATCCTAGCCCTTACATGTATTCTAACCCTTATATGTTTCCTTTTCCCATTCCTATGGCAGGTTGGAATACATGGCCCGGTTTATCTCCGTTCCTGATTACTCTGATTCAACCGCCGATCTATAGGCCGCTGTTGTATGAGGGATCGCATGAGGCATTGTCGGGGAGCTCTTCTTTTTACTAATCCCCATCGCAATATAGGATTCAAACACTTTTGCCATGGGTGATGCAAACACTTCTGTAGTCATTATTCTATCAAGGTGAGTCATCCTCCTAACACCCACAATCAGATCCCCTGTCGGAAGAACCACAATTCCCACCGGAGCAACCACAATCCCCGTCGAAAGCTGAACCAAGTAAGAATCCAACGCGTAACCATCAACGACCTCCATGTGGCACTAATTCTAACTGGCACCAATATTGATTTTTCTTAATATATTTGTATAAACTTTCTTATATTGTTTCATTTAATAAATAAAAGTTATTTTTAATATTTTAATTGTAATTTAATCTTTATATTTTTAATAAAATAAGAGCTTTTTTGAATAAGACAATATTTTTAATATTTTTATAATTTTAATAAAATATAAATAATGCAACATAATTTTATTACAATAACTATCAGCTATTCCGATTTGGACATGATCGAGCTGTATGGCCTGGGTTCCTACACCATCCACACAACTTCTATTGGTTGGTTGTTTCTTAGATATCCATATTGTTACGTATTCTAGTCAAGTAAGGTCGACCCTTTGGTTTGTGACGCAATTCTCTATCTGGTAATAGCTTAAATGGAGCAAGCGATATAGACGGCCACTTACGTTCCTCTAGGACCGGTGGGAATACGTGTCTCCAAATGTTGTACATGTGTTCTATTTTGTACTCTTCGTCAACATAGCTCATGGGATCCAGACGGAGATTCTAACAAGTTGTAATTACATGAGCGCATGAATAACGAAGTGGTCAAACCTCCCACAGTCGTAGGTCCTATTTCTCAAGCGTACACAATATTGCCTCTAATAATACCTTGGTTCAGTCTATCAAACTCCGTCACACGAAACCATAGATTATCGCAATCGTGACACACTGTGTGCATGGTGTTGGCCTGTGCCTTCACATTGTTAATTTCTTGCAATATCTTTGCGCACCATACATGGCCTTCCTGTATTTGGCCTTTATAACTTGCTGCTCGCTTTGAAAATAGTGTCTCTAAACGAAAATATGTCTCTCACACAACTGATGTTATCGGTAAATAACGTGTTCCTTTTAGAGCAGAATTTATACATTCAGCCAAGTTTGAGGTCATATGACCATATCGTAGGCCGCCGTCGTATGCTTGTGTCCAATGTTCGAAAGGTATGTTGCAGAGGCAGTCTGCGCCTTCATTAACTGAACACAAACCCGCCAACATTTCATGAAAACAGTCCTTACTTATCTCATACCCTGCCAATATAAGTTGAATGCGAAAATTACATACCACTCTTCTATTCAGAATAAATTGAATATTACAAACGAAATTAATTTAATAGAGATTAAATACCAATATTCTTCACTTGCCATTGTTCAGTTGTAGATCGATATTGCCCGTAGTAGTTGGACATAACGTACCTTAGGCAATACCGATGGTGTGTATGATGCCATAGGCTTCCCTGTCACTTAATTGTGGCTAGAATTCTAGTGCCCTGATCTGATATAACGCAGATATCAGGTTGGGGGCAGACATGTCTCCTTAACCTAGAAAGAAAGAAATCCCAGTCATTAGCTACTCCCCCGGTGTTATTGCAAACGCAATTGGAAAGATTCTCCCACTGTCATCCTATGCCACAGCTAGCAATAGCTGATGGGTATATCACTATAGCAAAACAGGTTTTTAGCGGCATTTTTTTGGGCCTATAAGTGCCATTAAAACAATTTGCGGCATTTTTATAAGCATCGCAAAAATTACTGCTATAGATAACATCGCTAAATTTTGCAGTGTTTTTACAAAAAAATGCCACAAAAGAACATGACCTTTAGTGGCACTTTCCCCAAAAATGCTACTAAAGAACATGACCTTTAGCGGCGCTTTCCCCAAAAACTCCGCTAAAGACATGATCTTTAGTGACGCTTTCCTTAAAAACGCTAGTAAAGACCACATTAAATTCAACTTCCTTTTTAATCATCTCATTTACATTCTTAGCTTAAATGATCATACAAAATTTAAATAACCTAACAATGGACACATTTTAAATTGTTTTTGAATTCAAAAACATTAATATGAGAACTTTTCATAATGTTTGATCAAAATGTTAACATAATCATCTTTGAAAACCCAATCTAATGACTACAATACACTTTCTTCTAAAAAGTAAAATCTTTGAAACTTCTGCCGAATAAATAACATGATGTTCACTATAAGAAACTTCAACTACAAGTATACTACAAGTATACTACAATTACTTGTCAGTTTAATTCCAACAGAGCTTCTTGATTGACCTGCTCCAGACCTGCATAAGTACTTGTCAGTTAAAGCTACTGCACCAATGATCATACCTAAAATTGCAAAAACATAGAATCAATGAACTCATATAGAGTATAACAAATCATCTGTGAGCTTTGAAGTTCTTCAAATGCTACACAAAGAACTTACATAATTTATACATATTTATTTCTTATTTTTTTCCTGGCTATAGATTTTTCAAAATAATCAATAAAATTATAATAAATTCCACTTTTAGCATAAATTCAAGGGCTTATGCAGCAAAAAAAATCTTAAAATTTACCCTTAAATAAATCCATAGATCCTTATATTACTCTTATTAAATCCTTAACCTTTAATTTACATTCAAGTAAGTTCTAACTCTAAAAGAAAAACACACCTGAAACTCTGCATTACGATCCTCAACCGATGATGGAAGTTGAGAAAGGCAAATTTCAGCAGCAATGTCCCATGCATCCCTAGAATGTATAGAAGAAAATTTTAAAATAAACAACTAAGAAACAAATTGTAAAGTAAGTCAATATCCCTTGCAATACCACATATGGTGCTGATGGGTGACCAAAGAATCATATGGCTTACATTTATAATCATTGGAATCAAGACAGTAGAAATAATTGCACAAAGTACTACAATCTAAGCAATAATTGGACAGATACAGTTTTTAGTTGCTTGTAAACCAAATAAGGAATAACCCAAAAGTAGTACCTCATAGCACGCGATACCACATTACGTAGCTACCAGGGACCCCAGTTATGAGATATATAATGGCAAGAAACCAAATTATTGGACTTGGAATAAAATATAAACTTATAGCATGATAAAGATGTCAAAATAAAAATTAAACACTTGACGAATTAAGCACAATACTAACTTTGAAAACCCACCTTCTCTTTTGATCCAGACTGTAGTAACAACTACCACATTCCAAGTGAGACAAAGAACCAAACCTTCCATCCAAATAAAATTATAGACTTAAGTCAGCATTGGCCATAATAACAAATTGACAATTTAGACGTTTTTCAAGATGTGAACAAAAATGAACATTAAAGCCAATACAAATCACATTTTTAACTGAAAGACTCATTGAAGACTTATATGTAAGAAGATCAAGAAAAAAATGGAAAAAGAATAAGACAATCCAAAACCAACATCCAAGCATTCCATCTTTTAACCGAACCAACCCTCCCTACTAGTTTAAACTTTAAAGAACAGAATTTGGAAAACACCTGATAAAGGGCGCAAGAAAGAATACCAGTTGAAGTCTAACCTGCATGGGAAACGATTTTAGCTCATCAAATATAATAAATAATACTTCATTACTGCATCAATAAATTCAGAACTAGATTTTAAAATTTCACATGAACCACGGCTCAAACCAAAATCAGTTTATCTCATGGCAGAACAATTAATAAAAAGATTTTAAAAAAAAGAACAGTCAATGGACTTAAATTATCTAGAAAAAGTCAACTCAAGAAAGGAAAGAAGAGTAAAAATGGCCCCATACTAAGTATATAACTCCAACAATAATGTTGTTTCAGAAAAAAAAACTCCAATAATAATGGAACGAAAACGACAGTTCCTATACAATGTACTTTATAGGTAAAATTTTGCTGTCAAGATGACATTGTAGCAATAAATGTTTCATTAGGATAAATATCAAAATTAAATATAAATTTTAATTTAATGTGTATTTTCATACATGAAATTTAATTTTTATAATTTTATACATAAAATTTAAATTTAATTCAATTTTCACAAATCACTAACAACATTATCAAACTAGCACTATTTTACATTGATATATTGCATACATAGACAATTATATTAATCCAATATGAAAATAAATGTATGTATTCATTTCTTTAAATATGTACAATTGAATCAAAATTAAAATTTTATGTATAGATATGAACCATGACACTTTATATATAAAATTGATATACATGAACTGCACATTGAACCAAAGTTAATATATAAATTTGATGTTTATCCGATAATATTATCCATCTTGAAATTATGCAAATTATGGGTAATTTTTGTTTCTTCTGTAAACTATATTCGTTTGGTTATGTGCAAGAAGTCTAATGCAAAGGATTTGAATAAGTGTAAAACATATTTGAAAAAATGATAAATTCAAATAACATAAATCAGAGAAAGAAGTTGTATAAGATTTAGCACCACAGTACGTGAAATGACTGTTTCTGCTACCTAATTTCTCAACAGCCCTCTTGCCACCATCTTTAAAACTCTTGCTAAGCACCAATAACATACACGTAGGAAGTCAAAAAGTTGTCAAAAATCAGTCCATAAAGCTAGGCACATGAATCATTGTTCTCAATCTTCTTTTCTAATGGACCCAGTACCCTCTTTTAAATGCAGACAATCAACAAGACAAGGTCAGCTCAGTGGCTAAAGGCTATCCTAAGTTTTGAACTAGCCTTCTTGCTTTGTCAATTTGTAAAGATGAAATTTCTATAGTGAAACACTTATATTCTTCATTTAAACAACTTTTAATTACAAGCATATTAAGAATTCATTAACCCAAACTCCTAATAAGTGCTTGATGAACATGGCATGAATAGAAATTTTAAAAAACCAGAGAGAAGAAAGAAAACAATTCATTATGCATATAATCCTGAATAACAACTGCCAAAATTTTATTTAAAGGAAAATCCTCACCTCCTTCATAATTTCCTGGCAAGCTGACGATTGCTTTTCATCCTTACATAGAGCCAATACCCTTTGAACATAACTCTTTAATGATTTTGGAAACACACTAGCCTCAAAGCAATAAAGCAGCCATCAATTGTTGTTCAAAAATCTGAAATATGTAAACCATGATAAGTCTTTTCTTTTTCCATAGGGAGGCAGAGGGCAGTTGAGGGCACTTGTAACTAAACTATACAATCTAAATCTAAGAGAATAAAGGACTTAAGAACAATTTCTAAGAGTGATTTATGTCTAAATCATCATCTGCCACATTGCAAATATGCACTTTAATTCAGCATTGAATAATCAAGCAAGTTTAGCCATATCCGTTTTACCAAATACAATATTTAATATTGTAGTTTGGATACTTAAAAATACACTTAAAAGTGATAAAACTGTAAAAACTTATAAATTTCTCAAGAGAATAAATTATTCTTTGAATTACAATTCAATTATACATCATGGCTGTTGTTTCCCTAAACAACAGGACTACTACAAAATAGGATTAACATACTAACATGGTTGAGTAGACCTAGACCATCATACTAACATGGTTCTTTTTACTTCTAATTAGTTTCAAAAGCTCTTTCCCAAACTCGCTCACCGTAAGGTTAACTTCCATCAATAATATTACAAGCATGAAATGAGTATTTCCTCATTTGGTGAATTTTATCCTATATTACTCTCTCAGCAAAACAATGAAGTTCTCCAAAGATACAAACTAAATGATCCTTACAACTAAAATTTAAAATGTAAAAGACAAAGAGTAAGCAGCAAAGTCGAAACTAACCTCTTGTGTCATTCTTTTTTGAAGTTATAAATGGCTTGAAGCAGTTTGGGCAAATTCTCCCATGGGCATTCTTCTCTAACTACTTTAAAAAAAAACTGTTCCTCCACTGTAATCGGAATGTGCTATAAATCATTGGCAAAACAATATCGATCTATAAATTGAACCTGGAAGAGAGAGAATAATGAGTTTTGATAGCAGTGGCGATGGTAGATCGAGCAATGATTTTGAATTTTTTTTATAAATCGCGGGTCAAACAGAACCCTAAAAATCTTTTTTGACTAGGTGAAGCCATCGTGAAAACATAATAAAATAAATGGAGAGTAGTGGAGGGGAACAAAGTTGTAATCATGAAAGGGTTAGAGCGGAACAAAGTTGTAATCAAAACGACACCGTTTTAATAAAAGTAAAAAAACATTTGTTTATGGGAAAAACGCCGCTATTGCTTTACCTTTAGCGGCTTTTTTTTATAATCACCAATATTGCTTTACGTTTTGCAACGTTTATGAGAAAAACGCCGCTATTGCTTTACCTTTTGCGACATTTATGTAAAAATGCCACTATTGCTTTACCTTTTGCAGCGGCTAATGCTTTACCTTTTACAGCGTTTTTGGTCCAAATACCACTAAAAACACCGCTAAAAACCTGCTTTGCTGTAGTGTATCTACCATACATAAAGGTACCATCAATTTGTACAAATGGCTTGCAGTATAGAAATGCGTCTCGGCATTGCTTAAAGCTCCAGAACAGACGCTTGAACACGTGGCATCCACGGAGCGATCGATCGTTGTAGTATGCAGGTGCCGTTTTAAGGTTTATTATGCAACCTGGGACATATCTCTCCAGCACCTGACACCACTGCCACACTTCATTATAAGAAGTGTCCCACCCACCATACATCTTTTCCAACGCCTTCTGCTTAGCTATCCAAGCCTTGCGGTAGGAGGGCGTGTACTTCAATTGGCTATGAATATTGGCAATTAATACTGGTACTGAAGTTCTGAGATCTGCCTTCACCGTCGGTAGTATTAAGCTAGTTAACATATCTGAATCCATCCTAGGATGATTTTGTGAAACACCTGTCAACGAAGTACATTAAATAATACAACATTACGTAATAACAGTATTATTCAAAAACCCTAAACACCTAGTGATATTGTACCACCAACATATGTATGTGGACCTTTGTACTTTTTTATCTCCCACAAGCCTGTCTTTCTCCTCAACGAGGCCATGATTTTCCATAAACATGTGTCATCTTGCACTGTACACTTGGCCTCAAACTTATCGTATTTCGATTTAACCACGTTGTAGTTAACCCTATTCATGATGTTATGTTGTTTCAATGCACCAAGAAAACTATCCTTATTGGAAAACTCCTTACCAACTTCCAATTCACCCGAATCCAATGAAGAACTTGTACGGTCATGCCCTCTGTGTGGTAGATTTGGAAACTCCAACGCATCATCTTGAGATAGATCAACATTATGCATGTGGGCTGGAGGCGAGAATACCATGAACCGTGGATTTTCTTCTTCTTCTTCATCTGAACCCCCTTCAACATCTTCAGGTATGGTTAGAACAGGCTCCGGTTCAGAAAATAATACAACTTTTGGGCCATCAGGGCCGGGCTCTCGAGGTGGATCCACATCGAACTCATCATCTGACCCACCATCATCTGTAACGAACGAGGTCCCCTCGCTAGTGGACGTAGTAGGGAGTACATCATCCCTTCTTGTGGACGTTTCATACCGTCCCCAATCAGATGTGGATTACCAACCACTAGAAGTTGATGTCATTCCCGAGTACGTATTTCCAGTATCGAACATTGACTCACTGAGGTGTATGTCCCATCCACTAACAAAGTGGCATACATGAGTTGTGTATTCTATACTGCCACCAAACAGGGGCACTTCCGTGTTTTGCCTCCCACTAACGGAGTGTCGGGTAGGGGTCGTGTATTCCTCTCGAATATCAGTAAATATTGAAGTCGCAAATGCATCATTTGGCAATGAAAATTATACATATAACTCAAGATAAGGTGATCCACTAGTAAGATGAGTCTGCACCATTGCCTCCAACCTACGATGACCTTTGATGTCGAATGAGTCATATCTCACAGGATCAACTGAAGCACAAAATCGATACTTAATAGATAAAACTTTCATTGGCGTCGTTCTGAAGATTTTATGCCTAATTCTTTTACGAAGTTCTGTCAAATCTATGTTCTGGTTAAAAACCAGTAGCTCTGTGTTCTCCAATAAAAAAAAATTGTTCTCGATGTCACGGACTACACCATCATAGTAAATAATAGCACTAATACGTTCACTCATCTTTAGTTTCTATTCTACTTTAGCCTCAATTTCTCTTGCTGTAACTTATGCAATCTGAGAATGAAATTTGGCTCATTTATAGTCAAATTTGGCTCATTTATAGTCTAAGGCCAAATAGGAACTACTGTAGAAAAAGAGTATCCACGTTGGAGCTTTTTTCAGTAATTTTACTGACAGTGCATCCTGCTTGAAGCATTTTGGATACTATTTGTTCAGAAACGTCTTTTCAAAATTATTTTTTCAGATGCTACTGTAGAAAAAAAAACGTTCACGTGGGAGTTTTTTTTCAGTAATTTTGCTGACAGTGTATCCTGCTTGAACCATTTTGGACACTATTTGTTCAGAAACGTCTTCTCAAAATTATTTTTTCAGATACTACTGTAGAAAAAGAGCATCCACGTGGGAGCTTTTTCCTGTAATTTTGTTGACAGTCCATCCTGCTTGAAGTGTTTTGAACACTATTTGTTCAGAAACGTCTTCTCAAAATTATTTTTTCAGATACTACTGTAGAAAAAAAAGTTTTTATATTACTAATATATTTTTTCCAAAACCATAAACACAAAAATATTTTTAAAAAACTAAAACATAATTTAATTAATTAACCCTAAAACCTTAAATCCTTAAAATCCTAACTCTAACCCTAACCCTAACCCTAACCCTAACCCTAACCCTAACCAAGCAAAAAATCCTAACCTTAAAAAGAGGCAAAATGCTCCCCCAAGAACGCGTTTTGCTAACATATTACCTGAGATCGCGCTTACGTAGAAGCGTTTTTAGAGGATTTAGTCATTTCCAGTAAATAATAAAAAAGTTGGTCCTTTTCCGTAAAAATATTTAGAAAATCGTTTTTTTTTTTGGTGTAATGGCCCTTTAAAAACAAAGGTTCTCCCGTATAAACATTTTTATTACTTAACATTTGTTGAATATTATATTTTAAAAATGCTGACTCATCATGGCACTTGATAAGCTACTGAAGCTAATTTTTAAGTATTGTTGATAAATTCAAAATAATAATAAAATTAAGTGATAAAGTAATTTTTATAGAAAAATTTGACAAGAAGTTTTAGGTAAAAAATTATAAAAGTTTATGTGTTAGGAGTTAGATTGTATTTTGTCATTTTATTTAAAAAATGGTAAGTTTATATATATTAAATCAAAGAGCAAATTGATCTTTTTATTAAAAATTGTATCCATTTCTACCATTAAAAACTGGTCTGACTGATTGAATAATCAGACAATGCTACGTAGTGTGCCATGCATACCTCCTGTTGATGTATAGACACTAGTTTTTAATAATAAAACTTGATAGAATTTTTAATAGAAAGGCTAATTTACTCTTGAATTCAATGTACAAAGATTAATTTACTCCTTTTTTTTGTTAGAAGAGATAAAATGCAATTTAAATCATAATACAAGGTTCTCTATAATATTTTAATTATGGTATTTATTATGCATTAATAAATATGTGTAAAATTCATTAAAAATATTAAATTTAAGTTAATTTAATCTTTTAACCGCTTTATTATTATAAATATGAGAGAGGTAAGTATTATTCATTTTAGCAACAATTAAGAATTAAATTAACAATTAACATTGAAACAAATGATCACAAATATTAAACTAAATAATTAATTAAATTTGGCCATAATTTACCTAGAAAACTTTTAAAGTTTTAATGGTTGGGATATGGAGGTGAGTATTGTAGAGAAGAAAAAACGAAACGCACGCGACACAAGTTTTTTTTTTGGGGGGTTAGATTCTTGAAGGAACATGTTTTCTCAAATATAATAATTGTAGTTTCGAACTTTAGTATGATTATTGGGGGAACAAAAGTTGGTGTTGAAGTAATCCCCAAAAGAATGACTGTTGAGATATAGGCAAATAAATACACTTCTATTTTGTTTTAGAGCAGCCAAAAACGCAGTCCAACCCACATGTCCAACATATATCTGGTTTACACCCCAACTATCAGCAGACTGCAGTTCATCAACAACTGGTTTGCACTTTTGCAGCCTTTTCGAGCTTTGTCAAATCTCTGCAGCATCAATTTCCATCCCCCATAAATGGATTCTCTCATCTCCGGTTTCAAACCCAGGAGAACCTTCCCGCCATTTGTCTTTGCAACTATCATCTCACCATGCATTACTCGAAACCCGGAAAGAGTTCCAACGCTAGCAGCGGTGGTGGCGGTGCTTCCTCTTCGGCTGGTGGTGCTTCGGAGCGTCACCGGTTATATAGGGGAGTAAGGCGTCGGACCAGTGGGAAATGGGTGTCTGAAATTAGAGAACCGAAAAAGCCCAACAGAATCTGGCTGGGTACATTTCCCACTCCTGAAATGGCAGCTATTGCTTATGATGTTGCGGCACTTGCGCTAAAAGGCCAAGATGCTGAGCTTAACTTTCCCAACTCCGCTGCCTCTTTGCCTGTGCCGGCCTCCAGCTCCCCTAGGGATATCCAGGCGGCTGCTACCTCTGCTGCGGCTGCTTTAGGGGCTGCAAACGATGCTTTATTTGGGAATGAGGATAATGAAAGTCAGGGTAATAATATCAGTCGGGTAGTGCCCGAGAAACCCACGACGGCTTATGAGTTTGTGGATGAGGATATGATCTTTGATATGCCTAATGTTCTTGCCAATATGGCTGAAGGGATGCTTCTCAGTCCTCCTCGCTGGGACATTGACATTGCTGCTGATCATGTTCCCGCTTATAACACCGGAGATTATGAGAACCTTTGGAAATTCCCTTAATATAGTAATGATATAAATATCTATACTAATAGTCTTAAAATAACTATGAAAGCTCTCCCTTACAATGAAAAATGAAAAAAGCAAAGACCAGTGGACACTGTTTAGTATATAACAGCGCCAAGCATGAGGTTGCTACCACAAACCTGGGACGGGTGTTTTTGATTGTTTTGTACAGGATTTTCTGTTTTTATGAGGGGCCGCTGTTTGTCTCGCCTCGATTACTGTAAATCTTCTAAGTGTCCGTACACTGTGTGTCCGAGTTGAAGCTTGCTTTAGCAAATAAAAATGTTTTTGAGGCTGCTTGTTTATAATCGTCCGAAGCTGAAAGATAAAAATTGACCCAATTGAATTCATCTGCTGGGTTTGTTGTAAAAGCCTTTTTTGCAGGTTTTGTCTGTGGCTTGATCGGAACAACGTGCAGTTTACAGCACAAAGCAACATATATTCTGATGATCTTCCAACTGTAGATTATCAGTTTTAGTCGTCATGATTGAGTTTTTTTTTTGCACTGCAGAGGATCCATCCGACAGGTATATGCTTCAATACGGCAACGGGAAACAGTCATGATGGTTTTAAGATAAGCAAAATATGAAGGTTTTTTTGATGAAAAAGAGTAATCCGGAATTGCAGATGTTGCTTAAACTTTAATTAAATTAAACCAAAGAAGATAACAAATCACAGACTACAAATTTCCAATATTGTTTGGTGCAGAGAAAAGCAATGCAAGTTGGGAGGTTTAGTCAATAAGAATAATTAAAACGTTGATTTATGGACTTCAATTATCCCTCTCAAACCATTTAATTAACTTAAGATTCTTTCTTTTTGTATCATATATCATGTATAATATAACAAATATATATACAATTAAATTACACTATGTTTTTATATTTAATTTTTAAAGATAATTTATGTTTCAAAAAGCACCTTTACGTTTAAAAGAAATTTAAAGCAATCTTGAAAGTTTTAAAAGATAATAATAATTTTAAATATTAAGTTATGATAATAATAAATAATAATTTTAATTTTAATGTATACTAATAAATATAATATAATATATATCTAATCTAAAGGATTACATTTATTTTAACGTGAAACCTACATTACAAGAAAGATCTTATTTCTTTTGAAAGGTATGCAATTTTCTTTTTACTTAGAGAAATATATTACTTTTTATTTTTCTTTATTTTTTACTAATGCTTTTTTCTTTCAAAATTTCACTTGCATTTCTTTTTACAAATTCAATGTATTTTCTTCATTTTTCCTTTTAAAATCTTGGAAGTCAGTTTTTAATTCATGAATTCTTTTATACTTATTATTTTCCCTTATTCCAGATTGTTACTTAAGTGATAAAAAAGTTTCAAGAAACAAATATTCGTTGGCATACAAGTTATCAATGTTAGAACAAAAATTTCGAAGACCATCTTTCTCAATTTTTATTCTACGGTAAGACTAAAGTTTCCTTTCTTTTATATTAAAACTTTCTCTTAGTTTTTTTCTCTTTATTTTTTTATCCATTAAAACTCCTTCCACTTTCATCACTTCATCCAATTTCTCGTCTCTCGTCATTGCAACTTAGTTCTTCTCAATCACTACAACTTATTAAGTTATTCTACCATAAAAGGATTTATCAAGTTAAGTGCTTTACACCATTTAAAAAAAAAAGAAAAAAGAAACATTGTGTGAATCATATAAACTTTGTACCTATCATTTTATTGTTAGACATATTTTATTGTTAATTTGTCACCATGTTATATTCTGTTTTGACTAAGTCTTTAAACATGTGATCTTATAAGTTATCATTATCTTGGAAGTTTGTTAGTCATGTTTACCCATGTTCATTTATTTTAGCTGAGTTAGTTAATGTAATTACCTACAAAAGCCACTCTTTTAATGGAATAATTGAATCACATTTCAATTTATTATTTTCTTCTACTTCTAGTAGTGGTATCAGAGCTTTAGTTATTAAAGTGAGTGTCTTTCAATTGTGGGTTGTAATGTCTTCCATGAGTTTTGTTCAGCTTGTTATTCTTTACTTTGATGGTCATTGTGATCATTAGATAATGTTGATAGAAATTCTGAGGTCTAAAGAATTTTGGCCAATTATTGATGGGGGAATCCGAGAAAAGTAGAATTGGTGTTGTTTTGACCAATGCTCAACAACTAGAGCTTAAGGGACAAAAAAAGAAAGATTTGAAGGCAAAAAACTATCTTTTTCAAGCCATTGATCGTTCAATCTTGGAAACAATTCTTTGTAAGGATATGTCAAAGAAAATTTAGGATTTCATGAAGAAGAAGTACCAATGGAATGCAAGGGCAAAGTGACCATAACTTCAAATGCTTCATGGTGAATTTGAGACCTTGCGCATGAAACCAGGAGATTCGGTGTCAGATTACTTCTCACTTAGGCTTAGTTTGGATGGGCGATTGTGTGCGGTACGGTGCGTTTAGCTTACTTTTTGTCTCATGCTATAGCATCGCTACTGTATCTATTCTCACCGCCACCGATATTTTTACACTAACCGCAGGTAAACGCACCCTTAGTATGGTAATTGCAAACAAGATGCAGATTCATGGAGAGAGGCTTGCAAATATTACCATTGTTGAGAAAATTTTGTGGTCCATGTTGCCAAAATTTAATTTCGTTATTTGCTCTATTAAAAAATTGAAATATCTTAATACTCTTTCTCTTGATGAGTTGCAATATTCTTTAATAGTTCATGAGTAGAAAATTATCCAACAGGATGCCAAGGAGCAAGCTTTGCAAGTAGTCACAATTGTAAAAAAATTTAAGTGCACAAGAAACAAGTGGAATGGAAGAAACTCAAGTAGAGCTTAAATGGGGAACCAGAAAAAGGATGGTCAGAATGGTTGTGATCGACAACACTTGTATAATAGGAGACCAAAATCTGTAGATGTGACATCCCAAAATTGACCATAGTCGGGAAGTGGTTTCGGGACCGCTAAACCGAGTCACCGACATGTTCGAACGTAATATTTATTGTCTAGAATATGTGAAAATGCATGTGTGAATTTTGAATTCTTTGATTTAGTTAATTTGATTGTGAATTGAAGGAAAAAGGACTCATGTGAAAGGATTTAAATATATGTGGCTAATTTTAAGAAATTAATAAAGGGATGAAGTAAAATAAATGGACTTGCATGTCAAATAGCCCATTCCTAAGGTTAGTGGCCGGCCATGTCAAGAGTGATGGGCAAGGGAAAACATGTTTCAAACATGTTTAGTTAATGGATTATGCTTGAAAGAATAAAGAAATGAAATTGAAAAAAAAGGGATATGATGAAAACAAAGAGAAAAAAAAGTGTCCATCCTCTCATCTTTTTCTTGCTTGGCGAATATACTAAGAAGAAAGGGGAAAAAGCTTGAGAAAATCAGCCATGGGAGCTTACTAGACTAAGGTGTTTTGATACAAGAAGGTATGTTTTATGCCACTCTTGAAAATGCATGCATGATTCGGAGGATTGGTTCAAAATTTTCCTTGAATCTTGAATCGAAACTAGGTTGTTAGGTGAGTTAAATTTCGCCATGAATGTTGTCTCCCTTGGTGAGTGTTTTGATGTTGTTGTGATGAAAGCATGGAGATGAGTGAGTTCGAATGTTTAACAAAAAGGAAATTTTGTGCCATTGAGTTCTTGTTGTTATGTGTGTGTGTGCATGAGTATTCGGCCATGCTATAGAATTTATGTTGCAAAATGATTAATGCTTAATGAGATGTATAATAGTACTTGTGAATGAGCTTGAGGGTATTTAAACAATTAGACATAAAAAGGGTGGTAATGAGGTTGAAAATTGTTGAATGGTTAATTGGGTAATGAATGAAGCATTCGCCATATGGGGTATAAATGGGCATAGGTGTTAAATACCTTGTATTGGAAATTTTGATAAATAAGTAGCAATAAATTAAGATGAGATTGAGTAAATTTTCAGCTTAGTTGTGTTAAGTATTCGGCAATAATCATAATAATGCATGTGAATGCCGTATGTTTGTGTTTGATGGAGAGGTAAATTGTTTGATTTAGCTCAAGAGCAAAGGGGAACTAAATTGGACAAAGGAAAGGAGAAAGCAAACGAGTAGCCGATTTGAAACCGTTCTACCCCAAACAAGGTAAGCCATTAAGCACGTATTTGATATTGCTTAAATGATTGTAAAATTTATGCAATTGTGTTTAATGGGATGATATATATATTTACAAATGAAAATGTATGTGTATGGAATGATGACATTTGTTGAATGTAAAAGAAATAGTGAAATGTGTAGAAAGTTGCTTTCGGCACTAAGTGTCTTGGGCAATACGAGTGTACGATGACGAGATTGGCACTAAGTGTGCATGCTGGAAATATATGGCACTAAGTGTGCATGCTGGAAATATATGGCACTAAGTGTGCATGCTGGAAAAATATGGCACTGAGTGTGCATGCTGGAAATATATGGCACTAAGTGTGCGAGCTCAAGGGTATGGCACTGTGTGTGCGGGCTTAAATCGCATGGCACTAAGTGTGCGAAATCGAGTATTAAGCACTGTGTGCGCATTTATATATATATATATCTCCAATCGAACAATTATATGGAGGTGTGTCTCCATCGAGTTGAGTATGGACAGCGGATCGGGTAAGTACTTTGAGCTCATGACGAATAGGCAATACGTTCTTGCTCGGGGTTGAGCGTGGTAAGCTTTAAATCTATGTGATGATTGCAATTGTATGATTGTGGTGTGAATGAGTTGGTGTGTAAAAATGCCTCAATTATCTTATTGTATAGAATATGAAATGTGGATGTATGACTTGGAATGAGATTGAACCGAAAGGTCCGAGGAATTATGGTATAGTTCGATATGGATGAAGTACCTAGCCTCGTTCTTCGTTTCATGTTGTGAAAATTTTACTAATGGATGGTTGATGAATGCTTATGACTTACTGAGTTATAAACTCACCCGGTGTTTTCTTGTCACCCATTTTAGGTCTCTTGGACTCATATTGTTGCGTGCTCGGAACCGTCGTTGAAGTCATCACACCGGCTGGAAACCTTTTGGTATTGTCTTCGTAGTTGAACTAGGAGAACATTTGGCATGTATAGGCTATTATGTTTTGTTGAATTGTGGGTTGTAAACTTTAAGCCATGTGAAAATGGCCTATGTGGTCGCCGAGTGGGATGCTAGAACCTATAGCCACGAGTCTTAGAAACTTTTATTTTGATAAGGTGGCCATAATTTGTGTCATGTATGATGGATGATTAGTAAGGCCAAGGAAAGATTCATGAAATTGGCATAGTCTACAGCAGAATGCTAGCAGAGCAGTAGCAGTGAGATGAGATTGAAAAAAATCACTAAAAATAGTAGAAGTAGAATTAAATAGTGAATAAATTATGAAATTTAACCTTGATGAATCTATTTTAATATGGACGAAACGAAACGACCATATGAGCAGTATACTGAGAGATATTAAAGTTCTCGTGAGACAGGGCCAGAACGGTTTCTGGGTCCCCTGTCACGACTTTAAAAATTTACTATAAATTATCCAGAAAGAATTAGAAGTCATACCTTATATGTTCAGATTCCATTTTGAGTCTAGTTTCATTAGAAACAAACGGAACCAGTATTAAAGCTCTGTACAGAGAGATATTCAAGTTGTAACGCGCGAAGGTCAGTGTAGTCGACTCCTGTAACATGGGTGACTTTAACTAATAAACTGTACCAATTGGCCCGACCAAAAATTCTAGAAATAAATCCATGGATAGATATATGAGTCTAAATTCAGGGAAAATTTACGGAATCAGTTTCCGAGTTTTGAAACTCGAGATATGATTTTTAAGGCGACAGTGACGCAGTTAGCTAGCCTGCCTGGAACAGCAATCAGATATTACAAAGAGAGAAATAAGGGAAGTAAGCCCGGTAACACCACGTGTTCAAATCCGGTGACGGTCACGGGTTTGGGGTGTTACAGTAGACATATCCCACATTGAGTGTTTTAGGTGTCAAAAGGATAGAATTATCATTTTGACCGTCATACAAATTTGAGTAGAATTCTTAGAAAATCCTAATTTTGTAAAAGTGAATGAAAACGGAGGAAGAAGTCTTTTTGTTGATATTGTGTCAACCCTCAAAAGAACCCCGTACAAGTTTATGGTATTTGGACACTAGTTGTAGCAACTATATGTGTGGAGATAAATATGCTTTTTTTGAGTTGGATGAGACTTTTCATTCAAGAGTTAAGTTTGGTGATAATTCCCATGTTGCTATCAAAGGAAAAGGACAAGTGAAAATCTAAACAATGTTTTCATCTATGCAGATATTCTCTGATATGTTCTCTATTCCCAACTTGAAAATAAATCTACTTAGTGTGGGTCAACTTAAAGAAAAAGGCTATGAGGTGTCTATCAAAGTAGAAGTTTGCAGAATCTAATATTGTAAATGCCTGTTTTTAGTCAAATTGGAACAGTGGTTTTGGGACCACAAATTCAAGGTCAAAAAATTTATTCTATTATTTTTTTTGAGGTCTACAGCATGATCGTATGATTGTGTGAAAATTTCATTAAGAAATTTTATCGATTGAGTGCTTAATTTGATAAAAAGGACTAAATCGCATAAAGTGTAAAAGTTGGATTCTAATAGCTAAAGGGGTCTAATAGCTATGGAACTTTAAAGTGGAGGTCCTTAAATGGTAATTAGATCATTAATATAGTTAGTGGACAAAGATGGACATCATTTTAGTGATTTTTGATGATTAATTAAAAGGTTAGTTTAGTAATTAGCAAATTAAACTAAAAACAAATAAAGAAAACAAAAGTACCATCTTTTAGTTCATCTTCTCCATCGAATTTTTGAAGAGAAAGAAGCCATTTTTAGGGTTAGACATTCGACCAAGTTCATCTAGTGCATGTAAGTGTGTTTTTGTCCCGTTTTTAATGATTTCTATGTTTTTGGAGTCGTTGTAACTTAATCTAGCTAGCCCAGAGACTAATTTGCAAAATTGTTAAAGGTTTAGAGTTTTACCATTGATGAATATGTGTGTATCTTGATGTTTGATGATAGAAAATGAATGGTTGTTGTTAGATAAACAACATTTGTTAAGTGATTTTTGATAAATTTGTCAATTAGGGATTAAATTGAGAAATGTGATAAATTGTGTAGTAAATATCTGAAACAATGAAAAATATGGGCTACTATGAATAAAAGGGAAATTCAGCTAGCATGGATGTGGACTCAATTACATGAATTTGCATTTTTATGAGCTAGGGACTAAATTGTAAATAATTCAAAATTCAAGCGATAAAAGTGTAATTTTGCCATAATATGATTTTTAGGTTAAATTGAATAGAATGATAATTAAATAAGTTAAATTTGATTATGTATAGATCAAGAAAAGTAAAGTTCGGATTTAGATTGGGAAAAAAACAAGATAGTTGATTGATAGCTCGATTCTCTCCGTATAAATTCGAAGTAAGTTCGTATATTAATAAGCATTAATGTAATCGTGTTTTAAAATGCTTTACAATTATATTGTTTATGAATACGATCTTACGAAAATGTTTGACGAAGATTTGACAATACTAAATCCTGGTTGAACCTTAGGAATAGATAGGATACAAATGACATGCCATTAGAGGTTATTGTGTTTGGATGCTGGTCCATATGTTCTACCGGTGGCTGAGTTTTCCGGCATGTGTTGCGGATTCTCGTCGGCTTGTGTGAGCAGCGCTGTGTAGCTACGTCTTAACCGTCAGCTTGTGTGAGCAGACCCGTTGATAGCTCGAGAGTGAGCATTAAATGAGATATGAGATTGAGAAGGCTTCTGCCTGGTATTGGCACTTAGGGTGCGAGATTCCCAAGTATCCGATATTATTCCAAATGGTTTAGCGGGTAAATCGATGAATTGGAAGAGTATGAAAGTGATACGAGTTAGTATAGATATGTACTTGAATTATACAATCATTGAATCGAGGAAATGGATGGAATTCATGTCTAACATTTGGATTGAATATGTGTTAAGTTTTGGATTTAAATTGAATTGCATTATGTGATGTTTAAATACTTGAATTGTATTTGAATGGTAAGTTTTACTTATTAAGCATACGAGCTTACTAAGCTTTATAGCTTACTCTATTTACTTTTTCGTGTTTTATAGTGTTTTCGAAGCTTGCTAGGATTTGGGAGTCGTCGGAAATCTCATTACACTATCTAGCTGTCATTTTGGTACTTTTGAACTTATGTATTTGGTTATATGGCATGTATAGGAGTTGTGGTTAATATGGTTTATAATGGATTTAGCCAATTGATTTGGCTTGTAAATTATGTATGTTTTGGTTATGTGTATAGCCATGTGATTTGGCTTATTTTGGTATACTTGGTGATGTATATATATATATATATATATGTGCAAATGGCCTTTGATATGTTGTGTATAGTTTATTTGTGAATGCCATGTTGTAAATTGGTATCTTGTATAGCATATGGTTGGAATTAAGATGAGCATATATGCTAAGTTAGGCACAAAGTCTAAAATAGGTAATTGACCATTTAGGTGAATTGTGAATGTGAAATTGGTATGTTTTAAATTGGCAAAATATGATCTTATGAGCATTATGGTTGTTGGTATGGAAATGACATGAATTAGGCTTGGTTGAGATTGGTTGAATGCCTATTGATGCTATGTTATATGCCATTTGATATGTTTAGGTTGATGCACATTTGGGTGAGAAAGGTGGCTTGGAAAATAGCCTATTTTTGTCCACACGGGCAGAGACACGGGTGTGTGTCTCAGCCGTGTGTGACACATAGTCAGGTGACACGGTCGTGTATCCCCTGATGTTTATTAGAAACCAAGTCAGTATGCTCCACACGGCCCAGCACATGGGCGTGTGACTTGGCCGTCTGTCTACTGATGTTTATTAGAAACCAAGTCAGTATGCTCCACATGGCTCAGCACATGGGCTTGCTTGGCCGTCTGGCATAAGTCAGTATACCCTACAGTTTTGGCACGGCCTGGCACACAAGCGTGTGAGGCCATTTCGAAGGGTACACGGGCTAGTCACACGGGTGTGTGGTTGGCCGTGTGACCCAAGTCAGAGAGTTACACGAGGTTGGACATAGACTGGGACACGACCATGTGATCCCATTTCGAATGTCCACACGGGCGTGTCTTTGGCCGTGTGTCCCATGTATTTTGAAAAATTTTCTATGTTTTCCAAAAAGTTCCAAAGTTATTGGTTTAGTCCCGAACCACTTTTAATGTATGATTTGGGCCTTGTAGTCTCGTATTCAGGACTGTATGATTGATTGTGAATGACTTTATTTGGGAATGGAAAATGTATGTGAAATGTATGATTGTTTATAAAATAAGTCTGTAATGCTCCGTAATCCTATTCTAACAACAGATACGGGTTAAGGGTGTTCCAAATATCCTAATGTTGGGTTGATTTCTCAATCCAAGATGATCACGAATAAGCTTTTCCCAATTTCGATGCAGAATTGTTAGCTTTAGTATCCTAAACTTTTAATATAACAATATTTAAGATAAAATTCTATTTATATTTTCTAAGCCATTTGGTGAAAATAATTATTGGAACTTTTGTTAAACATTTTCAAAGCATTTCAAAGACTTGTAAAAATACTCAAAAACATGTTTTAAATGTGTTTTAGTTTATTTAAATGTTTTTGAGTCAATTAAAAATATTTTTAAGTGTTTTAAACTCATTTTATACTGGTTTGGGAAGTTATATCGGTACTTGGAAGAATTTCTATCAATATAAGTAAGTTTGAGAGCACTTAAAGCATACCTCCGGACTTCTATCGATACAAGTAAGTCAATAAGCAATTTCTAGATTCCCCTACACCTTCTATCGATACAAGTATTAGTACAAGTCTAAACCCTTAAAATCCTTAAACTTCTACTGATACAAATCCTTAAACTTCTACTGATACAAGTGGACTTTTACCGACATATCGGTCTTTGACAGTCATAATTTGAAGACTTTTATCAGCACAAGTCCACTTGTATTGATACAAGTATATCTATAACTACAAATAAGATCGAATTTAATGTTCTAATGGCTAAAATTCATCCCCTAATGACCATAAATGTCCACAAACTTATTCATTAATACAAATACAAGTTTAAGACACATCAAGACAGTAGGAGAGACATATCCAACCATCAAACACAAGATAATCAACTTAAAATCTTTATTTTCTTTATTTCTCTTATGCATATTATTGAGAGCTTATTGTAATATCTTTTCTCGCTTTCAAATCTTAGTATTTAGAGTTTCAATTTGCAAGCATACAGCTACTAGAGGTTCATTGTTAGTTTGTTCATCTTTTTTTTTTCGTGTAGAGAGTAAACATAAGGTTTTTTAGGTATAAAACTTTAAGTAGATTGTAAAAGGTTTTAGTTGAAAAAAAAAAAACTATGACAGGTTCTAGTTTAACTATAAAAGTTAGAGGAAAAGGTTCTATCTTAACATGGTGAAAAAGATAGGGATTATAAAGGTTATACCTTCTCCTTGAAAGGTATTAATTCTAGTAATGAATAGGGAATCCTTTGTGATGAAAAACTAAGGTAGTGGAGGTAGACAATTAGGGTCGAACCACTATAAATTGAATTGTCCAAGCTTTTCTTCACTTTCTTTATTATTTACAAAAGTTTAAGAATAATTTCAAAATACTAATTCCTCCCACCTCTTGGTATTTTTAGGCCTAACAATTGGTATTAGGTCTTGGTCTCCATCAAAGGTTTAACCATTGGGAGAAGTGATTAGATGATAAAAATACCAAGTTTAGATGGTTCTTGAGTGTAGATCAACAATTATGGAAGAAGTTCATTCCATCATGTCAAACCCCAAAATTGGGCCTAGGAGTTTTAGGGATATTTTAGGAATTTTAGCTCTAATGAGTTCGAGAATTTCGTTAGCATGGTATTCAAAAATGTTTTTGTTTATGACATTTTGAAAATTAAATCAATTTTTGAAAATATTGTTGAAAATACTTTTGATTTTGAGATAAGGATTGTTTGGTAAAAAGGTCTAAATTATGATTTTTAAAAGGCACTTAAACCAAATTTTAATTTTCACTCTATTTTCTTCCCCCTATTTATAACTTTCACGATAGTTTTTTCCCTTCTCTTTTGTTTGTCATCCCTTGCTTTCGAAAGCTCTTCCTATTCAAATTTTGATTCCCAAACTCCATTCCCTTGATTTAATTTATTCTTCCAACATTAAACCTCCATAATATTTTAAGAAAAACACTCAAAATACCATAGATTTCTCTATTGTTGAGTTTTTGGGTTTTTGATCAAACCATCGATTTCTCATCAACTAAGGTAACAATTTAATTTCTAATTAGTTTTAAATGTTATTTGGTCTTTTAAAATGAAGTTTTAGCCATTAAATCACATGATTTAAATAAAAAGTCAGAAATTGGATCGTTAATGGTGGGTTTCGAGCTTTTGGGTAAAAATGTGGTTTTAAAGTGCTTTTCAATTAGTTTTGACATGATTAGAAGGTTTCTAAACTTACTTTAAAGCTGTGTTAAATATTTCTAAGGATTTAATGAATTTTCATGAAAACGGTCATAACTTGTAAAAAATTTTTGATACCATGAATTGGATAGTTTTGCATAGTTTAAAGGTTGAGAATTAGTCGTAGGTGAATAATTAGATGAATGAAATTTATTTCAGGAAAAAAAAGATTAAGTATAGACCGAGATATTTGAATTTCAAATTTGCTATGTTAAAGGTTTCAGTTATATGAGAACTTAGCTTAGGCTTGTGCTTTTGATTGCTTGAGGTGAGTCCTTAGCTGATTGCTGATTTTATTGTTGTGTGATTTATTGTGTTGAAGCTTTCAGATTCGTTAGGACCTTCTACGAGTTAAGGAAAGGTTAGTTTGGGCTTTCGGTAATTTGACGAAAGCGTATTTGGTGAGTGTTTGGAATCACTGCTTGTAGACACGATTCATTGCATTAATTGGAAATTTAGAAGTAGCCTAAACCCTTAATCTAAATTCTAACTGTAAGCTTTCTCATACTCAAGATTTTATATGTGAAAATGTGTTGTGAAATTGTGGATTAAAATGTGATATTGTGATGCGTGTAATAAGCTTATGATGATTGTTGTGAAAAAATTGATTGTGGGCATGTTATTCGTGCCATGTGATAATGATTATGTTATGATTATAATGTGGTTATGTATGGAAAAAGTGCAGAAAGTGGTAAGTAATATGTATGTTTAATAACGAATATTTTGGCCATGTGACCTTATGAGACTGTTCGATATAGTTGGCATGCCATAGGATTATGAGTACTTACCTTTATGTGTTGTATTTTTGGGGCATTAAAGCCCCAGATAGATTTGAAGAGATAATGGAATGTGGGCTAAGCTCCATTCACTAGGACATGTTTGGTGTGCTGGAGAGTGCTAGTTGTATGCTACACTTTTTGGGATATGTTCAACTGTAATATCCTGATTTTAGGCCTAGTCGGAATAGTGGTTTCGTGACCACAAAATCCGAGATATAAATAATTATTTTATGATTATTTTAAGGTCTATGATATGATTGCATGATTGTGTGAAAATTTCGTGAAGAAATTTTATGCATAAAGTGCTTAATTTGAAATTTGGGACTAAATTGAATAAATTGCAAAACTTGTGTTCTAGAAGTATTTTGCATAAAATTGAATTAGATTATTAAATAGAGGTCCTTAAAGAGTAATTTTACCAATTTCTAAGTCTATGGACAAAAATTAGGACATGGAAGGAATTTTTGGAAAGTTTAGTAGTAAGGGCATTTTGGTCATTTAGGGGTAAAATGAATTAAAATACACAATTAAAAGCCAATTTTGCTCATCTTCAACCCCATGGCCGAATATAGCAAGGAGAAACCATGGCTAGGGTTTTCAAGCTTCCAAGCTCGATTGTAAGTCCGTTCTAGCCTCGTTTTAATGATTTTTACGCTTTTGGAGTCCCTAGTAGCTCGATTTAGCTTATGCTAGCAATAATTTAACCTAGGGTTTATATTTGGAAAAATACCCATAGGTGAAATTTGTGTATTTTGGTATTTTATGATAGAATATGAGGTTTTAAATTATGTTAGACAACTTGTGCTACTCGATTTTAAGTGAAAACGAGCAAAAGGGCTTAATCGGTAAAAATACCTAATAGTCATAAGTACATGTTAGAGTGAGAATTTGATGTTGCCATAGAAGGAAAAATGATCAGCATGTCATAAAACATAAGAAAATAGGCTGAATTTTAATTTACGAGCTTTGGGGCAAAAGTGTAAATATGCAAAAGTTTAGGAGCAAAATTGTAATTTTTCCAAAATATGATTTTGGGTCAATTTGAATAATGTGAGTCCTAATTAGACTATATTTTAAATGATAGAGCAAGGAAAACTGAAATTGGCTAAAATGGGGAAAATACCAAGTTGTGGACGAAATGGTAAAAATAGCTATTTTAGCATACGAGGTAAGTTCATATGTAAATGTTGGTAACATAGTTATTATTTTAAATGTTTTAATGTTTTTAAATGATATGATAATTATTATGAAATATTATACTTGTGATAATTGTTTGATAATATGTAATTATGTGAATTACTTGATGAGTATGAACTATCACCGAAGTATCGATTTCGATATTCCGTGGAAGACGGCAAAGATGTGAGATCGAGGAAAAAATCCCGTTTGAACCTTAGGAATAGATTAGGATACAAGTGACATGTCACTAGGATGGTTGAGCATCCGAACTCGTTGAGTTGAGTCCGAGTTCACTTATGGGCGGGTTACATGGTAGCTTGGCTACATATGTGGCACTTATGTGCAAGTTATCCATGTATCTGAATTATATTCCGATGTGTTCAACGGGTAAAGTTCTACTCAAATGGAGGAATACTCAAGATGAAAGGGACATATTGGTAAGTGTTGTGAAATGGATACTTTGAACAGGTATGTACTTAACCCTCGGGTTAAAAACTCGATATAACAACAATATGGTAAGATGATAAATGAAAAGGTGATATGAATGTCTTGGTGATGATTATGCAAATGATGTTTTATGTTTGCTTATATGGTTATGTTACTTGCTATTTGCATGTGAGCTTACTAAGCATTTATGCTTACTCCTCCTTTTCATTCCTTGTAGTGTTGACAAGCCAGCTCGGAAATCGGAAGCGGTCGGAGGCACGCTCGCACTATCCGTATACCATCTTGGCATAATGGCTTGTATATTTTGAGTATGGCATGTATAGCATTATAATCATTTTATATGTATGGTCTTATGATATGGTTATTGAGTGGTATGGAAATAGAAATGCTTGGTAATGATTAGCCATTGGAATGGCTAATCATGATCATATTTGGTATTATGTATGTCAAATTGCTAGCTAATCCATGGAAACCATGAAATAGGTAAAATTTACCATAAAATAGATTCAGACAGCAGCAGTGATGTGAGTTTAAAAAAAATCACTAAAAATAGTATAAATGGAATTAAATAATGAATAAGTTATGGAATCGAAGCTTGATGAGTCTATTTTCATATGGAATAAGCGAAACAGGTATATGAGCTATATTTTATGAGATGTTTAAATTTTTGTGAAACAGGGCCAGAGAGATTTCTGGATCCCTGTTCTGAATTTGGAAATTCACCATAAATTTTACAAAGATAATTAGAAGCCATGCTTTATATGTACAGATTCCTTATTGAGTCTAGTTTTATTAGAGATAAACGGCATAGTCATTGAAGCTCTGTACAGGGAGATATCTGATTCGTAATACACTGAGGTCAGAGTAGTTGAACCCTGAAACAGGGAGACTTTAACTAATAAACTGTACTAATTGGCCCAACCAAAATTCTAGAAAAAATTAGTAGATATATATATGAGTCTAGTTTCAGGAAAAATTTACGGAATTGGATTTCGAGTTTCGTAACTCGAGATATGATTTTTAAAGCGACTGTGATGCAGTTAGCCAGCTTGTCTGGAAATTTTAAAATGAATTGTATGAGCTGTTTAATTAATGAATTAAGTCCGTTAACACCTCGTGTTCGACTCCGCAACGGTCTCAGTGCACGGGTGTTACATTTAGTGGTATCGAGCAGGTTTAGTCGGTTCTCGGACTAACCTAGCATGTGTAAAAGTTTAGCTATACATGCCACCGATCCGTGATAGTGTGATGTCTTCCGACGCCATATAAGTACCGCCTTATTTAGACAGGTACTCTCCAACCGAAGCTGCGCCAACCATGTTCAATGTTAAGTAAAGGTATTTGAGTAAAATTATGATTATGATAAGTCTCGGTTCAAAAAGTATGAATAAAAGTTTATGATACATATGTGATAATATGTGAGATGAAAGTTCATGTTGTGATAAATATTCATATTTGCTTAATGCTCATATGATGTAGTGTATGTGGCTTACTTGATAAGATGAACGGAATAAATAAAAAGTAGTAGAGGTATGAATAAAGGTCATAATATTATGATACGAATGAAAATGTCCTTGTCTTGATTGGATGTCGAATGTTGATGAATGTTAATGGTATATAATTTTTATGAGGTAAAGGATTATAATGAAATGAACTTATCTATGTTAAATTGTTGGACTGAATTATATGATTGTAATGATATGTACATGATGATGCATGAAATGAAAGTTGTGATTGTGATGCAAATATCCATGTTTGTTTGGCCTTATATAATGTCATGAGCATGAATTAATTTAATTAAATGAATGGATAAGTAAAGCTATCTAGAAAACATAGAATGTATGCATAAGTATATTATCTAAATGGGACAATAGGAAAATTGGTGTAAGCCAACATGAATGAATGACATGATTTTGATGATGTTACTATGATGATGGAAGTTGTGTCATATGTGTATGTATAAGAAAGTCGAGTCGAGGTCCTACAACCCTCCCCTTACCAAAGTGGTACTTATAATGGAATTTCATGAGATTTGTATTGAATAAGTTTCTTGTTGAAAACCCAAAGAGTTCAAAGGATAGAATAATTATAAGTATGATCCGAGATTGAAAATGAGCTGATAAGTAAAGTCGAGCCGAAAAGTATCGATTGATATAAAGATTATTGGAATTATGCATCGTCCCAGTTAGAGAAGGAATTCTCTTTGGTAAATCGAATTACTCAAGTGCAAGGTCGAGAAAAGTGTAAATCGAAATTTATTCGTAATCGACATTCTTTAGTGAATGATTTAATATGAAATTTGTGACGGCAGAACTAGTTGGGAAATGATATTTCAAATGTGAATTATCCGAGTGTGACAGCTTATGACCGGACAGATTTAGCAGTCTCTTTTGAGATGTTCTATGTGTTCACCCGTTCTCAGAAATATTTCTATGGCTATTGATCTTTTGAAGAAATTCTTGTTATATGGGAATGTCTTCTAATTTGGTGTTGGATGAAAGCATTGGTAGTCCGATTGGTTTATAATTTATATTGCTCTATTTTATCGTGTATTCTATTTCATTTCGTCTGATAAGAATTGATGAGAGAATTCATATGATATTATGATTCTGTTTCTTCTACTTGATGCTTCATCTGATATATATGTATGGGAAGATATATTGATCTTGTTATATTTGATTTCAGTGGGATTAAATAATGTTTTCTTTTGGACTTTCTTTCTTTGAAGAATTATCAGGGTATTCTGTATTTTCTCTATGAATTTGGTTTTCGATTCTCCGGCATAGTATCGTATCTTGGGTTTCTTTATCCTGGATCTCTTTATTCTGGATTTCTTTATTCTGGGTTTCTCTATCTTGGATTTCTTTATTCGGTTTTCTTGTTATCTTTGTTCCATAATTTGTCAATTATGACTCATGTTCGAAGTACGTTCTTCAGCTCGTGATAATCATGTCAAATATGACTATACTTCTAATTTGATCTTGGTAATGTGGTGATTTTAGTATTGGGATTTTTTCTAATTTCTATGTAAGGATTTGACATCAGTAAAGGCATAGGTGATAAAAGCGCGAGTTTTAGTCGGTATGGTAAATTATTTATTTGAAAGATTTCATGTGACAATTATGTCAGGATTATTTTTCCCAAGTTTGATAATAGAATTTCATTTTGTACAGATCAAAGAGTAAATAGTTTGAACGAGAAGTCTATATTTATTAGAAAGAGTTGAATATTAGTTTAAGTCACTACGAATGATAAGGTTTCCATCTTGTGAAAGCTGAAAAGTTTATTACATGTTGACAGAGTTCGGATAGATGAGAATATTGGTAACCAAAGCGTCTGAACTAGACTAGTCTACATTGAGCAAAGACTTCCTGACTTTCAGTAATGTATTGTTGTATGAATTGTGATGTGTTTCAAGACGGTGAGGTAATGTGATAGTTTAGAGCATCCGATGTTACATAAAATCGGAGTTGTTAAAGGGTTAAAGCCGAGCATTGGGATCTATCAAAATTATCCTTGTCAATGTTGATATTGGGATGGAAATGAGAAGGATTATTCTTGAGGCCATATCAAAATTATTTCTATGGCGGAAAGAGGAAAATGTGATGTATCCTATTGTTAAATGTTTGGCGAGATCTATAAATCACATCTGTATTGAATGAATTCCTACTCATCAGATTCATGGAATTTCAGGTCTCTTTGATTGTTGGATTTCTTGGAATTCCGGTCTCCATTAAATCAAGTTGAGATCCAGGTTTTATGTCATGATATCATGGGAAATTAAGAAGGGTTGAAAATTTAAGAACAGTTGAGAGTTGAGACTGTAAGCTTTTAGATCATATGAGAAATTGAAGAGATGTATTGGAGGTACAGTCTAAGTGCAAGTTCTTGACACCAAATATGAGATTAAAAGTGAAGACCACTTTTCTAGTAAGATTTTCGGGACGAAAATCCTCAAGGGGGAGAGTAGTAATATCCTCGATTTTGGGCCTAGTCGGAATAGTGGTTTCGTGACCACAAAATCCGAGATATAAATAATTATTTTATGATTATTTTAAGGTCTATGATATGATTGCATGATTGTGTGAAAATTTCGTGAAGAAATTTTATGCATAAAGTGCTTAATTTGAAATTTGGGACTAAATTGAATAAATTGCAAAACTTGTGTTCTAGAAGTATTTTGCATAAAATTGAATTAGATTATTAAATAGAGGTCCTTAAAGAGTAATTTTACTAATTTCTAAGTCTATGGACAAAAATTAGGACATGGAAGGAATTTTTGAAAGTTTAGTAGTAAGGGTATTTTGGTCATTTAGGGTAAAATGAATTAAAATACACAATTAAAGCCAATTTTGCTCATCTTCAACCCCATGGCCGAATATAGCAAGGAGAAACCATGGCTAGGGTTTTCAAGCTTCCAAGCTCGATTGTAAGTCCGTTCTAGCCTCGCTTTTAATGATTTTTACGTTTTTGGAGTCCCTAGCTCGATTTAGCTTATGCTAGCAATAATTTAACCTAGGGTTTATATTTGGAAAAATACCCATAGGTGAAATTTGTGTATTTTGGTATTTTATGATAGAATATGAGGTTTTAAATTATGTTAGACAACTTGTGCTACTCGATTTTAAGTGAAAACGAGCAAAAGGGCTTAATCGGTAAAAATACCTAATAGTCATAAGTACATGTTAGAGTGAGAATTTGATGTTGCCATAGAAGGGAAAAATGATCAGCATGTCATAAAACATAAGAAAATAGGCTGAATTTTAATTTACGAGCTTTGGGGCAAAAGTGTAAATATGCAAAAGTTTAGGGGCAAAATTGTAATTTTTCCAAAATATGATTTTGGGTCAATTTGAATAATGTGAGTCCTAATTAGACTATATTTTAAATGATAGAGCAAGGAAAACTGAAATTTGGGCTAAAATGGGGAAAATACCAAGTTGTGGACGAAATGGTAAAAATAGCCATTTTCGCATACGAGGTAAGTTCATATGTAAATGTTGGTAACATTGTTATTATTTTAAATGTTTTAATGTTTTTAAATGATATGATAATTATTATGAAATATTATACTTGTGATAATTGTTTGATAATATGTCAAATTATGTGATATACTTGGAAAATGTGAAATACTACCGAGTATCGGTATCGGCATTCCGTAGAAGATGGTTGAGACACATGATTGGGAAAAAGGTCCGTTGAACCTTAGGAATGGATTAGGATACAAGTGACAGGTCATGGGATATTTGGGCATCCGAACTCGTTGAGTTGAGTCCGAGTTCACTTATGGATCGAGCGTCCGAACTCGTTGAGTTGAGTCCGAGTTCGTGAGATGTAACTAGGCATCCGAACTCGTTGAGTTGAGTCCGAGTTCACTTATGGATGCGAACGCCTGAGCTCGTTGAGTTGAGTCCGAGTTCACTTATGGGCGGGTTACATGGTAGCTTGGCTACATATGTGGCACTTATGTGCAAGTTATCCATGTATCTCAATTATATTCGATGTGTTCAACGGGTAAAGTTCTACTCAAATGGAGGAATACTCAAGATGAAAGGGACGTATTGGTAAGTGTTGTGAAATGGATACTTTGAACAGGTATGTACTTAACCCTCGGGTTAAAAACTCGATATAACAACAATATGGTAAGATGATAAATGAAAAGGTGATATGAATGTCTTGGTGATGATTATGCAAATGATGTTTTATGTTTGCTTATATGGTTATGTTACTTGCTATTTGCATGTGATCTTACTAAGCATTTATGCTTACTCCCTCCTTTTCATTCCTTGTAGTGTTGACAAGCCAGCTCGAAATCGGAAACGGTCGGAGGCACGCCACACTATCCGTATACCATCTTGGCATAATGGCTTGTATATTTTGAGTATGGCATGTATAGCATTATAATCATTTTATATGTATGGTCTTATGATATGGTTATTGAGTGGTATGGAAATAGAATGCTTGGTAATGATTAGCCATTGGAATGGCTAATCATGATCATATTTGGTATTATGTATGTCAAATTGCTAGCTAATCCATGGAAACCATGAAATAGGTAAAATTTACCATAAAATAGATTCAGACAGCAGCAGTGATGTGAGTTTAAAAAAATCACTAAAAATAGTAGAAATGGAATTAAATAATGAATAAGTTATGGAATCGAAGCTTGATGAGTCTATTTTCATATGGAATAAGCGAAACAGGTATATGAGCTATATTTTATGAGATGTTTAAATTTTTGTGAAATAGGGCCAGAGAGATTTCTGGATCCCCTGTTCTGAATTTGGAAATTCACCATAAATTTTACAAAGATAATTAGAAGTCATGCTTTATATGTACAGATTCCTTATTGAGTCTAGTTTTATTAGAGATAAACGGCATAGTCATTGAAGCTCTGTACAGGGAGATATCTGATTCGTAATACACTGAGGTCAGAGTAGTTGAACCCTGAAACAGGGAGACTTTAACTAATAAACTGTACTAATTGGCCCAACCAAAATTCTAGAAAAAAATTAGTAGATATATATATGAGTCTAGTTTCAGGAAAAATTTACGGAATTGGATTTCGAGTTTCGTAACTCGAGATATGATTTTTAAAGCGACTGTGATGCAGTTAGCCAGCTTGTCTGGAAATTTTAAAATGAATTGTATGAGCTGTTTAATTAATGAATTAAGTCCGTTAACACCTCGTGTTCGACTCCGGAAACGGTCTCGGGTACGGGGTGTTACATCAACTCTATGAGTCATTTGGTGTGTTGGAGATCCATGTGTCCAATGAGTGGTGATAGAGCCCACTTTTATGTTTCATAACTCAAGTGCCAAATTATCTTAAAATATGAATATGTGTAATGTGATATATTCCTAAGTGAATATGTAATTATTATGGAAATGAATCAATGAATAATGCATGAGCAAGTAACATGATACTAACATTTGAGATGTAATTGTGCTAAATGGATGTTTCGATAATGCATGATGACATGTTTGTGTGGTAGTTATTTTGATCATTCACTGAGCTTGTTAAGCTCACCCACTCCTTTTTAAGCATTGCAAATTAGTTGGGTTCCGGTGTAAGCAGTTTGGTTCCAAGGGAGTGATCCAAGCTAAACTTTCGCATTATTTCATAGGTGTTTAATTATTTGTTTTTGTTATGGGAAATAAAGTCAACGTGGTAGAAATTTTGTTGGTTTTTACCATGATATTTAGGATGTTTCCATGATTTATTTGCTTTAGATTTAAAGACTTGGATCTTGAAATGTTGATTCTTGTTCAGACATATTTTCAGTGTTTTGAACTGATACTATAGCCGCTTTGACAATTGTTTGATTTGGTATAAGTTACATGTTTAACAGATTAAGTTAGACTGAACTAATTGCTTCAAATTGCTATATTTTTGTGGTCTGAAGCAGAGGTATCGATATTCGACTTTTAAAAGTGATACCTCTATGATATTTTAATGTGCAGGAAGTCAGTATTGTAATTTGGTATCGATACTATGTCACGAGTATTGATGCTCGGGGGTAATAAAACTGATACTTTTTGAAATGTACCGATATTTTCTAGTGTTTTGATTTTAGATGAGAAACAAAATTCCAATTTGGTATCGATTTTTCAAGTAGTTTCAATACCTTATAAGAAAATTACCCATACCTCAATTTCAATATTGATACCTATGTAACTATTTTTGAAATTTTGTAAGTGTCCTAACACATGTTTAATTATTATTATAGTTTCATTTGAAGTATGTTTGGCATGTTTTGACGATGTTTGTTATATGTTTGACTTCAAATTCGTACGAATTCTAATAAAAAGGACAATAGTTACTAATGTAACATTTTATTATGTGTATGATGTGTGGCAGTTGTGTGGCGTCCTGTTACTTGAGTTTCACGACCGGGCCAGGTATAGGGCGTTATATTTGGTGGTATCAAAGTTTAGGTCATTTAACACTCAGACCTAAGTTGTTGATGTACTGATTGTGGTTTCACAACCCATGGATTTAGAAACCCATGTGTTTAAGTTATTTCGATTACTTGAAATTGTTGAATATCTTTGATTAAAAAGCATGTGGGGTAGGAACGGGAACACATTGCCTTACTCCTAAAATTTTCTTGCAGGAATGTAGCTTGGATTGTTTCCTGCAACTCACACCCTTGTTTGTTTGTTTATTTTTTTTTGTGTTAGATTATTAGTTTCGATATGCCTCCTAGACATGTTAATGTGAGAGCTAACACTCAAGAGGATGATACGTCCTCTACACCTCCTGTGCCACCTCATAGAGTGACATACCTGATGAGGGTGTTGGCCCTCTAATGGAAGCTATGATTGGAGCGTTTCAGAGGATTGCTAGTGCTAACCCTGCCAATCCTGCACTTATTAACTGAGGGTTGCCGCTTGAATGTCTTTGGGTGTTGGGTGGTAAGGAATTTTTTGGGGTAAAAGGAACTGATTCGACCGTAGCTGAGTACTGGTTAGAGCGAGTTGAAAGGATCCTCGAGTAGATGTCCTGCTCTGACAAGGAGAAGTTGGGTTATATTGTGTCCCTACTCGACTGTGAGGCTCACTGTTGGTGGAATACGGTTAAGAGAGGTACTACCACTGATCGTTTGACTTGGGGATATTTCCTTGACATTTTTAAGAGAAAGTTTATGGGTGAACAATACATGGAGGCTTGTAAACATGAGTTCCTGGATTTGGTTCAAGGTGTTTTGTTAGTGGCTGACTATGAGGCAGAGTTTGCGCGACTTAGTCAAGACGTGCCTGAGATGATTCTGATTGAGAGGGACTATTGTAAGAGGTTCTGTTTTAGGCTTAATTGTGACATTGAGTTTTATTTGGTAGCTCAGAACAAAAAGGTGTTTGATGAGTTAATTGAGAAAGCTAAAGCAGTTGAGGAGACTTTTGCTGAGCTACCTCGTTCTGTGGTTACCGAGCCTGATAAAAGGACTTTCAATGGTGCATCTGATTGACTGCCTAAGAGAGAGCGTGATAGTCAAAATTTTGGTAGAGGTGCAAGATGTGGGTCTCGACTGATTTAGTTGAAATAATAGAGTAGTGTCATGGTTACTATTGGTGGTTCGATGGGTGGCTCTAGATGGCCACTTTGTGCACATTGTGAGCATAGGCATCCTGGTGAGTGTCGCAAGATGACAGATGTTTGTTTTAAGTACGGTTCGAAGGAATATTTTCTAAGGGATTGCCCAAACAGAGTTGAGGCTTCACAGACTCAAAGTTCGGCACTTGTTAGAGGCTGTGGTCGCGATAAAGATAATGGGAGACTGGTTGGGCAGCGAATTATTGCTCATACTGTGGTTAAACAGGTTGATCTAGAGGTCCAACATAGGTTTATGCTGTAAGGAAGCCAGAGGATCAGGATCTGAATTATGTCATCGCAGGTACTTTCACTTTGTAGTCTACTCCATTATTTTCTTTGGTTGATTCTGGTTCTATACATTTGTATATCTTGAGTGGATTGGTTTGTAAGTTAGAGATTCTTGTAGAGACTATTGATTTGGGTGTGACTGTTATTAGTTCTTTTGGCGATAGTGTGGTAGTGAATAAAGTTTATCGTAGATGCCTTCTTATGATTTAAGGTCATGTTTTCTCTATTAATGTTATGGAATTGCCTTTCTACGATTTCGATGTGATTCTTAGTATGAACTAGTTACCTAAACATAAGACTAAGGTAGATTTTGAAACAAAGCGAATTACTTTGAGGAATAGTGATGGGTTGGAAATTGTTGTTATTGGTGAAAGATCGAGATTTATGACTAATGTGGTTTCGACTATAAAGGTTGAGAAGTTGTAGAGAAAAGGTTGTGAGACTTACTTATCTTATGTGATGAATTCGGTTAGTAAAGAGTTGAGAGTTCAGGATATTCGCACTGTTAAAGATTTTCCTGACGTATTTCCTGAAGAGTTGCCTGATTTGCCACCAAAACTTGAAGTTGATTTTGGTATTGAGCTCTATCCTAGTATTGCACCGGTGTCTATTGCACCTTATCCTTTGGAACCAAAAGAGCTTAAGGAGTTGAAGATTCAGTTGCAAGAGTTACTTGATAGAGGGTCATTCAATCGAGTGTATCTCTATGGGGTGCACCGGTTTTGTTTGTGAAGAAGAGAGATGGTATGATGCGGATGTGTATTAACTATAAGCAATTGAATAAGTTGAATATTAAGAACAAGTATCCTTTACCTCAAATTGAAGACTTGTTTGACCAGTTTCGAGGTGCAAATGTGTTTTCGAAGATTGATATTAGATCTGGGTATTATTAGTTAGAGGTGAAGGAGTCTGATGTATTGAAAACTACTATTAGGACTCGGTATGGGCATTATGAGTTTTTGGTCATGCCATTTGGTTTAACTAATGCCCCTGCTATGTTCATGGATTTGATGAATCGAGTATTCCGTTCGTACTTGGATTAATTTGTTGTTGTTTTCATAGATGATATTTTGGTGTATTCTCGTTCTGAGGAGGATCACGACGTGCATCTAAGGGTTGTTTTGCAGATTTTTCCAGACAAGAAGTTGTATGCGAAGTTGAGTAAGCGTGAATTTGGCTTAAGGAAGTGACATTTTTAAGCCATGTTATGTCTGTAGAAGGGATTCAAGTGGATCCAAAGAAGATTGAGATGATCTTAGAGTGGAAGCCGCATAGGAGTGTTACTTAACTTCGGAGTTTCTTAGGTTTCGCTCGCTATTGTCATAGATTCGTTGAAGGGTTTTCCCTTATTGTTTCACCCTTAATGAAACTATTTTAGAAAGATGTGGTGTTTGAATGGACTGACTGGAACGATGAAAATGTGCAAGTGTACAAAATTGCAACAAGTAATAAAGTGACAAGTAAATGTCGAGTTATCGTACCCACAGGGACTATGCAAAGAATTATTTATGATGAAATTTAAAAACACTTTGGTGAAGGAAAACATTTTGATTTGAGAGGTGATTAAAAACTAAAATTTTAAATAAGTAAAATAAATAATAAAATAAAAGTTCCAATATACGATTTCAAAAGATGATTTTAATTAAGATTGTAACACCCCAAACCCGGCCCAGACGTTATGGCTGAATCCGATGTGCCACATTGAAGTTAAAAACCCACGTTTCGTTTTAGCGTTTTAAAATAACCGTCTTAAGTTAACAAAGTGAATGGAAGTTGTGCACCGGTAGGTATCCAAAATAGAGGAGGTGAGCCATGAAGGCTGCTTAAGTATCAAGCTCTTCGATTGGATCCAATCTTAGACATGCCCACAACCATTGCCACACATTGATAACCGAGTTGAAAATTCATTTGGGTAGATATCTTTGTTAAACCGATTAATCATGTTGTTACGTTATTTTGAAAACGCGCCCTAAGTCTAGTCCATTCTAATTATTATCAGCAAAAAAAATTTATAGTTATTGAAAATAAAATAATCCCAGAAAGAAAATAAAGTTAAAATGGCCTTATTACAACCCAAAAATAAATAGTAAATAAGATAAACTAAAGAAAACTAGTCACTTATTTCAAAAGCCCAAAAGCGATCACCGTGGCCACTCTGAATCCCCTTTGGCTCCAAGTCCCCCCATCAAGGCTCACCTGCAAGGTTAAGGAAGGGGTGAGTTTGGAAACTCAGTGTGCAACAAGCCCCTTTCAGAGCCCAAGACAATATCAGCCTGCTGGGCCTAAGCCCAAATTCAATCTCAACATATACTGGGCCGAAGCCTTTTATAAACGGTATGGCCCATAGGCCCATTTCAATAATACATGCAACATCAATGAACATATGCAAGCCCATTTGGGGAGACTCCTCAATCCACCAACCGCTATTCTCTACCCGTACCAACCAAGCTCTCCATGTGGGGAATAACTCAACCCACCCAACCAAACTCTCCACTGGCAGCATAGCTGCTTTATCATATAACCGGAGGCCTAGCCTCTTTTAATAACTGGGGCAAAGCCTTTTTTGATAAACTGGGGCAAAACCCTTTTTGATAAACTGGGGCAAAGCCCTTTTCGGTAAACTAGGGCATAGCCCTTTTGCACTTCCTCCATCTATATAAAAACCAACCCATGCATAAATGAATACATCATGTGCATATCATATCAAATCATGTATATCAAAATCTCATGCATCAAACTCATAATTAAACCCTAGGGGTAAAATAGTCATTTTCATATTATAAGGGTAATTTCGTAATTTTACCAAGATATCAGAGTTCCCATGTTCATCAACAATTATCAATAACTCCAAGTGTTTAAACAATGATTTTAACGCAGTTTATCAAATTCGGGCCTTTTGGGCCCAAAACCCCTAATGGGCTCTATATAGCCGATTTAGTCATCTAGGCCCATTTAGCCTATATTTCATAGCGGTATTAACAGTCTTAACGCACAATTTAACAGGATTTCATTTGTTACCAACTTTACCCAAATGGGCCCGGAAGCCCATTGGGCTCGATTTTAGCCCCTCGAGGCCCAACTTACCATCGTGCACCAAACCGTTCCCTTACCTGTTCCAACGATCCCAAGCATCGAACTTAGCAAATCTAATTGACCTATGAGCGTTCGCATGCTCAAGAGTCCTCGAAATGCTAGAATTTCGGCATTTCGGCTTTTCGGCGAATATCGGGTTAAGCTACGAAAGAAGGTTCGTTACACACCTGATTTGCGATATTCCTTGACGAGATCTCCTACGCAATTTCTCCTATAATCAACCGCTTATAGATTAGATCATGTTAATATTTAAACCAAATCGAAAACTACCTATTATCATCACTTACATATTCGACCACCATCCATAATGGCCCTAGAATTCATACCTTTACCGAAATTGATGACTAGATCTAGATTTAGTCACTCTGATGATCCAAGCTTTTCACACACTCCTCGATCGGCAGCCTTTAATCCTCATTAGCACCAACAAACCAAATAACACCAAAAAAACCCTTTCAGTCCTAGTCGACAGCCACCCTATGTATATAGGGGTTTTTAGCTTTTCTTAAACCACAAGATAAAAATGGAAAGAAGGTTTGAATACTTACCAAGAGATCTACTCGTTGAAGAACGTTCCAAATACCTTTCTACCCCAGATCCATTGTGAATCCAACTTAAACGTGCGTAGAAAATAGATCTAAATATTAATTCCCGAATCACTAAAATCTGAGGGTTTTCGGCTTTTGGATCTATCCTAGAATATGGCTATTGCGATCTAAAAGAAAAAATAGGTGACGATAAGTTCACCATCGAAGAGACAATTAGTAGAGGAAGAGATGTAAGATTAGAGGTTCGGTCTTTTGAAAGATTAAAAGGAAAGGAGATTGGTTTCAACCAAAGGAATAATCGGCAACCAATATTTGAGAAGAAAAAGTTGTTTTAAAAAGAATTTGGCTTCGAGGAAAGAAAATAGAAAAGGAGAGAATTGTTCAGCTTTTGGGAAAAATAGAAAAGAATATGAGCAAAAGAAATAAGATAAGATTAGAATAAAATAAAGTCCTTTTCCAATTTTAATTCCTTCCTTAGCTCCCTAATTCCTGGCCAAATTCAAAGTTAGAATTTCATTCAAACTCCTAACCACTGATTTGCAGCTTATCCACCTCTTCATCATGCTGCTAAGAAGAGTTTCGGTCAAACTCTAACTCCCCCCCACGTGAGCAGCAAAATTTGTAGCCCATTGAGCGTCATGCATTCGAACTCAGCACCTCGGTCCGCCTTACACCTCACGCCTGCACATCGCCATTGCACCATGCTTTCTTCCTTACTAATATACGGTCACGATTAATTTTAAACCTTACCTCTCAAGCTCCAGTCCGCTTAAAAATAAAAGGAAATTCAGCCTTCCACGCCACTCAACCTTCAACCTTGAACACTCACCACACCGCTTGCATTGTGACACAACCTCGCTTTTGTTATAATATGTCCATTTACTTATAAGCCTTATTCGCTTCATCACGGGCTACTTAAAAGAAATAAAACAAGTTTCACCGTCCCCTCGCAATCAATTCATGACCACTGGGTCTCCTTAGCACGCTGTTGCCATCGCGCCAAGGCGCTCTTTGTGTTAAATTATACTGCAACTCCTCTTAACCCTTATTCTAGCTGCGATCGCATATTAAAAAACCCAAATTATGACGCTGCACCTTGAACCAGGCACCTCCCTAGCGTCCTCCTAGCGTCCTTAGCCATTGGGCGGATGCTCGCTTGTGCTAAAACTCACCCTAATTTATTAATGAAGCCTCGCCTGATTCCCTTAAGAGGCAAGATTTAAGAATTTTGCTAAAGCTATGGGTCAGCCCTGACTTTTCCCTACATTATACCCCTTCGTTACATATTTAATTACTAATAATAATAATAATAATAATAATAATAATAATAATAATAATAATAATAATAATAATAATTTCATAAACATATCGAATAATAAAAATTTCAAATACCAATAATACAAACAAATAATAATAATTTTCATAAAAATTTTCAAACATACATACAACAATATTTTTCTAATAATAATTTTATCTCATAATATTAATTAAAATTTCATAAATATTTAAAATATCCGTAATAATAAATATAGTAAAAATTTTCTAATAGTAATTCAAAATTTTTTCTTAAACGGTAATATTTAAAACTTCTTAATTATTCAGGTTTCCTTTTATCCGAATCCTAGACTCAAAGTCCAACTCTTCTAGGCCCCAAAAATCAGAGCGTTACAAAGATGACATAATTGTGCTAAATTAATTACATTTCTTAACTTAGAATTATTAAACTCATGTTTATGTTGTTACGAATAAATTAACGGTAACTCAGTAATTTGCTAACTTATGAAAATACTTACCTACAAAAATCCATTTATCTCTTGAATATATCTCTACGTCAATTCAACTTGTTAAACAAATTTTAATAAGCAAATGTGTTAATATATATACATACTTATGAAATTAAAATAATCTCTTGTACATATCTCTATACCAAGTCAAACAATTAATTCAATCTCATAAGCACATAAAAGATTACGTGAGGTAACAATGTATTTCTACCTTGAAACAATTTAATCACAATAATCTTGCAAGTTATGCAAGGCTAATGTATCGTTAGGTACCGTTACTAATTTAACCCTCAGCAACCTTAGATGATTAAACATGCACTAATTAAGTATCTTGTCATTTAGTTACAATTTCAATCTATTTAAATAATTAATTCATTACTTACTTTACAATTGTAATGTAAGAATAACTTAATCATGGTTTTACTTAATCAAACATCTTATCGAGGCCTATAACAACACAAACACAATTTTAATAACTCAAGTAGATGAAATGCAATCAACCTAACACAAATTAAATTTAAGCCATATTAATTAAATTAAACATATCAACATCACAAATATTCATAGACATGTTCATAACAACAACAATAAAATTAAAAGGGTAAGGAACAAGAATCAAATCTGGTGTTTCTCAGAGGCTTGACAAGTTTGCTCCACTCCTCCTTCTCTGCTTGTTCTTGTTGAACTGAGGATTCCATGAACACTTGAATGCTGCTCCAAATAGTGGTTGAATGACTCTTTTTCAAGAGGTGAAATCGGCAAGGGAATGGGGAAGAAAATGAAGAATAATGGAAGAAAATGAAGAATAATGGAAGAGAATGAAGAGAGAAAAGCGAGAAAGAAGTGAAAAAATGAATGGGTTTGAGATGTGCTTAAAGTGAGCAGCCAAAGGGGTATTTATAGGTTGAGAAGACTACTAAAAATAACCAAAATTAGTAGCGAAAGATTCCTTCAATGGCCGGCCACACATCTAATAGCCCGTTTTTAGTGAAATCAGAATAGTAGTTTCGAGACGACAAATCTGAGGTCAAAATATTTATTTTATTATCATTTTTGGATCTACAGAATAATAGTATGATTGTATAAAAATTTCATTAAGAAATTTTATCGTTTGCATGCTTAATTCGATAAAAAGGACTAAATCGCGTAAAGTACAAAAGTTGAGTTCTAATAGTTGAAGGTATTAAATAGCTATGGAACTTTAAAGTAGATGTCCTTATGAGGTAAATAACCCATTAATATGTTAATGGATGATAATCGCTTGGCAATTTTGAAATTTGAATTAATTATAAAGGTTAATTAAGTAAATGGGTAATTAAATGATATATGAATAAAACAAAACAATTTTATTATTTTCATCTTCTTCAAAACACATCCAAAAAATGATTCTTCTTAGAGAAAATAGAGCTAGGGTTCGACCAAGCTTCAAAATCCAATTGGTAAGTGATTTTTGTCCCGTTTTTAATGATTACTATCTTTTTGAAATCGCTGTAGCTTAATCTAGTTAGCCAAAGGACTAATTTGTGAAACTGTTAAAGTATTAGGGTTTCACCATTGTTAAATGTGTATGTGTTTTGAATTTTTATGATAGAAAATGAATGGTTGTTGTTGAATAAAAAACTTTTGTAAAATGATTTTTGTTGGAAATGTCAATTAGGGATTTATTTGTAAAATGTGTAAAATTTATGGTGAAATGTGTGAATTAATGAAATGTGTGGACTAATATAAGCTTCTTGAAATTTGGCTAACATGGGCGTGGATTAAATTGCATGAATTTGCATTTTTATGAGCTAGGGACTAAATTGTAAAGAAGTCAAAAGTTTAGGGGCAAAATAGTAAATTTTCCAGAATATGAATTTTGGATTAAATTGAATAGAATGATATTTAAATAAGTTAAATTTGATTATATAGATCAAGAAAAGCAACGTAGGGATCTAGATCGAGGGAAAGATAAAGTATCAGACTAGTTGATCCTATTTCGTCATTTTTGTGATCGAGGTAAGTTCGTATGTTTAATAAAAATTAAATTATATATGTGTTTAAATGCTTAATTGTTGTCATTGAGATGATACGGCACCACGAAAATTCTTGACGAGCATTCAACAATGTATAAATCCTGGTTGAACTTTAGGAATAGATAGGATACAAATGACATGTCATTTAGGGTTACCATGTTTTGGGTGCTGGTCCTGTATGTTCTACCAGTGGCTGAGTTTTCTGGCATGTGTTGCGGTTACATGTCAACTTGTGTGAGCAAACCTAGTGATTGCTCGAGAGTGAGCATTTATATGATATATGAGATTAAGATGGCTTCGACCATGCATTGGCACTTAGTGTGCAAGATTTTCGAGTATTCGATAGTATTCAAATGGTTCAACAGGTATACTGATGATATGAAAGATTAAGAGATTGATATGTACCAGTACAAGTATGTTCATGAGTTGTATAAGCATTGAAGTTATAAGATTTGTGAATTCATGTCTAACCTTTTGATTGAATATGTGTTATGCTTTTGGATTCAAATTAACTTGCATTATGCTATATTGTTTACTTAAATTATGAATGAATGGTAAGATGTAAGTTTTAGCCATATGAGCTTACTAAGCTTAATAGTTTACTTGGTTTACTTTTCCATGTATTATAGTGATTTCAAAGCTTACTTGGATTGAAAGTTGTTGGAGATCTCATCACACAATCCAACCATTGTTTTGGTACTTTTAAGCTTTATGTATTTTTGGTTATATGGCTTGTATAGGCCATTTGGCTATTGGAAGCCTATATGTTTTGGATTATATAATTAGTCATTTTATATGACTTAATTTGGCATATGTTAGTTATGTATGTATATATGTGATTATTTTTATTTTGGTATGTATTTGAATTGTCTTGGAAATGCCTCAATTGTGTATTGGTATTTTGAGTACCAAATGGTTGAATTTGAGATGTAGTATATATGTCTAATAAGTGAGTTTGATCATTTAGGTATACTTTGGAGGCATATTGGTATGCTTTTGAATGGTTAATTGTGATGCCTATGAGCCTTATGGTTGTTGGTATTGATATTACATGATTTGAACTTGGTTTAGATTAGTTTGAATGCCTATTGAAGATATGGTCATATGCTTTTTGGTATGTGCAGGTTGGTGCTACTTTGGGTGAGAAATAAGGCTTGGAAAATGGCCTATTTTTGTCCACATGGGCAAAGACACGGACGTGTGTCTCAATCGTGTGTGACACACGGCTAGGTGACACGGCCGTGTGTCCCCTGGTACTTATTTAGAAATCAAGTCAGTAGCTTCATATGGCTTAGCACACAGGCGTGTGACTTGGCCGTGTGGCATAAGTTAGTTTTCACATAGCCTAGTACACGGCTTGGCACATGTGCGTGTGAGGCCATTTCGAAGGGTACACGGGCTAGTCGCATGGGCATGTGGTTGGTTGTGTGACCCAAGTCAGAGAGTTACACGGGGTTGGACACGGGCTGGGACATGACCATGTGATCCCATTACGAATGTCCATACGGCCTATGACACCGGCGTGTCTCTTGGCCGTGTGAGACTGTAATGGTCCATTTTTAGTCAAATTAAAACAGTGGTTTTGGGACCACAAATTTGAAGTCAAAATATTTATTTTATTATTATTTTACTATTTACAGCATGAATATATGATTGTGTGAAAGTTTTGTTTAAAAATTTTATCGTTTCAGTAGTCAATTTGATAAAAAGGACTAAATCGCGTAAAGTGCAAAAGTTCTATTCTATTAGTTAAAATTAAATAGCTAATGATCATAAATTAGAGGTCATTATGTTGTAATTTGCAAATTGATAAAACCCGGCGGGCGAATTTTCCATCTCAATGGAAAACCGCTTTGATCCCCTATCAGAAAAATTCCTAATTCTCTGACCTTTTCATTTTTCATTCTTATTACTTTTTCATATTGAAAAAGTAATAATAATGAGAGGTGTTAAGCTTTTTATGGACAAGTATTAATTTATTTTTATGTTATATAACCAAGGTTAATTTTGTAATTTGGTAAATAAAAAAAATTGTATCATCTTTCTTCCTTCATTTTTTCCAACTGAAATTAACCTAAGGAAGCCATTAACAAAGATTCAAGCATTCGGCCTTGTCTTCTTGAGCATGTAAGTCCGTTTTTGTTCCATTTTTAATGATATCTATAAATTTGAGATCATTGCAACTAGGTCTATCTAGCCCAGGGACTATTTTGCAAAATTGTTAAAGATTTTGAATGTTTCCATTGATGAATACATGATTATTTTGATGTTTAACGATAGATTATGAATGTTTGATGATAGTTATACAAGTTTTGTTAAGTGATTTTTAGTGAAAATGCAAAAATAGGGATTAAATTGTGAAATATGAAAACTTTGTAGTTAAAATGTGAAATAAATGTAAAATATGGGCTGATATGAGTATTAGAGAAATTCAGCTAGCATGGTTTAGTATTAAATTGCATGAATTTATTGTTTTTATGAAATAAGGACTAAATTGTAAAAGATGTGAAACATTAGGGGAAATTATGTAAAAATGCATTAAGGTGAATTTTGGACTAAATTGAATAGAGAGATGATTAAATAAGTTAATTTTGATTACATATAGATTAAGAAAAGTGAAACTCGGATCTAAATTGAGGGAAAAATAAAATTCTCGACTAATCGACCAATTTAGCTGTTTTTGTATCCGAGGTAAGTTTGTATGTTATAATCATTGTTATAATTATGTTTTAAATGCTTTGATATTACATAAACTGTGAATACGAGGCTACAAACACATTCGATAAAAATTCAATGACTATTCGTATTCGAAATCCCGGTTGAACCTTAGGAATAAATTTGGATACTAGTGACATGTTATTAGGGATTATTGTGATTATGTGATATAGGTGCTGGTCCTGTACGTCCTACCGATGGCTGAGTATATCGGCATGTGTTGTGGTTACTTGACAGCTTGTGTGAGCAGCACCGTGTAGCTATGTCTTGACTGATAGCTTGTGTGAGCAGGCCCATTGATAGCTTTAATGTGAGAAGTATATATGATACATTGAGTTGGCTTCGGGCCATGATATTGGCACTTAGTGTGCGAGATTCCTGAGTATCTGATAGTATTTTGAAGTGTTCAACGGGTAAATGAAGGATGTGATTGTGTATGAATGTAACACCCCGAACCCGAGACCATCGCCGGTGTCGGACACGAGGGGTTAACAAGCCAAGTTCACATGTTTTGCCCACCAATTTGACATTTCCAGTCAGGCTGGAAAACTGCGTCACTGTCGCCTTAAAAATCATATCTCTAGTTTCAAAACTCGGAAACTGGTTTTGTAAATTTTCCCTGAATTTAGACTCATATATCCATCCATGGATTTATTTCTAGAATTTTTGGTCAGGCCAATTGGTACAGTTTATTAGTTAAAGTCACCCATGTTACAGGGATCGACTGCTCTGACCTTCGCGCGTTATAACTTGAATATCTCTCTGTACAGGGCTTTAACACTGGTTCCGTTTGTTTCTAATGAAACTATACTCAAAATGGAATCTGTACATATAAGGCATGACTCCTAATTCTTTCTGGATAATTTATAGTAAATTTTTAAAGTTGCGACAGGGGACCCAGAAACCGTTCTGGCCCTGTCTCACAATAGCCTTAATATCTCTTAACATGTAACTCCTATGACCATTTCGTTTCTTCCATATGAAAATAGACTCATCAAGGTTCATTTACATAGCTTATTCACTATTTAATACCATTCCTACAAATTTTGGTGATTTTTCACATTCACGTCACTGCAGCTGGCAGCATCTGTTTTAAGGTAGGTCTTACCTATTTGGTAGTCTCCATGAACCAACTAGTCTTGCCATACATAGGTTCATATATGATCATTTTAACCATGCCAATGGCTGATCATGTGACCAACATTCCCATTTCCAATCCATAGCCACATCATGACACCAAATATATACATAAAACCACAAATAGTCTAAGTTCATGCTTCCTTTTTGAGCCATTTTAGCATGGCCGTATATATATACATCACAACATATTTAACCAACAAGGGTAGTCCTATACATGCCATCTCAAGTTCAACCAAAATTTATACCAAAATGGAGGCTTGATAGTGTGGATGACTTGACTTCAACGATCCCAAATCCGATTGCTTGAGCGAAATCTAGAAAACCGAGAGCCAAAGCAACGGGTAAGCATTTTATGCTTAGTAAGTCTCAAGGAATATAATCAACTCTAATTACAGCAATACATTCACATAGCCAAATGCATCATTTCATTAATACACATTCTTACTTCACACTTCATCATTATATAATTTCACAAAGTATCAATCAATTCAATAACTGAAATTCATTAGTCGATTGAGCGAATGTTGCTCAAACATGTCGACTTTCAATGCACATATAAACGTACCTCATTCTTTGGGCTTTTGAGTGTACTCATTGAATTTATTACAGCAACCAACACTCACCTCCAGCCCAAGATTCTTGAATATAACCGGATATAACCATGTGCACAAATGCCTTGGTCTTAGCCGGATAGAATGTCTCGCACGAATGCCTTGGTCTTAGCCGGATGTAGCCACTAGCACAATTGCCTTGGTCTTAACCGGATATAATTTCAGCATAATTGTCTTGAGTTTAGCCGGATATCATTCAATTTCCCATGAACACATACATCAATTATCATTGGACATACATATTTCATTTTCAATTCTCGAGGCTCAAACGCAATTATAGTCACAAGCATATTCGCCTTCGGACTTAGCCCGGGTAGAATTCAAATACTCATGCACACATAATCAATAATCAATACACATCCATACTTTATTTCACATAATTCAAGTAGGGTCACTTCTTGAGGACTTACCTCGGATGTTGTCGAACGGCTTTTTCGCTATTCGATCACTTTCTCCTTCCCTTGTCCAATTGTGGCCCTCTAAGCTCTTGAGCTAATTCAAACAAATTCAATTTATTAAAACCTCATTGTGCTAGCTTATGGCGAATATGACAAGGAGTTTAAATGGTCATATGGCCACCCTTTAGCTTGAATACACAATGGTCATGCACATTTTATACTACATCAAGCAATTCAATACAATTTATTCGAGCATCAAGGAAATGCTAAGGCCTTCAATAGGCTACCCAAGGCGAATATTCATGTACATGTTGAGGCCAATTATGCACTTAATACCTCACAAAAACAGCATGCATTTTACTAGTTAATGCTTTGCCTATTGTGGCTCAAAACTTATAATATAGCATCAAGCACTTATATGTGTGCTAGGCGAATTGTGCTTGCAAATTTCACAATTATTCTTCAACATCTTCTTCTTTAAACAAACTTATTCATCACTTCCTTCATAACCAAAACATCATGTGCAAACATATATATACATATATGAGCATGGCCAATTTCAAGGTGTCCATAGCCATCCAAAACACAAATTTTAACTAACATGCAAGAAGCATGAACCATGCTCATGAATGCATCATGGCGAATATGACAATCATGCTCCTTTTCAACTTCAATCATGATAAAACAAAAGAAAGCTCAAAATCTTACTCAAGAGTAGACAATCCATCATTGCATGCATCATCATCAAGCTTCACACTTAGCATGCAATGGCTTTATCACCATAACAACTTTGGCCAAATACCATTTCCATGGCTTAACAAAGATTTGAGCCATGGCTAACATGCACATCAAGTTAGCAACCAAAACATGCATGAAACTCCTAACACAACCTCATACATACCTTAATCTTGATGCAAACTTAGCCAAATCTCCTTCTAGATCTCTTCCAAACCAAGCATGAAGCAAAATCCTCCTTCTTCCTTAGTTTTGGCTCAAAGAAAGGATGAACAAAATTTTTTCTTTCCTTCTCTACAACTCACGGCAATGGGGGAATACCTCACTCACACACATTTTTTTTCATTCTTTTCTTACCCATACACCTTTGTTTATTATTTCTCCCTAATGCACCAACAAAACATGTTTCATGACATGTTTTGCCCATCCTCTCTTGCCATGGCCGCCACTTCATGTTGGGGGAAATTTGACATGCAAATCCTTATTTTTGCACGCATGAGCAACTAGTCATCACACATTTCCCCATCATACTTTCAAAGTTCACTACTAGGTCCTTTCTAGTGAAATTCGCATTTATAACACTAAATCGAAACATCAAAAATGTCACACACAAATTAACACATATCATAGGCATCAAAATAAATTTTAAATTATTTTTATGCCTCGGTTTTGTGGTCCCGAAACCACATCCCGACTAGGGTCAATTTTGGGCTGTCACAATGAAATTGATACGAGATGGTACAAGTATGTACATGAACCATATAAGATTAAATTGAAGAAGTTGTGAAGTTGATATATAAGATTATGATTGAAAATGTGAAAGGTTTGGTAGTTAAATGAATTACATGTTGATATGCTCAAATTGATGATTTGTATATTCATGTTAAGATTGAGTTTATTTCATACGAGCTTACTAAGCTATAAAGCTTACTTTGTTTATTTTCCCATGTTTTATAGTGACTTCAAAGCTAGCTCAGATTCGAGGATCGTCAGAGACTTCGTCACACTATCCTACTATCACTTTGGTACCTTTTGAGTTTAAGTTTTTAGTATATGGCATGTATAGAGACTTTGGTCATTTTGGTATATTTGGTAATGTGTTATGCCATTTGAAATGGCTTGTAAATGTCTATGTTTTGGTTTGTATATATAGCCATGTAAGTTGGCTTATATAGATGATTTTGATGATGTATATAAGTGTGCAAATGGCCTTTGTTTTAAGTTTGGTAATTGTCTTATAAATGTTAATTGTGATGGGTAGTTTTTGAATTAGTAATTGGAGTGTGAAATAGTCCATGTTTGAAGAATGATATGTTTGCGATATTAAGCAAAATGATGCATATTTGGAAGTGTATAATTAATTGAGTTGTACAAATGTGAATTTTGGTATATATAGTATGGCATGTTTTGTGATTAGTGTGTATAGAGAATGGGAACACTGAATGTGCATGAATTATGTTTGAATTGGTCAATTTGAAATGCCTATTGATGCTATGTATTGGTGCTTTGAATTTGATGTAGGTGTGCACAAGTTTGGGTGGCAAATTGGCTTGGTAAATAGCCTATTTTTGTCCACACGTGCAGAAACACGAGTGTGTGTCTCAGCCGTGTGTGATACACGGTCATGTACACGGCCGTGTGTCCCCTAGTGTTGAATTAAAATCAAGTTAGTATGCTCCACAGGGCCTCACACACGGCTTGTGATAAACCATAATTTATACATATTTTTACCCATGTTTAAAGCATTTTTTGGATGAATTCCTATTAGAATTGGTGAATTTGATGCTCCTAATGCTTTAATTTCATGTTTTATACTTAGGAGAGCATAGGAGAGTGAAAGGAATGAGAAACGGGCCAAAAAATAGAGAAAATGGGCCAAAGTACGAAATCAACACGGCCTGGACTTCCTCACACAAGCAACCCACACGGCCGTGTCAATCTGGTAGAATCGAAGCACAACCCACACGGGTGGAACACACGCCCCTGCCATTCTAACAGGCTTGAAAACGGCCTTAAATAATCACACACGGACGTGTCCCTGCTGAGCCCAAGTTGAGTCCAATTCGGAAAAGGTCACTTTTGAGGGCTAATAGGCATTCCAAAGCCTATAAATACACCCTAGAAGAGGAGAAAAGAGGACACACAGAATAGGGAGTAAGGAATTACTCCAAAGAAGCCGATTAATTCATCTCAGAAGCCGAATTTATTATCAAGACTGAAGATCCCTCCTCAATTCCCCTTCAGGAGTTTTGGGTTTTCTTTATGTTTTGTATTCTTTATTATTTTGAGATGTTTTCTTATTTAGTTATGAACTAAATTCCCTAAATACCTAAGGAGAATGAAACCTAAGACGAATCTTGTTATTATTTTCTGAATTGTATGATAAATATTTAACTTGTTCTTAATTATATGTTATTAATTCTTGTTTTGATATCCCAGGATACTGATTCAAGATAAGCTCTTACTCAGAGGAGAACTAGACCCTGTCTAAGAGTACATTTGTCATGATTAAACGGAGTTGATTGCGCGCTTAGACATAGGGTGACAAGATTTTTTCGGATTAGGGTGAAACTTAATAAGGGGATCCATAGATCGAGTTAATGCAACCCTAGGGTGTTAATTAGAGACATGTATCAATTATTCAATCTAGGGATTAGACGTTATTAGTCTTGAGTAGGGATAATAACATAACTTAGGGATCTCTACGGAACAAGTTAAATGAATAAATCGTCCGATTCGGAGAACGATAACAAGTACAGTCTAGGTGGATTTTTCCTTAGGTATTGTCTTAATTCAATGGATTTTCCTAAAAGCATTTCCCCAATTCTATTCTCTATGAGTTCTTAGTTTAGATAATTAGTTAGTTAAAACAAAACCCCATTATTCTTAGGCTAGATAATAAAAACACAGTCATTACTAGTACTTTTAGTTCCTTTGGGTTCGACAATCCGGTCTTACTAAAACTATACTACTGTTCGATAGGTACACTTGCCTACATCGTGATAATAGTTAGTTTCAAGAACAATTAATTATAAATATTTAAAACCTATCACGAAATCACGCGATCAAGTTTTTGGCGTCGTTGCCGGGGAACTAAAATATTAGGAACACTCAATTTTTATTACTTTAGCCATTTATTTTTCTTGCAATCTATTTTTATTTTTAATTTTATTCTAATTTACTAATTTTTTTTTTCCTTCTTTTGATAGGTTTTTATAGTTTATGATTAGAAGAAACCCGTCAGGGCCACTACTTTTTGACAAAGAAATCTATCGCACAGTTTGCAGAAACCAAAGAAAAATAAGACGGAGCTTAAGATACACAGAAAACGAGCAAGAGGATGATACTCAACCCCCAACTGAAGAGATGGCTGAAAACCAAGGCAATTAGCTACCTCCTGCAATTGCGGCTAATCAAAATCCTGCTCCACGCACTATGTATGATTATGCTAAACCTTCTTTAACAGGAATTGAATCGAGCATAGTTAGACCTGCTGTAGCTGCAAATACTTTTGAGCTGAAACCTAACACAATTCAAATGATACAACAGTTTGTTCAGTTTGATGGTTTGCAGGATGAAGATCCCAAAGCTCACTTAGCGAACTTTTTGGAACTATGCGATATATTTAAAATCAATGGCGTTTCTGATGATGCCATACGTCTTCGGTTGTTTCCCTTTTCATTGAGGAACAAGGCTAAACAGTGGTTGAACTCATTACCACGAGGGTCAATTACTACTTGGGAACAAATGACCGAAAAATTTTTACTAAAATATTTTCCGCCGGCTAAAACGGCTAAATTACATAATGATATCTCTTCTTTTGTGCAGATGGATTTAGAAACACTTTACGATGCATGGGGGAGATACAAGGACCTTTTGAGAAGGTGCCCTTACCATGGGTTACCGTTTTGGCTTCAGGTTCAAACATTCCATAACGGCCTGAATCCTTCGACTCGGCAAATGGTTGACGTAGCTGCTGGCAGAACCATCAATAATAAAACACCTGAAGATGCTTATGAGTTCATAGAGGAAATGTCACTTAAAAATCAAAAAGCATCAATCCAAGGGCTCGAAATTCAGATAGGTCAGCTTTCTAAATTAATCTCCAAACGACCACAAGGTAGCCTGCCAAGTAATATTGAACCTAACCCAAGGGAACAGCTCAACGCAATTAATGTTCAAAATGAAGGAGTCGTTGAGCCTGAGCTAGAACCAAGGCAAGAAACAGTGGTAAGCAAAGGTAAAGGTGAGGTAGATTATAATAAAAACAAACCAGTGACTGTCAGATATAAACCTCGTGTGCCATACCCCAATGCGACAAGGAAAGACCGCTCAGATGAACAATTTGGTAAATTCCTTAAACTCTTAAAAAAATTACATATTAACTTACCGTTTATTGAAGCTCTATCGCAAATGCCAAACGCAATGAAAATTTTAAAGGAGCTTTTAATAAATAAGTGAAAGTTGGACGATGCATCGTATGTGGAGCTGAATGCAGTTTGCTCGGCTATTCTCCAAAATAAACTACCCAACAAACTAAAAGATCTAGGGAGTTTTACGATTCCTTGCTTAATTGGTAGTTTAGATGTTAATAATCCATTAGCTGATCTAGGGGCTAGTATCAACGTCATGCCTTACAAAATGTTTAAACAACTAGGTCTCGGGAAACCCAAACAGACTAGGATGAGCATTCAATTAGCAGATAAAACTATAAGATTCCCTATGGGTATTATTGAAGATGTGCTAGTTAAAATCGATAAATTTATATTTCCCGTTGACTTTATTGTTCTAGACATAGAAGAGGATAGAAACACTCCCTTAATTATAGGAAGGCCCTTTTTAGCAACTGCTAAAATAATCATTGATGTTGGCATAGGTGAACTCACACTCCGGGTGGGAGACGAAACAATCACCCTTCAAGCTCGCAATTCTGGCAACACATCAGAAATTGAAGGTGATCGTTTAAACCATTCTAAAAAAACTAACAATATGGTGCAACCTACTTTGCAGGAAATGAGTCTGAAGGAGGCACATGAGTCATTCTCAAACAATAGTAGAGGATCCACTCATGAGGAACCAAGACTGCAAATAGAGGAGCTCGATTAATGGCGAACACATAAACCATGAACACACAATAAACCCAAGCTGCGTCAAAATGAGCTCGATACCTTTCCAAATGAACTTAAGGTTGGTGATAAAGTCTTATTAGATGCCACAGATCCTTACATTCTCATTGCCAGACCGGATGAAGAAACCTCACTTACGGTACTTAGTATTTTTCCATTTGGTACGGTCGAGGTGAGTCATCCCAAATTCGGCACTTTTAAGGTAAACAACACCCGTTTAAAACCCTATTTTGATAAGATTGATAGCAGGAATGAGGAGTATAAATTCTCCGAACCACCATGACCATTCAACGGAGAGGTAAGTCGAGCTTAGACTATAAATAAGCACTTCTCGGGAGGCAACCCAAGCACTAACAATATTAATTTCTTTAAATTTTGGTATTTAACACCTAACTTACTAATAGAATTCTTGAATACAAGTTTTTCCACAGAGACACGGCCAAGCACATAGGCGTGCTTAGGGTCGTGTGAAAACAAGGCAAAAGATTTCCCCAACACGGGCTACGATAAAATGCCACAACCGTGCGACATGGTAATGGTCGAACCTGCCAAAACAGCACGGGCATGTGACAAGCCCGTGTGGAAGAATCATGGGTGAACCTGTTAAAACAGAACGGGCATTCAACACACCCGTGTCTAGTGCCCGGGGTCGAACCTGTTAAATTAACACAGGTATAGACCTTACATACATGGGTGTGGCAGAAGCGAACGAAGCTAGACATGGCCGTTCGACATGGCCGTGTGCACCCACACGCCCAAGGAACACGGGCATGTACTAAATGTCAGACACACCCAAATAGGAAAAACGTGAAACACATGGGCAAAAATTGGGGAACACGGGTCTGTTCCCTGGCCATGTGGCCTAAAATCTATAAATACTTTGCACTATTCGCTTTCTTCCCCATTCAAAAACCCTAACCCTAACCGCTGCAAGACCACACGGCCTCCCTGCCACACCCATGCGCCGCTTCCCACTCCAGTTTTTGACGCTCAATCTCTCTCCCTTAGCGTTTGTTTACTCCTTTCACTTCTATTTTACTTATTTCTAATCTTATTATTAATATAATCTTCATTAATTTTGACCTATTTTTTATTTTTCTCATTATTCTATCATTTTATTTATATTCTTAGGTTAGTTATCATACATTTCGTGTTAAATCGAGTTCTTAGAAAAACCCCATAGCCATGACATTACTATGCTTATTCTCATGCTATTACTATGCTAATGTCTATCATTTAATTTGCATTCTTTGGTTAGTTATCATACATTCCATGTTAAATCAAGATTAGGAAAACCCCATACCCATGAAATTCCTATTTTCATTCTCATGGTTATTTTGGTTGAGTTTGCTTCGTATTAGTAGTTTTGGCTGAAATAGTTAGTTCAAATTCATGACTTTTTACTTTTTCAAATTCATTTACATACTATTTTTATTTTTTTTTATATATTACAGGTTTATAATGTCATCTTCATGAGGAAAGAAGGCCTCTATCCCTGCTTCGAAGAAGAGGAAGGGAGTGTCATCTTCTGTGAGTCTAACCGCGGAAATTCGTCACCCCTTCCTATAGTTTCCCCGTGGGCCTTAGGAAGAACTTTTCCAAATACTTTGGGCTTGACCTTTAATTGAGGGCTGCTGCATCGACTGGGTTGCCGTAGAACAAGTTTAGTTGGCTAATGTGATTCGGGCCCTCCTAACCACCGACCTTTGGGAGCTGTTCTTTAGGATCATCGAGCTAAAATACCTAGAGCTCACGATGGAACTATGCTCAACGTTCCATCTTCAGACCATAATGACAAACTATGATGATCCTGGCATAGTCCAATTTTGCCTAGACGGATTAACCCACCAACTAAGCGTCCCAGAGTTCGGTGCTGCACTTGGCTTATATACGGAGGAGTTCAAGGAGGAGAATGATTTAGACACTCTCAGTCGCCACATACACTTCTCCCCTTCGAAGTGCTGGCACACTTTGGCCCCTAGCTCGGCCTCCTACAATCCTAGCCACTCCAAGGCATCAGTTCTCCCACCTTCCCTGAGGTACCTACACACCATTTTGGCTCACGCGATTACAGGAAGGCGAGAGAGCATTGGCGTCGTCAACACTCACGACGCCTACTTTTTATGGTGTATGTCGCACGGGCACGTCATCGACCTTACCTATTTCATAGCCTTCACGATTCAACACCAGACGGAGTGGCATAGGAAGGGGGTCATCTCTATTGGCCCCTATGTGACGTGATTGGCTCGACACTTTGGGCTCCTCGACACCGCGGACTAAGAATCATCCTTGACCTTCATTGGCTAGATGTCTCCACAAGGCATCTCGAGAATGCTTAGCATGAGCATGATTGAGAGGCACCGAGGAACCTATCCTTCTCAATATTGTCTCACCCAGTCTACCGAGGAGGAGGCCTACGAGGACATTCCTGATGATGTCCCTTCGCAGCACGAGGACCCATCGACTCAGCCACCACCACCCTCTCGTCCAGTTCATGCGGCGACTTCATATGCTGACATTTTTGACTGCCTCACCCAATTCGAGCAGCAGTTTTCAATGATTTGACAACATTGATGCTACTCTACAGTAGATTAGTCAGCACCTCCACATCTCATCGCCGGTCCCACCTTGTGAACCATCCAGCGATAAATATGTTTAAAAACATTTATTTATTATTTTATGTTTTTTATTAAAACTAAATACTCTTATCATAGTTAAATAGAGCTCTTAAGCTCATCATCGCATAAGAACTAAATAGTCCATCGAGAAAGGTTCTCCACGATTGCCATGTCCTGAACAACCACAACCATAGCTACCACTAGATATAATATTCTTTTGGTGCAAGACTTATGGACTAATGAAACTCTACGACCGCCAGAGTATCCTCCTCCACTCTCGAACTGATTACTCTCCAAAACTCTATATTGAGGAATTCATCATATAGGAAGTTTCACTTCTCTCCCTATCTCATTTTTATATTTTAAAATATCTATCTTAGTACATTGAGGGCAATGTAAATCTTAAGTGTGGGGGGGGGGGCATTCATTTCATTATCAGAAAAATCCCTGAATAATTACCTTATTCTCTTGAAAAACTTTCATATCATATTTAGGATAAATTTTAATTGATTTCTGATTTTGATTGATATATCTTGAATTAAAACATAGGGATTTATACATTGATTGTTTAAACTTTAAGACATTAGAGAATCAAGCATGATAAGTTGATTTTTAAGAATTTAAAATTATAGGTTGTTGCCCCAAGTCTAGGTATTACTTTAAATTGGAATTCACGAGTCTAAACATCAAAAAGCCAAAATTTTTGTGAGATTTTTGAGCCTTTTGAGCATCTATTAATTCTTTCATGCTCACTTTTATTATTGCTTTGAGTGCGTCAATATTGAACTGTTATTCTAGAACTTGCTTGATTATGCATGTCGAGACCACACCATTTGATTTGATATGTCAATATGATTAAGGCACTTAGAATTAACCCACTCATGCCATGAAAAGCCTACCTCCAATATTAACCCTTAGTAAACCCCTTTGAGCCTAACAAGCCATTCCTTGTATTACCCTCAATATCAACCCTTAACCCATTATTGTTGAAATCCCCTAAATTAATTTGATCCCTATTTTTGTCGAGATTTAAGTTGAGTAAATTGCTTCACTATGTCTTGTTTGTAATAAGTTAGTCTATGTTATTTAACTTGTTCTTAAAAAAAAAAAAACTATTAGTAATTCCATATTCTGAGAAAAAGCTCTGTTGTACGCAAGTAATGATTAACTCTTTTTCTAGTTATACAATTTTTCAATTCAATCTCGATTCTCACCCTTTCTTTCAGCTTGTGACCACACCCCCTAACCAAGTCTCACTACAACCCTCTAAAGACCTTTTGATTGATGTATCATCTTAAATTTATAGTGGTGGAGATTTGATTTTCATGCAAGCCTATAGTAATGACTTTTCATTATTGACTATTGAGTGCTTCATCCATTGTCCTTAAACGCCTCGAGTGATTTGAGTGAATCTTTAGTGAGGATGTGAAACTCTGTGATATTCTGAATCACAGGTAATTACCCAGATGAGGGAAGACACCTATGTTTGCATAATTAAATGTTCAATTTGGAATGTTTGAAACTTTTATATTCTTTTAGTTGAATTCTCAATGTATGATTACCTATAGATTATTTTGAGATATTATCGATAGAAATTATAAGTTGAGAAGAATTTATTTTGATTATGAGTTGAGGATTTTTCTTGAGGACAAGCAAATGCTTAAAGTGTGGGGGTATTTGATAAACCGTAATTTATGCATATTTTTACCCCATGTTTAACGCATTTTGTGGATGAATTCCTATTAGAATTGGTGAATTTGATGCTCCTAATGCTTTAATTTCAAGTTTTATACTTAGGAGAGCATAGAAGAGCGAAAGGAAAGAGAAATGGGCCAAAAAACAAAGAAAATAGGCCAAAGTACGAAATCAACACGGCCTAGACTTCCTTACACGGGCAGCCCACACGGCTGTGCCTGTAACGCCCCAATTTTCGGGACTTCTGTTAATTTTGGTGAATTTTGGAATTTTTGTGTTTTGACTGTTTGGCGTAGGTTTAATTATGTTAGTGGGCTCTAGAAGGCCCAAGCTTAAGCTAAAACCCGTAATTTTAGGTGATTTTAATCCATAAAAGGAAAAAGGGGTTCTGGTTAACAGGGGTCTTAAATATTATTTGGGTAAAATAAGACATAAGGAAGCAAGTGGCAAAGTGGCATGTGACGCCACTGGCAAGGCTATAAAAGTGGCATGTGGATGCTAGGGAGAGCTGAGGTTCAAGTCACAATGACAACATATTAAGGGAATTATTATTTTTATGTTCAAAAAAGGTAAGCAGTGGAACTGAAGTGAAAGTCTGTCAGGAGAGGATTTAGGAGTTGATAAGGGATAGGATTCAGGAGTTGATAAGGGATAGGATTTAGGAGCAGATAAGGGAGGAAATCTAGGAGCTGATCAAGGAACAAGAGGTGGCCGGCCAAGGGACTTTAGCATGGGAATTTCGGCTAGGGTTAGTGCCAGTATAAATTCGGCATTAGTGGTAAGTGGTGTCGTTTCCTGACCATTCTCCTCTTCTTTTCTTTTTCTCTTCTCTCCATCCATTTATTCTTTTCTTCTTCTTTTCCCCATAGCCGAATCCTTCAGCCACCCTACTCTATACCACCTTCCTTCCATTATTTTTAAGACTATAGCCGATTGCCTCAAATCCCGAAATCCTGAAAACTTGACTCCTTTTGTACCGATTTTTCCCTAGCCAAATCTCTTATTTTTCTCATCACCTTTGGCCGATTCACTCAACCTCTAAACCCCAGGTTTCTGTTGACAATACCACAAGTAAAAACCCTCATATTTTTATCTTTCTCTACACTTTTGTAAAATGCCGAAACTCCCACACTATCCTAGGGACATAGTCGAATACTGAGATCACTGAGGGCTCGACTTTTATTATCGTTTGAGGGCTTAGAACTGCATTAGAATCAAGTAGGAACTAAGGGGGAACGTTGACTGGAAGAATCGGTGGTAAGTCTTTCATACTTAGTCTATCTTGCATATTTTAAGAAAAGCCGGAATCCCTAAAAGGTTAGGGAGGTTGTCATTTTTTTTTGGACTTGTAGCCCTAAGGGGTTGTGATAATAGTATTATTTTGGTAATAGTGTGATTAAGAGGCTGTTGATCAAGGGCTTGGACAAGTGGAGTGAACGGATCTGGATCGAGACACTATTTTCAGCAAAGGTAGGAACGCTAAGGCCTAAGGTGTTGTTGGCCGAATATGGTAAGAAGTTAATATGTAGTTCGTTTCGGTAGTAAGATTAACGTGGTAGTATTATAATTGTAGGCAGTTCGTGCGTAGATCTCGTCAGCAAATCATCATAAAATAGGTGTGTAACTGACACCCTCTCATAGACTAGATCGGCAAAAGCCAAAAAGCCGAAATGCCGGAAAGTTGGTATTTTGGGAATTTGCGAGTGTGCGAATGCTCGTAAGATAGTTGGGTTTGTATGTTTGGTATTTTGAAGGTAATAAACTGCAGTACGTGCGATTTCGTGTATTTTGATAACTTGGGCTTAATGGGCCAAAAATCAGGTTCATGGGCCGATGGGCTCAATTTGGTAAGTATGTGCGGTAAGTATTCTGATAGTACGTAAATGGATAGGATGTGCATGAAAACCCTAAAAGTAGCTAAATTACTACAATACCCTTATGTATGGAAAATTACCATGATACCCCTAGGTGTAAATGACCAATATGCCCTAGGGTTAATTTTGTCCGAAAAGCATGTTGACTTAAATCTGTATGATGTATGCCATGAATGAATATTTGTTGCATGGGGACATGGATTATATTATGGAGGAAGCGTCCTGGTGGCTATGCCACAAATTATTCGATCGGTGGCTCGCCACATATATCTGCTTCGTGGTTACGCCACGATTATTCAGATCTGTGACTCTGTCACATTATTCATTCCGCGCCATGCTGCATAATTACGTGGCGTGTAGCGGTTGGGTGGGTCGAGTAGTCTCCCACATGGTGAAAGGTTGGTAAGGGTGTATATGGTTGGTTATGGGTTGGGTTCGCATATACATGAAATATCGATCCGATCATTATGGGCCTATGGGCTTAATTTCAGATCTTGTTCTAGGCTAAGGCCAATCTATTCTGTTTCTGTAGTTTGAGCTGATATGAGCTATGGTTGGGTTAATTTTATACACTGAGTTTCCCCAAACTCATCCCCTATTTTCATCCATGCAGGTAATCCCCAGCCATAGTGGGCTTGGAGTTGCGAGGGATTCGGAGTGGCCACTCGTTCTGCAATATGGATTTCTTCTGGTGATTTGGACTTCAATTTTCTTTACCTTGATGATTTGGGTTTTGTTATGTAATAAGGCCGCTTATGATTATTTTTTTTTTGGGTTTTGATATATAACTTATCATGATGATCTTAAATTATATTAACTATCAAAATGGGCTAGATCTAAGGTTCGTTTTCAAAAACCATAAATTGATTTCAAAGTAACACGATCTCGAACAAGGCTTCTACTGTGATAACGTTTTCCCAAAATTAAATATGTTTTAGTTTAAAATGAACATAATTACAAAGGTAACTTAAGGAAATACAAGATGTTGGAGTGTGGCAATGGCGGTGTGCATGTCTACGATTGGATCCGAAAGAGCTTGGTACTTAAGCAGTCCGATGGACTCACCTCCTCTTTTCCAGTTTCCTATCCGGTCACAGCTTCCATTCACTTTAACCCTTAATGAATTAAACCTTTGAACATCAAGTACGATTTTCTAAACTTAGAATGGAAAAATGTTTTTAACGTTTTTGATGTGGCACGTCGGATCCGGTCATAACGTCTAGGCCGGGTTTGGGGTGTTACAGTGCCAATCTGGTAGAATCGAAACACAACTCACACGGGTGGAACACACGCCCGTGCTATTCTAACAGTCTCGAACACGGACTAAAATAATCGCACATAGGCATGTCCCTACCGAGCACAAGTTGAGTCCAATTCAGAAAAGGCCACTTTTGAGGGCTAATAGGCATTCCAAAGCCTATAAATACACCCTAGAAGAGGAGAAAAGAGGACACACAGAATAAGGAGTAAGGAGTTACTCCAAGGAAGCTGATTGATTCATCTCAGAAGTTGAATTTATTATCAAGACTAAAGATCTCTCCTCAATTCCCCTTTAGGAGTTTTGGGTTTTCTTTATGTTTTGTATTCTTTATTATTTTGAGATGTTTTCTTATTTAGTTATGAACTAAATTCCCTAAATACCTAAGGGGAATGAAACCTAAGACGAATCTTGTTGTTATTTTCTGAATTGTATGATAAATATTTAACTTGTTCTTAATTATGTGTTCTTAATTCTTGTTTTGATATCCCAGGATACTGATTCAAGATAAGCTCTTATTTAGAGGAGAAATAGACCCTGTCTAAGAGTACATTTGTCATAATTAAGCGGAGTTTATTGCGCGCCTAGACATAGGGTGACAAGATTTTGCCGAATTAGGGTGAAACCTAATAAGGGGATCCATAGATCGAGTTAATGCAAACCTAGGGTGTTAATTAGAGAAAGGTCTCAATTATTCAATCTAGGGATTAGACGTTATTAGTCTTGAATAGGGATAATAACATAACTTAGGGATCTCTACGGAACAATTTAAATGAATAAATCGTCCGATTCGAAGCAAGAATAACAAGTACAGTCTAGATGGATATTTCCTTAAGTATTGTCTTAATTCAATGGATTTTCCTAAAAGCATTTCCCCAATTCTATTCTCTGTGAGTTCTTAGTTTAGATAATTAGTTAGTTAAAACAAAACCCCATTATTCTTAGGCTAGATAATAAAAAGACAGTCATTACTAGTACTTTTAGCTCCTTTGGGTTCGACAATCCGGTCTTGCTAAAACTATACTACTGTTCGATAGGTACACTTGCCTACATTGTGATAATAGTTAGTTTCAAGAACGATTAATTATAAATATTTAAAACCTATCACGAAATCACGCGATCAAGTTTTTGGCGCCGTTGCCGGGAAACTAAAATATTAGGAACACTCAATTTTTATTACTTTAGCCATTTATTTTTCTTGCAAGCTAATTTTCTTTTTAATTTTATTCTAATTTACTAATTTTCTTTTTCGTTTTTCTGATAGGTTTAGTTTATGATTAGAAGAAACCCGTCAGGGCTACTACTTTTTAACAAAGAAATCGATCGCACAGTTCGCAGAAACCAAAGAGAAATAAGGCGAAGCTTAAAAGTACATGGTTGAAGAGTTTAAAGCTAAGTTGATGATGATCCTGAGAGAGTCGAGTTTTGGCTTGAGAGTACAATTCGAGTTTTTGATGAACTATCTTGTACGCCAGTGGAATGTGTTAAATGTGTTGTGTCACTTCTGAAAGATACTTCATACCAGTAGTGGAACACTTTAACATCTGTGGTGCTAAGAGAACGGATCACATAGGAATTCTTTCAAGCTGAGCTCAAAAAGAAATAAATAAGTTAGCGGTTTCTTGATCAAAAGCGCAAAAAAATTCTAGAATTGAAACAGGGTCGTATGACTGTAACAGAATACGAAAGAGAATTCATGAGGCTGAGTAAATATGCTCGAGAATGTGTTTCCATTGAAGAAATTATGTGTAAACGATTCGAAGATGGGTTGACCGAAGACATTAAGCTTTTAGTCGAGATTCTTGAACTAAAAGAATTTGTTGTGTTAGTTGATAGAGCTTGCAAAGCCGAGGAGCTTAGCAAAGAATATAGAAGAGCCAATTTTGAGGCTAAAGACTCGAGAAAGAGGATGATGAGTAAACCCTATCGTTCTTCTTCGAAGAAATCAAGGGATTCTTATAACTGTTCGACTGCGTCAGTGGGGTATTCCAATAGTGGTCGTGGAAAGCAGCACACAAATCCGAAAGCTCAAGCCACTTCAGTATTGAGTGTTGGTAGTTTCAAAACCAACAAACTAAGTGTCAACAATGTAGAAGACGACATTTTGGAGATTGTTGGATGAAAAATAAAACCTGTTTCAGATGTGGCTTGCAAGATCATTTTATTCGTGATTATCTTGAGTTACCTGAGAAAGATAAATTTCTGACTACTAGGCTGAGTAATACAGCTACGAGAGGGAGACCATTTAGAAATACTAGAAATGTGAATAGTAGCAAAGGTACAACAAGGGATTCTGCTGTTTACCTGAGACTTAAGCTCTAGCCATAGCATATGCTATTCACGCTCGCGCCAGAGCATATGCTATTCACCAGTACATTTTCTCTTTACGACACTGCTGTAATTGCTTTGATTGATCCTAGATTGACTCATTCATATGTCTGTATGAATTTAGTGTCTAGTAAGAGTTTACATGTTGAGTGAACTAAATTCATGATTAAAGTATCGAACCCCTTAGGTCAATATGTCTTAATTGATAAAGTTTGCAAGAATTGTCCTTTGATGACTCGGGGTTACTGTTTTTCGGCTGATTTGATGCTTTTAGCTTTTGATGAATTCGATGTGATTTTTGGCATGGATTGGTTGACTCTGCATGATGCTGTTGTGAACTATAGACGAAAGACTATTGAGTTGAAATGTCAGAATAGTGAAATTCTTCGTATTGAATTCGATGATTTGAGTGGGTTACCTATTGTGGTATTGATGATGCTAGCACAGAAATATGTAAGAAAGGGTTGCAATGCTTACCTTGCATATGTACTTGATACAAAAGTGTCTCAATCGAAGATTAAATCAGTGCCAGTGGTTTGTGAATATCCGGATGTGTTTCCAAAGGAATTACCCGGATTGCTGTCGATCAGAGAGGTCAAGTTTGCTATTGAGTTAGTGGATTGCTGTCGATCAGAGAGGTCAAGTTTGCTATTGAGTTAGTACCGAGAACATCACCTATATCGTTAGCTCTGTATAGAATTGCTCCTACAGAGTTAAAAGAGTTGAAATCTTAGTTGCAAGAGTTAATAGATAGAGGATTTGCATGACTTAGTTTTTCTCCCTAGGGTGCACTAGTTCTGTTCGTCAAAAAGAAAGATGGATTGATGAGATTGTGTATTGAATATCATCAACTTAATAAGGTTACGATTAAGAATAAGTATCCATTACCACGAATCGATGATTTTTTTTTATCAATTAAAAGGAGCAACAATATTTTCTAATATTGATCTGAGATCTGGTTATTATCATTTGTGGGTTAAAGATTTGGATGTACTGAAAACTGCGCTTAGAATCAGGTATGGGCATTATGAACTTCTTGTTATGCCATTTGGGTTAACTAAGGCTCCTGCAATTTTTATGGATTTGATGAATAGAATTTTTAGACCGTATTTAGATAGATTTGTAGTTGTATTCATTGGTGACGTTCTGATTTATTCTCGAGATGAATATGAATATGCCAAGCATTTGAGAATTGTATTGTAGACTTTGCGAGATAAAAAATTGTTTGCTAAATACAATAAATGCCTGTTTTGGCTCCGAGAAGTTGGATTTTGGGGACATATTATTTCAGCGGAAGGCATCAGAGTTGACCCGAGCAAGATTTCAGTAGTTGTTGAATGGAAACCACCAAGAAATGTATCCGAGTTCAGAAGTTTTCTAGGATTAGCTGGCTATTATCGGTGTTTTGTAAAAGGGTTCTCAATGATTGCTACACCGACGTCTCAATTGTTATAGAAAGATGTGAAATTTGAGTGGTTTGAAAAATGTCAACAGAGTTTTGATCAGTTGAAAGCACTTTAACTGAAGTACCAGTTTTAATTCAACCTGAGTCAGGTAAAGAATATGTGATTTTTAGTGATGCATCATTAAACAGTTTGGGATGTGTTTTAATGCAAGAAGACAAAGTGATATCTTATGCTTCCAGATAGTTAAAACCACATGAAAAGAATTACTCGACGCACAACTTAGAGTTGGCCGCTATTGTTTTCGCATTGAAATTTTGACGACACCATTTGTTCGGTGAAAAATGTCTTTTCTTTACTAATCACAAGAGTTTGAAGTATTTGATGTCTCAGAAAGATTTGAATTTACGACAACGAAGATAGCTCGAATTATTGAAAGTGTAATATCCTGTTTTTGGGTCAAATTAGAATAGTGGTTTTGGGACCACAAATCTAAAGTAAAAATATTTATTTTATTATTTCTTTAAGGTCTACAGCATGATTAAATGATGGTGTAAAAATTTCATTAAGAAATTTTATCGATTGAGTGTCCAATTTGACTGGAAGGACTAAATTGCAATACGTGCAAAACTTGAATTCTATAAGTTAAAGGCGTTTAATTGTTATGAAACTTTAAATTAGAGGCCTTTAAATGGTATTTAGACCATTATACTTCATAATGGACAAAAATGGACATGGTTAGGTAAAATTTCAAAGTTTAAGTGAAGAGCAAATAAGTAATTTGGTAAATAAAGACAAAATAACTAAAATAAAAGATGTCATCTTCTTCAATTTAATTAATATAGCTGAATTTTTGGGGGACTCTATAGCTAGGGTTTTGGCCAAGCTTTCAAGCTCAATTGTAAGTCTGTTCTTGTCCCATTTTTAACTCTTTTTATATTTTTGAGATCGTTGTAACTTGATTTAGCTATTTCAAGGACTAATTTGCAAGAAAGGAAAAGCCTAAAATTTTATCCATGTGGAATATGTGTGTATTTTGATTTTTGATTGTAGAAAATGCATGTTTATTGTTTGTTAAACAACTTATACAAGGTGATTTTTGGTAAAAACATCGATTAGGGACTTATTAGTAAAAAAATATAAAATGTGTAGAAAAGTGTGAAGAAATGAAAAATGTGGGCTGATATGAGTGTGAATAACAATCAACTAGGCTTGGTATGTGATGAAATTGAATGAAATTTATTTTACGAGCCTAGGGACTAAAATGTAAAATGTCAAGTTTAGGGGCAAAAATATAAATTTTCCATAGTGTGTTTTTGGGTTGAGTTGAATAATGTTATAATTAAATAAGTTAAATTTGATATTATAGATCAAAGAAAACAAAGTTTGGGTCAAGATCGGGGGAAAAACAAAGTAATTGATGAATAGCTCCTTTTGGTCGTTTTTGTAATCGAGGTAAGTTCAAATGTTAAATAAGCTTTAATATAATTGTATTTAAATGCTTTAATATTGCACGAACTGTATGATTAACTATGTGGACAAGTTTAATTCTACGAACGAGTTCGACAATGATTCGATAAGTGAAAAATCCCATTTGAACCTTAGGAATAGAATAGGATACAAGTGACATGTCGCTAGGGTTACCATCTGTTATGTGATTATGTAATCTGGGTGCTGGTCCTGTATGTCCTACCCATGGCTGAGTATACCGGCATATGTTGCGGTTACTTGACAGCTTGTGTGAGTAGCACCGTGTAGTTACATCTTGATCGACAACTTGTGTGAGCAGGCCCGTTGATAGCTCGAGAGCAAACAACTATGTGATATGAGACTTAGGTAGCATTAGCTACATATGTGGCACTTAGTGTGCAAATTTCCCGAGTATTCGACATTTTTATTTCGAGTGGTTCACGGGTATGTCAAAGATGAGAATATGTGGAAATTCATTTCGAGATGGTACATGTATGTACATAAAACTTATGTTACTGAATTTCGAGAAATAATGAATCGAAGGTAAGTTTGTGAAGAAATGAATTATGATTGTGAAACTTATGATAAATTATATCATCTCATCTTTTATCTCTTGTTCGTTGATTGTATGGTATGACTTACTTATTTCTTGCATACAAACTTACAAAGCTATATAGCTAACTCCATTTATTTTTCCATGTTTTATAGTGTCGCCAAGCTAGCTCGGATTGGCAATTGTCAGAGATTCGTCTCACACTAACAAAACTATCATTTTGGGTATTGATGAAATTCAACATTTTGAGTATATGGCATGTATAGGGACTTGGTCATTTTGTTATACGTGTCATTTGATTTGACCAAATATATTGACTTATATTTGTTTAAGGTAATTTGGTATTTAGCCATGTAACTGGCTTATTTTGGCTAAAATGGTTGTAAGCCCATTTATACAAGTATATGTGCTAATGCCTTTTATTTATGTGATTTGTAATGGGTTGCTATATGTTTATTATGGTTAAATTAATTGTTGTGAAAGGGATGAGTTTGGTCCTTTGGTGTGCTAGGAAATCTAAGTAGAATTATGCATGATGAAGGTATTCATGTTGATACTTGTGAATGTGAGTTTGGTAATGAATGATATGATTTAGCCTTGATTATGGATGTTTTGATTGCTTAAACATGCCATGATTTATGTCATTGAAATTGTGTATGTGTTTGTGCAAATGAGGCTGACAAATGGCTAGGTAAATAGCCTTTATTTTGTCCATACAAGAAGACACATGGGCGTGTGTCTAGGCCATGTATGACACACGGTCTGCCCCATGGGCTTGTGTTCCAGCCGTATGTCTCCTGCACTTTAATTTTTAAGAAACAGTATGCTCAGAATTGAGCACAAGGGTAGAGGCACGGATGTATGTCTCATCCGTGTGAGGAACATGGCTTCAAGCACGAGCGTGTGTCCTGGGCGTGTTAAGTCTGCACCTATTTTGTGAAAATTTAATTACACATACGGCCTAGCACACGGATGTGTGACTTGGCCGTGTGACATTAATTTGTTCATGCATTGCAAGTTAGAAAGTTACACGAGGTAGGGACATGGGCGTGTGTAGCCACACGGCCTGCCCACACGGGCGTGTGACCCCTGTTTCTAGCAAAATTTTTCTAAGTTTTGTAAAAATTTCCTAAGTGCTTGGGTATGTCCCGAACCACTTCCAAAACATGTTTTGGGCCTCATAGGCTCGTAATAGGGACTTTATAAGTACATGTGAATGGATTTAATTTGAACTCAAATTTATGACTCGGAGTCATATGACTGTATGTGATGTAAGACCGGTAATGCCTCGTACCCTATTCTGGTGTTGAATACGGGTAAAGGGTGTTATAAAAAGACTATGAGTTAGTGATTGATTATCATCTGGGGAAGGTGAATGTACTCACAGATGCTCTAAGTAGAAAATATTTGTTCGCTTTGAGAGCAATGAAAACACGGTTGACATTATTTGATGATGGTTTGATTTTATCTAAGTTAAAAACTAAATCGATGTTTCTCCAGCAAAACGTGATAATGAATTGCAAGCTAAAAGAGTACAGTGTGAGTCAATTAATGATTCAGAGTATTAGATCGGATTAGATGATTGTTTGTTGTTCCATTGTAGAATTTGTGTGCCGAGGAATTCTGAACTAATACAGAAAATTTTACACGAAGCATATAGTGGTTGCTTATCTGTTCATCCAGGGAGTACTAAGATGTACAATGATTTGAAATAGTTGTATTGGTGGTCAGGTATGAAAGGAGACATTTAATAATTTGTGTTGAGATGCTTGGTTTGTCAACAGGTTATAGTCGAACATCAAGTGCCTTCGGGATTACTACATCCAGTAATAATACCTGAGTGGAAATGGGATAGATTTATGATGAATTTCGTATCGGGGTTACCCCTATCTTTGAAAAAGAAACATGCTATTTGGGTTGTTATTGATCATTTGACGAAATCTACACATTTTATTCTGGTACGTACAGACTTTTCACTTGATAGATTAGCTGAATTGTACATTTCAGTGTTTGTCAGATTGCACGAAGTGCCGATTTCCATTATTTCGGATAGAGATCTGCGATTTATGTCACGATTTAGGAAGAAATTGTAAGAAACTTTGGGTATACGGTTACATTTTAGTATTGCATTTCATCTGCAAACAGATGGTCAATCTGAGATAGTGATTCAGATTCTCAAAGATATGCTTTGTTGTTGTGTTTTAGAGTTTGAAGGCAACTGGGAAAAATATTTACCATTGGTTGAATTTGTGTATAATAATAGTTATCAGTTGAGCATAATGATGGCACCGTATGAAGCTTTATATGGTAGTAAATGCCGAACTCCGTTGCACTGGACCAAGCTTAGTGAGACAAAGATTCATGGGGTTGATTTGATCAGAGAGACTAAAGAGAAAGTGAAAGTAATTCGTGACAGTTTGAAAGTAATTTTAGATAGACAGAAATCATATGCATATTTGAAATGTAAAGATATTGAATTTCAAATTGGTGACAGAGTGTTTTTGAAAGTATTGCCGTGGAAGAAGATTCTTCGATTTGGTCGCAAAGGAAAATTGAGTCCACGATTTATTGGACTGTACGAGATTATGTAACAGTTCAGTCTTGACCCTAGTCGGAACAGTGGTTTCGGGACCACATATTCGAGTCATAAAAATAGTTAAATATTATTTTCCATGCTTATGATGTGTGAATTAGAATATGTGAAAGTTTCGTCTGAAAATTTGATTGTTTGTGTGCTCAATTTGATAAAATGACCTAATCGTGTAAAATGTAAAAGCTGTCTGTTGTTTGTTAAAGGGCTTAATTGATTTGTCTTATTAACGGAGAAGTCCTTAAGATGCAAATAGACCATTAGTCTAATGGATGGACATAAATGGTCATATGTTTAATGATTAAATGGTTTTATATCAAAGGGTAAAATTAGTAATTGGTTAGTATGTTAATTAAATTAAAACCAAAAGCCATCATATTCATTATTTATTTGTTCATCAACCAAAAATACAAGAAAAAGAAAAGAAAAAGAGCTAGTTAGGTTTTGGCACTTTGAGCTTGGATTAAGGTATGGTTTTGATTCGATTTTTGATAATTTCTACGTTTTTGTAATCGTTGCATCGTATACTATCAAACCCATGCCTTAATTTCTGATTTTGTTAATGATTTTGAAATGTGCCATGGATAAATTCATGAGCTTTGTGATGTTATATGTTGAAATATGAAAGTTTGATGTTGGGTTTACATGTTTTGTCTTTGGATTTTTGATGAATTTGAGCAATATAGGCTAAATTGTGACAATGTTATTTTGAGGGACTAAAATGTGAAATAAATGAAATGTATGGACCTATATGAGAGATATGAAAATTCGGCTAAGCTTGTGTACAAGCAACTTTTGTGTATTTTGTGATTTTGTGAATTAGGGACTAAAGTGTCAAAATGTAAATATGTGAGAGCTAGTTTGAAAAATGCCTTAATTGTGTGTATATGGATTGTTTTGAATGAATGTGTGATTGAATAAGTTAAATTTGAATTGATTTAGATCGGGAACTAAAAAATACGGAATTAGATCCGAAAAATCGAAAGTCGTCGAGTAACCGATTCAGTTTATTCGAATCCGTACGAGGTAAGTCGATATACAAATAAACGAGTTTGAATTGAATTTTTATTATTCATATGATATTGAATTGTGATGAATGAATATTCGAGCTAAATATGTACTATTCGAGAAAGTATCGACAAAGTTCCGACATCCGAAAAGCCCCATATGAACCTCAGGAATAGTTAGGATACATATGTCATGACATAGGATCTGATATGTGATTTTGTATAAGACCATATCTGGGACGTTGGCATCAACTTCTGTTTTACGTGTAAGACCATATCTGGGACATTGGCATCGTAGCTGATTTCGTGTAAGTCCCTGTCTGGGACAGTGGCATCGATGTTTGATTACATGTAAAACCACATCTGGAAAGTTGGCATTGTATATTTTCTCTGAGCTATCCGCGTATCCTTACGTTTCCGAATGTTTCAATGGGCATTCCGAGAGAATGAATGAATAAGTGAACATATATATCCGATTCAGGTACGTTCGAATTGTGTACTATATTTGAAAATAAAAGGTAGCTATATGTGCAAATGATGATTTATGATCCAAGTATATGAATATGAAGTTTGTGTTGGTATTTGGCTCTAAAGTATAAGTAATTTGATGACGTTTATATGTTTTAAATGATAAGTTTATTTGTATATGGCTTACTAAGATTTTGAAAGCTTACTTTGTGTGTGTTTGTATTATTTTATAGATATCGAAGCTACCGTGAGCTCGGGGATCGTCGAGGATCATCATCACACTATCGAATCTCATTTTGGTACCTTTTGAAAATGTATATAGTAAAGTATGGCATGTATAGGCTAGAAGTACTTTGGATAGAATTTGTAATGTTTATATTTAGATATGTGATATGGCTTGATATGGTTGTGTTTATGTTTTGATTTTGGTATATGAAATTTGATGCAAAATTATCTATTTGATGTGTTCATGAATGGCTATAAGAAATGGCAAGTTTGGAAATTTTGGTATGAGATTTGATCTTATGTTTTGGCACAATTGAGTTGAGTTTATAAGCATGTAAATGGTTGATAATGTTATAGCATGAATTATGTATGGTTTGGTATAGATATTGGCTAAAATTACTGTGTAAATATGCTTGGTTTGGTGTTTTTAGGTTGACCCATATTGGGGTGGCAAATTGGCTATTCAAATGGCCTATTTTTGTCCACACGGGCAGAGACACGGGCTTGTGTCTCAGTAGTGTGTGACACATGGCTATGTTGCACGGCCGTGTGTCCCCTGGGGTACCCTACAATTGTAAGTCAGGCTCGAGCACGGCCAAAGCACACAGGCGTGTGGCTAGCCTGTGCCCCAAGTCAGACTCGACCTCGGCCAAGGCACACGGGCATGTCCTGTGGCCGTGTGAGTAAGTCAGTATGTATATCCTGTTTTGACATGGCCAAAACACACGGGCGTGTCTAATGCCATGTTAGGCACACGGCCTGATTATACGGGCGTGTGACCTGTACTTGTTTGAAAAATGTTTTAGGAAAATTTTGTATGTCTTTGGTTTATTCTCGACTCCTTTCTGACGTATGTTTTAGGTCTCGATGACCTATATAAGGGACTTTATATTGATATTTGATCTCTGATGCTTTGATGATTATGAAATGTATGTTAATTGTTTCGATTCGTCTGTTAATGCCTTTAACCCTAGTCTGGTGACGGATACGGGTTAGGGGTGTTACAGATTATCAAAAGAATAAGGCCAGTAGCATATTGGCTAGTTTTACCGTCAGAACTTGAAACGATCCATAGTGTATTTCATGTATCCATGTTAAAACGATATAGATTAGATCCATCGCACATAATTTCTCTGGTAGAGATTGAAATTCAACCCGATATGTCGTATAGAGAAGAATTGATCAAAATTTTGGCTCAAGAGATTAAAGAGTTAAGAAACAAAAGCATAGCTTTAGTGAAGTTCTTTGGCAATGTCACGATGTTGAAGAGGCTAACCTATTTTCTGGTAAGATTTTCGGGGATGAAAATTCCTCGGGAGGAAAGTTGTAGCAGTCCATTTCCAGTAAAATCAGAACTGTGGTTTTGGGACCATAAATTTGAGGTCAAAATATTTATATTATTATTATTTTGGTATTTGTATCATGATAGTATGATTGTATAAAAATTTTGTTAAAAATTTTATCGTTTGCATGCTTAATTCGATAAAAAAGACTAAATCGCGTAAAGTACAAAAGTTGAGTTCTAATAGTTAAAGGTATTAAATAGCTATGGAACTTTAAAGTAGATGTCTTTATAAGGTAAATAACCCATTAATATGTTAATGGATGATAACGGCTTGGGCCATTAAATGATATATGAATAAAACAAAACAATTTTATTATGTTTTGTAACACCCCTCACCCGTATTCAACGCTGGAATAGGGTTACGAGTATTACCGGAATTATAACACATTTAAACATCAATTAAGTAAACATTTTCTCAATTCAAGCATTCATCATTCAATCTCAATCAATTTGTCCCTAATACGAGCCTACGAGGCCATAAACATGCTTTGGGAGTGGTTCGGGAATAAACCAATAACTTAATAAACTTTCACGAAACTTTGAAAAATTTTCTCAAAACAGGGGACACACGCCGGTGTGGTCAGCCACCACTAACGTTCGTGTCACAGGCCATGTGGACATTAGAAATGGGGGCACATGCATGTCCCAGCCTGTGTCCTACCCTGTGTAACTCTCTGACTTGGGTTACACGGCCAACACACAAATGGCCATACACGTCCATGTGTCAAACCATGTGCTAGGTCGTGCCAAACCTATAGGGTATACTGATTTATGCCATATGGTCAAGTCACATGCTCGTGTGTGAGGCCGTATGGAGCATACTGACTTGATTTCAATTTTAACACTAGGGGACACACAACCGTGTACTTGACCGTGTGTCACACACGGCTGAGACACATGTTTGTGTCTCTGCTCGTGTGGACAAAAATAAGCTATTTATCAAGCCATTTTGCCACCCTAATTTATGCACACCTACACCAAATTCAAAGGCACCCGTCCAATACATATATGAGCAAATAATCCAACCAATTCAAACATATATCATGCACATTCAATACTTACATTTTATATATACACAACCTCCAAAACATGCCATTAACAAATATGCATTATTTGGTATAGTTTCTCAAGCTTACCAATAACCACAAATCATCAATTTAACACTCATAATACCTATTACCATCAATCATCACACAACCATCAACCAACTCAATTCTCAAGACATAATCATACATATATATATATACATGATTCAAACATACCAAATAAACCAACATAAGCCGTCATACGTGGCTATATATATACAAACCAAACATGTACTTTTACAAGCCAATTCCATTGACCAAAATCATTACCAAAACATAACCAAAATGACTAAAGTCCCTATACATGCCATATACTAGAAATACCAAAGTTCATAGGTACCAAGAGATAGGTGGATAGTATGAAGCGATCTCCAACGATCCCCGTATCCGAGCTAGCTTTGATAACTCTATAAAACACAGAAAAAATAAACAAAGTAAGCTATAAAGCTTAGTAAGCTCGTATGAAATAAACTTAATGCAATCATGTAAGTATAATTCAATAATTTGGATACACCAATATGTAGCTTACATTAACTAACAAACCTTTCAAATACTCATTCACAAAACTATATACTTTCATCATCATTTCTTTGATTCAACACTAAAATAGTTTATGCACATACCTGTACCATCTCATACCAATCTCATACACATTCTTGTCTTTCATTTACCCATTGAACCATTCAGAGTAGAAATCAGATACTTAGGAATCTCACTTAATAAGTACCTATACCATGGCCCGAAGCCAAATCAAGGTAACTTATATCCGAAGTACTGATATCATGGCCCGAAACCAATTTAGCCAATATTCATGGCCCGAAGCCAAATTGGTATAACTCACACCCAAAGTGCTAATATCATGGCCCGAAGCCAACTCAATGTATTCCCTAATGACATGTCACTAGTATCCTAAACTATTCCTAAGGTTCAACCAAGATCTTGAATGTCAAATTATCATTGAGTCATTGTTGAACTTATCCGAAATCTTCTATTCACCACATATACAATATCAAAGAATTTAAAATACATTTAAAATAAAATTTATCATATACGAACTCACCTCGATTTAAAAACAATGAAATTGTCGATTAATCGAGTACTTTATCTTTTCCCCGATCCAATTCCAAATTCTATATTTCTTTATCTATATAATATCAAATTCAACTCATTTAATCATCTATTTATTCAATTCAATCCAAAATATACATTTGAGCTATTTTACACATTAGCCCCTAAACTTTCACATTTTTACAATTTAGTCTTTATTACACAAAATCACAAATTCATGCAAATTTCAAAACACCCATGCTCAGTAAAATTACTATTATGCCCTGAGAAGCCTATATTTTTCATTTATTTCACATTTTAACCACAAAGTTTCAACATTTCTCAATTTAATCCCTATTTTACATTTTCACTAAAAATCACTTAACAAAACTTGTATATCTATCAACAAGCATTCATAATCTATCATCAAACGTCAAAACACACATGTATTCATCAATGGAATCATTCAAAATCTTTAACAGTTTTGCAAAATAGTCCCTGGGCTAGCTAGACCTAATTGCAACGATTTCAAAAACATAGAAATCATTAAAAACCAAGTCAAAATCACTTACTTGCTAGCAATTGAAAGTGCCAAATGCTTCAAGCTCTCTAATGGCTTTTCAAATCCTTATTTTAATTGGTGGATAGTTAATGAAGAAGATGATATAATATTTTCCACTATTTTACTAAGTTATTTTATAATTATTATTTTAACCTTTAATAATAATCACTTAAAACACCTATTATAAGTGTAACACCCCGTACCCGAGACCGTCGCCGGAGTCGGACACGAGGGGTTAACGGGCTTAATCCACTTACTTGCACAGTTCATTTTAAAAATTTCCAGACAGCTGGCTAACTGTGTCACTGTCACCTTAAAAATCAAATCTTGAGTTCCACAACTCGAAAATCAGTTTCGTGATTTTTCCCTGAAACTAGACTTATATATGCATCTACAAATTGTTTTTCTAGAATTTTTGGTTGGTCCAATTAGTACAGTTTATTAGTTAAAGTCTCCCTGTTACAGGGTGCGACTACACTGACCTTCCTGCATTACGGTTTGGATATCTCCCTGTACAGGGCTTTAATACTGATGACGTTTGTTTCTACGGAAACTAGACTCGAAAAGGAATCTGTACATATATGGCATGACTTCTAATTATCTCTGGTAAATTTATAATGAATTTCCAAAGTCGGAACAGGGACTCCAGAAACCGTTCTGGCCCTGTCTCACAAAAACTTAAATATCTCTTAACATACTGTTCATATGATCATTTCGTTACTCTCCTATGAAAATATACTCGTCAAGGTTCGTTTACATAATTTATTCACTATTTAATTCCATTCCTACTATTTTTAGTGATTTTTCACATCCACGTCACTGCAGCTGTCAGCATCTGTCTTTAAGGTAGGCTTTACCTATTTCATAGTTTCCATGATTCAACTAGCCCTTAAACATAAATAGCACAAAATATGATCATGATTAACCATCCCAATGGCTAATCGTTTCCAAACATTTCCATACCTCTTAATGAACAACATACAATGATTATAATACCATGCCCAAAGTATACTTAAGCATTTTCGCATGGCTATCCAAATTTACACAAAACTGAAAGGTACATGACCTACAACAAAAGGGTAGTCCTATACATGCCATTTCAAAGTTCAACCAAAATAGTATACCAAGGAGGAGCCTTGATAGTGTGGGCGACTTCGACTTCAAAATCCCGAGTTCGATAGCTGAAGAACCAAAATCTATAAAACAGAAAATCAAAGAAAACGGAGTAAGCATTTAATGCTTAGTAAGTTTGAGCCATGAATTGAAACACAACCAAAGTATAGCATTCATGTAGCTAAACAGATAATTTCATATGCACAAATTCTCAATATCATACTTACTTCACATTACCAACCCTTATATTCATACACAAAGATCAACTTAGCCAAAGGCTGGTAGCTCATTTATCAACTGAGCGAATACTTATTTGTAAGGGCTCAACTAATTCAAAGCACATACGGAACATACCTCATTGTTGGGATTTCACAAGCGTATTAACTGAAATTTTGCAGCAAGTTCATTCATTCCCGAATCACGTACCTTGAGTTTAACCGGATATAGCTACTCGTTCAAATGCCTTCGGACATAGCCCGATTATAGTAACTCGCATGATGCCTTCGGACTTAATCCGGATTTAGTAACTCGCACAAATGCCTTCGGATCTTAGTCCGGATTTAGTAACTCGCACGAATGCCTTCGGATCTTAGTCCGGATATAGTCACTTAGCACAAAGCCTTCGGGACTTAGCTCGGACATCATTCAATAACCATGCACATTTATCAATAAATCATGACACATTCAGATTTCATTTTCATTAGCAAAACTCAAACACAAGGCACTTTTCACACTTGCAATTTCGGCTCAATAGCCACACACAAAGAGCATGATTTTGATTTGCTCAAAACATGATCTAATCAAATCATAATCTAAGTTCCATTACTCGAAAACTTACCTCGGATGTTGTCGAACGATTTCGATGGCTATTCGACCACTTTTTCCTTCCCTTTATCGAATTTAGTTCCCCTTTGCTCTTGAGCTTAAATTGACAAACAAATTGATTTAATCATTTGAGTATCAAAAAGAGGAACTCAAGGTACTTAGCCCATATATATTCATTAGACATTAAAGTCACATATGTACGAAGTCATGAATCTAACTCAACACAATAGTCCACACTCTCTTTAGCCGATTATCTAAGCCAAGAATAGGCATCAATATGCTTGCCTCTAACCGAATGCATGCACACCAATCCACCTCATGTGGCGAATATGCATGTCCACGTTGAGGCCAATTATATACTTAATATCACACATAAATGGCATACATTTTACTAACTAACGATTACATATTGTAACTCAATACGCATCAATCATTTACTTCATAATCAAACATCATCGTATGTAAATATATACCTTGAGATAGTATATATGTCATACCAATACATCATGTGAAAACATATATATATATGTGCAAGAGCCGAATCACAAGTTGATTATAACCAAATATAAACATATATTCAAAACACAAATCTTACCTATCATGCAATAAGCATAAATCATGCTTATGGATATACCATGGCCGATACTTCCAACAATACCAAATAAAAATATACTTCATGGATCTAAGGTAGACCTAAGAAAGGAACTCATAATCATCAAGATTTAGCATGAACACAACCATCACCCTTATTAATCTCCATAGCCGAAAACCTTACTTATTCCAAAATCACAATTTCAACATGGGTTACCAACAATAACTTGATATCTCACTCAAAATCAACTAGGATTTCAAGAACTAGTATCAACTTCCTTACCTTAATATCGACCTAAGATGACCGATTGCTTCACTCCTTTCTTCCCCCTCTCAAATCGGCCAAGAAGAACCAAAGAACACAACTTGTTTTCTTTCTTCCTTAGAATTTTCAGCCAAAAGAAGTGAAAATGATGGACACTTTTTTTTCTTCTTTCCCTCAACTCACGGCAATGGGGGAACACTCACACCATTCTTTTTTTTCCATTTCTTTATTACCCATACTCCTTATTTTATTTTTCCTAACATACACCATTGTCACAACATGTTTTATGACATGTTTTGCCCATCACCCTTTGTCATGGCCGCCACTAGCAATTAAAAGGAGGAAATTGACATGCAAGTCCACCCTTTGATTACATGCACTAATAGATCCTTATAGATTTACCTATCACATCTCAAAATTGTCACACATAAGTCCTATCGACTAATTTCACATGCAATTTACTAAATCGAAGCTTAAAACCTTCACACATTCATAATCACATATTTTAGACAATAGATATCATATTCAAATAATTTGGTGACTCGGTTTAGCGATCCCAAACCGCTTCCGACTATGGTCACTTTAGGGTGTCACAACTCTCCCCCACTTAAGAAATTTTCGTCCCCGAAAATCTTACCGGTAAATAGGTTTGGGTATCGCTCTTTCATAGAGTTCTCGGGTTCCCAAGTAGTTTCTTCCATCCCGTGTTTGAGCCATAACACTTTTACTAACGGAACCCTTTTGTTTCGCAACTCCTTCACTTCACGAGCTAGGATACAAATCGGTTCTTCTTCATAACTCATATCAGCTTGAATTTTGACCTCGGAGGGGTTTATTACGTGTGAAGGATCGGATCTGTAACGTCGAAGCATCGAAACATGAAAAATGTTGTGGATCCTTTCGAGTTCAGGGGGTAAAAGCAACCTATATGCAACTGGGCCAACTCGTTCGGAGATCTCATACGGCCCAACGAATCTCAGACTCAATTTGCCCTTACGGCCAAATCTGAGTATCTTTTTCCAAGGCGACACCTTAAGAAACACTTTGTCTCCCACCTGATACTCAATATCTCTTCGTTTTAAATCCGCGTACGACTTCTGACTTTCACAAATTATTCTTACTTTCTGCTCAGCATCTTTAATCAAATCCACTCCGAAAATTTTACTTTCACCAGGCTCGGTCCAAAACAATGGCGTATGGCATTTTCGACCGTACAAAGCCTCGTAAGGTGCCATCTTAATACTTGACTGAAAACTATTGTTGTAAGCGAATTCAATCAAAGGTAAATATCGTTCCCATGAACCACTAAACTTGAGGATGCAACATCTCAACATATCCTCAAGTATCTGAATTATCCGCTCGGATTGACCATCTGTTTGTGGATGAAAAGCGGTGCTAAAATGCAGCTTGGTACCCAAAGCTTCTTGCAATTTCTTCCAAAATCGTGAGGTCAATCTCGGATCTCTATCCGACACGATAGAAATAGGTACCCCGTGTAATCTCACAATCTGAGAAACATACAATTCAGCTAATTTATCCATTGAAAAATCCGTGCGTACGGGGATAAAGTGAGCCGACTTAGTCAATCTATCAACAACGACCCAAATCGCATCTTTCTTACTTGCCGACACTGGCAGCCCAGATACAAAATCCATCGTTACTCGATCCCATTTCCATTCAGGTATCATGATCGGTTGGAGCAAACCCGTAGGCACTTGATGTTCCGCCTTCACTTGCTGACATATTAAACACTTCGAAACAAAATCGGAAATGTCTCGTTTCATACCATGCCACCAAAACTGACGTCTTAGGTCGTGGTACATTTTTGTACTTCCCGGGTGAATTGACATTCGGCTACAATGAGCTTTATTCAGAATCATCGATATGAGTTCTGAATTTCTTGGAACACACAACCGATTTCTGTACCTCAAACAATCGTCATCATCAATTTGAAACTCCGATTCCACATTCGGAACACATTCAGCCCGTCTTGCAACCAACTCATCGTCGACTTTCTGAGCTTCATGAATTTGATGAATCAATAATGGTTTGGCCTTTAATTCAGCTACTAACACATTGTCGGGTAGAACAGACAAGTGTACATTCATTGCTCGTAAAACAAACAGTGATTTCCGGCTTAAGGCGTCCGCAACCACATTAGCCTTTCCCGGGTGATAATCAATGACCAGCTCATAATCTTTCAACAACTCAAGCCAATGCCTTTGTCGCAGATTCAAGTCTCTTTGAGTCATCAAATATTTGAGACTTTTGTGATCCGAAAATACATGGCACTTCTCACCAAATAAGTAATGTCGCCATATTTTCAAGGCAAATACGATGGCAGCTAATTCGAGATCATGGGTCGGATAATTTTTCTCATGTGGCTTTAATTGTCTCGACGCATAGGCCACAACTCGACCTTCTTGCATCAATACGCAACCTAACCCAAGTAGGGAGGTGTCACTATAGATGACAAACTCTTTGCCCGATTCGGCCGCACTAAAATTGAGCTTAGTCAAATAAATTTTCATTGATCAAAACTTTTCGACATTTTTCCGTCCATTCAACTTAACATCTTTTGAAGTAGCTTCGTCATGGGTGTGGCTATCATCGAGAAACCTTTACAAACCGTCGGTAGTAACCGCAAGTCCCAAAAAGCTCCGAACCTCGGTAATATTTCTGGAGGCTTCCAGTTAAGTATGGCTGAAATTTTGCTCGGTCAACTCGAATACCCGATCGCGGATACCAGTGACCCAAGAAGCTAACCTCTCTTAACCGAACTCACACTTCTTGAACTTAGCATATAACCGCTTATCCCGTAAAATTTGCAACACTAATCTCGTGTGCTCAAGATGTTCGGTCTCGTCTCTTGAATAGACTAAGATGTCGTTAATGAACACAACTATGAACCGGTCCAAATCTCGTCGAAGATCCGATTCATCAAATCCATAAATACCGCAGGGCATTAGTGAGCCCAAACGGCATCACTAAGAACTCGTAGTGGCCGTATCTCGCTCGAAAGCGGTTTTGGGTATATCCGAATCTCGAATTACATGAATCGTAATACCCGATCTCAAATCTATCTTTGAAAACACTGAAGCTCCTTTAGTTGATCAAACAAGTCATCAATATGCGATAACAGATATTTATTCTTTATCGTCACTTTATTCGGTGACGATAGTCAATGCACAACCTCATGGTTCCGTCCTTCTTTTCACAAACAATCTTGGTGCACCCCAAGGTGAGAAACTTGGTCGAGCGAAACCTCTATCCGTCAACTCTTTCAACTGAGCTTTCAATTCTTTTAACTCGGTTGGTGCCATACGATACGGAGCTATCGAAATTGGCGTAGTCCCAGGTACAAGCTCAATACCAAACTCTACTTCCCGAACAGGTGGTAAACCCGGTAATTCTTCGAGAAAAACATCCGGGTATTCACAAACCACCGGCACAGATTCGGGTTTCTTTTCCAATTCCTTGTCATCAACTACATACGCAAGGTATGCTTCACACCCCTTTCTTACATATTTCTGGGCCAACATTGCTGATATTACAGCTGGCAACCCCTTTAAGTCCGTAGACTCAACTCGGATTATCTCGTTATTTGCGCACCTCAAATCAATAGTCTTGCTTTTGCAATTCACAACCGCATCATGCACGGTCAACCAATCCAAACCAAGAATAACATCAAATTCATCGAACGGCAAAAGCATCAAGTCTGCCGGAAAACAGAACCTCAAATTACTAGGGGCATTTCTTACACACTTTGTCAACAAGCACGAACGACCCAAGGATTTGACACCGAATCTGAACTCGAAGAGACTCAATAGGTAGAGTCTTCTTGGATGCTAAGGTTTTGCATCTATAAGAATGAGTAGAACCGAGGTCAATCAAAGCAATCACATTAGTATCAAAGAGAGTGAAAGTACCAGTAATAACATCCGGCGAGGAAGCATCCTCGCGTCTGCCGTATGGCATAAGCCTGGCAGAGCACGAGCCTCGGATCTGGTGGTAGCATCTCTAGATCCTCTCTGACCGCCGCTAGCATTGCTCGTATTCCTAGATGGTCTACCCCGAGCAGTGGTAGTACCCGGTTTCCCACTCTGATTTACATTTTGTTCAGACAATCTCGGGCAATCTTTGATAAAGTGGTCGGCTGACCCACACTTGTAACAGGAGCGGTCATGGAACCTACAACTCCCCAAATGCCATTTACCACAATACTGGCATTCCACTCTGTCTCGACGGTCATTTCCAACACTGACGATCGAAGTGACTCGTGTGCTCACAGGGGGTCGATCGCGATCTCGTCTAGAAAAGCTCGAAGTGTCCTTAGACTGGCCCAAGCCATCTCTAAATTTCTTCGATGACTGTGGGAAGGGCTTCCCCGAAGACCTCTTACGAAACTCCCTTGCTCCCACCTCAGCTTTTCTTTTCTCCATACTGAGCTCCTCGGCCTTACAAGCTCACTCAACAAGTACCACAAATTCTCGGATTTCCAAGATGCCAACATACAGCTTTATATCATCATTTAGTCCATCCTCGAAACGTTTACACATTACGGCTTCTGAGGAAATGCATTATCGTCTGCATCGGCTAAGCCTCACAAATTTTGTTCATAGTCGGTGTGACATGGAACCTTGTTTAAGTTCAAGAAATTCCTTCCGTTTTGATCCATAAATCTCGATGATATACTTTTTCCGAAACTCGGTTTGGAAAAACTCCCAAGTTACATGCTCTCTAGGCACAATGAAGTCAACGTATTCCACCAATAGTAGGCAGAATCACGTAGCAAGGAGATTGTACACTTTAGGCACTCATCGGGTGTGCAAGATAGCTCATCGAGTACCCAGATAGTGTTGTCCAACCAAAATTCAGCTTGCTCGGCATCATCGCTGTCCGTAGCTTTAAATTCAGTAGCCCCGTGTTTTTGGATTCTGTCAACTGGGGGCTTATTTGACCTTATTTGGTCAGCTACGGAGGTATCGTGGTCGGGGTGGTATTTGTCGGGAATGGAGGTTGTGGAACAGCCGTATTAGTTCGAATGTATTGGTTGAACCAATCATTCATTACGCTATAGAAAGCTTGTCTAGCTTCATCATTCGGATTACTAGCATTAGGTTGAGAGTCCGCCGGCGCTGTCCTTTGTGCGGGAGCAGGCAATACACTCTCAAGATCATCAGCTACCGCTCAGTCGGGATCGGGATCCATTACTATAAATAAACACATTTGCAAATGTCAGAAATCACCACACTATCAAATAATCACAAAAAATGGCATGTATAGCTAATCCCAAATGCATTACGGTAGTCCTAGAATCGACTAAACCGTAGCTCGATACCAATAAATCTGTAACACCCGTGCAGAGACCGTCACGAGTCGGACACGAGGGGTTAACGGGCTTAATCCACTTGCTTGCAGTTCATTTTAAAATTTCCAGACAGTAGGCTAAGCGTGTCACTGTCACCTTAAAAATCATATATTGAGTTCCACAACTCGAAAATCAGTTTCGTGATTTTTCCTGAAACTAGACTCATATATGCATCTACAAATTCTTTTCTAGAATTTTTGGTCTGGCCAATTAGTACAGTTTATTAGTTAAAGTCTCCCCTGTTATAGGATGCGACTACACTCACCTTCCTGCATTAAGGTTTGGATATCTCCCTGTACAGGGCTTCAATACTGATGTCGTTTGTTTCTAAAGAAACTAGACTCGAAAAGGAATCTGTACATATATGGAATCACTTCTAATTATCTCTGGTAAATTTATAATGAATTTCCAAAGTTGGAACAGGGACTCCAGAAACTGTTCTGGCCCTGTCTCACGAAAACATAAATATCTCTTAACATACTGTTCATATGATCGTTTTGTTACTCTCCTATGAAAATAGACTCGTCAAGATTCGTTTACATAATTTATTCACTATTTAATTCCATTCCTACTATTTTTAGTGATTTTTCACATCCACGTCACTGCAGCTGTCAGCAGCTGTCAGCATCTGTCTTTAAGGTAGGCTTTACCTATTTCATAGTTTCCATGATTCAACTAGCCCTTAAACATAAATAGCACAAAATATGATCATGATTAACCATCCCAATGGCTAATCGTTTCCAAACATTTCCATACCTCTTAATGAACAACATACAATGATTATAATACCATGCCCAAAGTATACTTAAGCCATTTTCGCATGGCTATCCAAATTTACACAAAACCGAAAGGTACATGACCTACAACAAAAGGGTAGTCCTATACATGCCATTTCAAAGTTCAACCAAAATAGTATACCAAGGAGGAGCTTTGATAGTGTGGGCGACTTCGACTTCAAAATCCCGAGCCCGATAGTGAAGAACCAAAATCTATAAAATGAAAATCAAAGAAAACGGAGTAAGCATTTAATGCTTAGTAAGTTTGAGCCATGAATTTAAACACAACCAAAGTATAGCATTCATGTAGCTAAACAGATAATTTCATATGCACAAATTCTCAATATCATACTTACTTCACATTACCAACCCTTATATTCATACACAAAGATCAACTTAGCCAAAGGCCTAGAGCTCATTTATCAACCGGCGAATACTTATTTGTAAGGGCTCAACTAATTCAAAGCACATACGAAACATACCTCATTATTGGGATTTCACAAGCGTATTAACTGAAATTTTTGCAGCAAGTTCATTCATTCCCGAATCACGTACCTTCGGAGTTTAACCGGATATAGCTACTCGTTCAAATGCCTTCGGGACATAGCCCGGTTATAGTAACTCGCACAGATGCCTTCGGGACTTAACCCGGATTTAGTAACTCGCACAAATGCCTTCGGATCTTAGTCCGAATTTAGTAACTCGCACGAATGCCTTCGGATCTTAGTCCGGATATAGTCACTTAGCACAAAGCCTTCGGGACTTAGCCCGGACATCATTCGAATAACCATGCACATTTATCAATAAATCATGACACATTCGTATTTCATTTTCATTAGCAAAACTCAAACACAAGGCACTTTTCACACTTGCAATTTTGGCTCAATAGCCACACACAAAGAGCATGATTTTGATTTGCTTAAAACATGATCTAATCAAATCATAATCTAAGTTCCATTACTCGAAAACTTACCTTGGATGTTGTCGAACGATTTCGATGGCTATTCGACCACTTTTTCCTTCTCTTTATCGGATTTAGTTCCCCTTTGCTCTTGAGCTTAAATTGACAAACAAATTGATTTAATCATTTGAGTATCAAAAAGAGGAACTCAAGGTACTTAGCCCATATATATTCATTAGACATTAAAGTCACATATGTACGAAGTCATGAATCTAACTCAACACAATAGTCCACACTCTCTTTTAGCCGATTATCTAAGCCAAGAATAGGCATCAATATGCTTGCCTCTAACCGAATGCATGCACACCAATCCACCTCATGTGGCCGAATATGCATGTCCACGTTGAGGCCAATTCTATACTTAATATCACACATAAATGGCATACATTTTACTAACTAACGCATTACATATTGTAACTCAATACGCATCAATCATTCACTTCATAACCGAAACATCATCATATGTAAATATATACCTTGAGATAGTATATATGTCATACCAATACAACATGTGCAAACATATATATATATATGTGCAAGAGCCGAATCACAAGTTGATTATAACCAAATATAAACATATATTCAAAACACAAATCTTACCTATCATGCAATACGCATAAATCATGCTTATGGATATACCATGGCCGATACTTCCAACAACACCAAATAAAAATATACTTCATGGATCTAAGGTAGACCCAAGAAAGGAACTCATAATCATCAAGATTTAGCATGAACACAACCATCACCCTTATTAATCTCCATAGCCAAAAACCTTACTTATTCCAAAATCACAATTTCAACATGGGTTACCAACAATAACTTGATATCTCACTCAAAATCAACTTGGATTTCAAGAACTAGTATCAACTTCCTTACCTTAATATCGACCTAAGATGACCGATTGCTTCACTCCTTTCTTCCCCCTCTCAAATCGGCCAAGAAGAACCAAAGAACACAACTTGTTTTCTTTCTTCCTTAGAATTTTCAGCCAAAAGAAGTGAAAAATGATGGACACTTTTTTTTTTCTTCTTTCCCTCAACTCACGGCAATGGGGGGGGGGGAAACACTCACACCATTCTTTTTTTTTTTTCCATTTCTTTATTACCCATACTCCTTATTTTATTTTTCCTAACATACACCATTGTCACAACATGTTTTATGACATGTTTTGCCGATCACCCTTTGTCATGGCCGGCCACTAGCAATTAAAAAGGGGGAAATTGACATGGAAGTCCACCCCTTTGATTACATGCACTAATAGATCCTTATAGATTTACCTATCACATCTCAAAAGTGTCACACATAAGTCCTATCGACTAATTTCACATGCAATTTACTAAATCGAAGCTTAAAACCTTCACACATTCATAATCACATATTTTAGACAATAGATATCATATTCAAATAATTTGGTGACTCGGTTTAGCGGTCCCGAAACCGCTTTCCGACTAGGGTCACTTTAGGGCTGTCACAATAAGCCCATAAATGTCCATTTAGACAACCAATGGTCTAATTACAACTTAAGGACTTCTAATTTAATAAACCATAGCTATTAGACACATTTAATTAATAGCACACAAATTTTACACTTTACGTGATTTAGTCCTTTTTTATCAAATTGAGCAACCAAATGCTAAAATTTCTTAATGAAAATTTTACACCATCATATATTCATGCTTTAAAAATTAAAATAATAATAAAATAAATATTTTGACATAAGATTTGTGGTCCTGAAACCACTGTTCTGATTTGACTAAAGACGGGCTGTTATAATGTTATGGTCTTCAAACCACATCAAAAAATAGAATCTTCCTGGAGAAAATAGAGCTAGGTTTTTTCCAAGCTTCAAATTCCAATTGGTAAGTGATTTTTGTCTCGTTTTTAATGATTTCTATGTTTTTGGAATCGTTGTAGCTTAATCTAGTTAGCCCAGGGACTAATTTGTGAAACTGTTAAAGTAATAGGGTTTCACCATTGTTAAATGTGTATGTGTTTTGAAGTTTGATGATAGAAAATGAATGGTTTTTATTGAATAAATAGCTTTTGAAATATGATTTTTGTTGGAAATGTTAATTAGGGATTTATTTGTAAAATGTGTAAAATTTATGGTGAAATGTGTGAATTAATGAAATGTGTGGGCTGATATAAGCTTGTATGAAATTTGGATAACATGGGTGCAGATTAAATTGCATGAATTTGCATTTTTATGAGCTAGGGACTAAATTGTAAAGAAGTCAAAAGTTCAGGGGCAAAATAGTAATTTTTTAGTAATATGAATTTTGGATTAAATTGAATAGAATGATATTTAAATAAGTTAAATTTGATTATATAGATAAAAAAAAGCAACGTACGGATCTAGATCGAGGGAAGGATAAAGTATTGGACTAGTCGATCCTATTTCGTCGTTTTTGTGATCGAGGTAAGTTCATATGTTTAATAAGCATTAAATTATAAATGTGTTTAAATGCTTAATTTTTGTAATTGAGATGATACAACACCACATAAATTCTCGATGAGTATTCAACAATGTATAAATCTCGGTTGAACCTTAGGAATAGATAGGATATAAATGACATGTCATTAGGGGTTACCATGTTTTGGGTGTTGGTCCTGTACGTTCTTCCAGTGGCTATGTTTTTCAGCATGTGTTGTGGTTACTCATCAGTTTGTGTGAGCAGCACTGTGTAGCTACGTCTTGACATTCAGCTTGTGTGAGCAGACCCAGTGATAGCTCAAGAGTGAGCATTTATATGGGATATGAGATTAAGATGGCTTCGACCATGTATTGGCACTTAGTGTGCAAGATTCTAGAGTATCTGATAGTATTCCAAATGTTTCAATCGGTATATTGATGATATTAAAGAGTAAAAGATTGATATGTACCAGTATAGGTATGTTCATGAGTTGTATAAGCATTGAAGCTATAAGGTTTGTAAATTCATGTCTAGCCTTTTGATTGAATATGTGTTAGGATTTTGGATTCAAATTAAGTTGCATTATGCTATGTTATTTACTTAAATTGAATATATGGTCATATGTTTTTTGGTATGTGTAGGTTGGTGCCACTTTGGGAGAGAAATAAGGCTTGGAAAATGGCCTATTTGTAAAAGCCCGATTTTAACTAAATATAAAACAGTGGCTTTAGAACCACAAATTTGAGGTCATAAAATTATTTTAATATTATTTTTGGTGTTTACAGCATGTGAATATGTATGTGTCAAAATTTTGTGAGCTAATTTTATCATTTAATAGCTCAATTTGAGAAAAAGGAATTAATCGCGTAAAATACCAAAGTTGCATTCCACTTATTAAAAGTGTCTATTTGATATGGCTTATTAAATTAAAGGTCCTGTAATTAGATGGTAGTGGAATTTGACATAAATGGGCATATATTAAGTGATTTTATAATGGTTTAATTAAGGATAATATAGTAAATTATGTATTATGTATAATAAAATAAAACAAAGTAAAAAATTAGTTTTAATATCATCATCTTTGCCGAAATTGAAGAGGAAGAAAAAGAATTCATGGCTATTTAGGGTTCGGCTACTATCAAGCTCAATTGTAGGTTCATTTTTGATCAATTTTTGATGATCTCTATGTTTTTGTGATTGTTGCTTCGTGTACTAGCTAGCTCGTACCCTAATTTCTAAAACTGTTGATGATTTTGTGAAGTGCCATTGATGAGTTCTTGAGCTCTTGAATGTTTTATGATGGAAAATGAATAATTATATCAAAACCAATTTTATCGAAACAAAAAATTGAAATAATGCTCTTAGTTAAACTGGACACAAAATAACAATCCTCTAAACATAAAAAAGTCCATTAGGCAAAGACAAAGTATATATTCCTACAGCTAATGCATCAACTCTTGCTCCATTTCCAACTCGTAGGTCCACATCTCTTCTACCCAGAGTCCTACTCCTTTGTAGTCTCTGTACAGAAGTAAAAATATGAGAACCATAACCAATATCTAATACCTCAGGAAGTAGTAGTTGATAAATTAATATCAAAAACATAAATACCTGAAGCGGACACTCTGCTTGCTTTGGCCTTATTGACTTCCTCAAGATATACAACGCAGTTCTTTTTCCATTGTCCAATCACACCACAATGGAAGAAGTTTCCTCCTTAGCCACCTTTCCTTTGGGTTTCAATGCAGCCTATCCATTTTCAAATTTGGGCTTGCCTTTGCTTTTGGGCTTTGACTTAACTTTAGCATTACCATTGCCCTTGTTATTATGGACCATTAGAATGGGCTTGGATCCAGCCTTTTTGATGTTACCTTTAGTAGTTCACGACATGATGAGTAACTAGGGCAGAGTCTTTTCAATTTTATTCATATTAAAATTAAGGACAAACTAGTTATAGCTATTAGGCAACGATTGCAGAATAACATTAGTGTCCAACTCTTTGCTCAGTGGAAATCCAAGTTTAGATAGGCATTCAATATAACCTATCGTCTTAAGAACATGAGGTCCTATTGGGCTTCCTTCTACCAGCTTAAATTGGAGAAGGGCCTTAGAGGTATTGAACCTCTCTTGCCGTGCTTTGGCCCAATAAATTTCTTTCAGTTGCTCGATCATATCACAAGCAACCATTTCCTCGTGTTGCTTTTGAAACTCAAGGTTCATAGAGGCAAGCATAAGACATCCAACGTCTACCATGTCATTGAGACACTTCCTGTAAACATCTCTATCAACCTTCGAGGCATTACCAAGTGGTTCATTAGGAAGAGGTGGTTCAATGACATATAATTTGCGTTCTTGTTTGAGGACAATCCTCAAGTTATGAAACCAGTCAAGGAAATTCAAACCATTCAATTTGTCCTTTTCAAGGATTGATCACAATGAATGTGAATTTGTGTTTGCAACCGTAATAGATCTACAACAATGAAATATGCAAGTAAGTAAATTTACCAAGTTTATATTAATCTTTAAAAGGACTTTATTAAATGATGCTCCTATTATTTTGTTCAAAATTAATAACCTTCATATTTTAATTTTTGAAAGACTTTCTCGAAAGTTTTTCTAGTGGGTAAGGATCCATATTTCACCTCCTCTTAAGTCAGCTTTGGCTTTGCTATCAAGATTATTGTTATTTCAATAAGCAACACTTGCTAATTACATCACATGTAACTCTTAAAAATTTGGTGAACAACTCTTGCTCAAATCATCTAATGGTTTATCCAAATTACTTGCGTCTAGGTTTCTAATCTTATTAGAGTAACCTAGTTAAGTAACTAACTAATGTTTTAACCAGCTAATATCACTTGCTTATTCTTCGTATTTAACCAAAATAGATACTAGTACTTCACTTTAGCAAAACTTACGTAGTATCGATCGAGGCCTTAACGAGGGCAATGATTGGAAGGCAACATCAACTTAATATTTTGATTGAGTGAAATTTATTAAAGTTGAATCTCACCAATTATGGTCTACTTTAGTCCATTTAGTCTTTTAATTGTTCTCATCAATTATTGTTGTTTATTGTTATCAAATATTAACATACTTAAAATTTGGCATGTTTTAGACATCCATAGCATCTCATACATATATAAGTAAAGCAATAAATAAATGCAATAGTTATAGCCCATAAACTAATGTGGTACAATGGGAGAACCAAGAGGAAACCTAAAGGTGTAAGCTGCTTCACAAGCTTCTTCTCCACTTTAGTTGGCCCATCTTTCTTCTCGTCTAGCCCACAACAACTCATGCAATTTACAATTTGAAGAAACTCATTTCACATACGAGGTAGTAAAATGAGAAGAGAAATATAAGAGAAACGTAGTAAGGCAAGACACACAGGTCATATTTATAAAATTTACAACCTTTTCAAATGAGTTATTGGACTATACTATGTATTTCAAACACTGTGCATGTCAAACATAGCAGACGTAATAAAAGATGTTTTATCCAACATTTTTTAAAGTGAATCATTAAAAGCTCCTTCTACTTTTGTGACCTACACTCGAGGTCCTCGTTTTCATCTGGCTCAAAAAGCTCATGTTGCAACCCGCTTGGTGGAAGAAATAAATTGAGAAAAATAAAAGGCATCTATGATAGATGCAAATGAAGCTAGCCTAAAAATTAAACTGTAAGAACATCGGTACACCCCATGGCGCATCATAAAAATTAAATTCGGCGATGACATCTAGGGATCCATGTGTGAGGAATAAATCAGGGTGAGAAGGGTATGAATGATTACCTTTAATAGTCTGGAAAACCAAAGATAACTGTTGTGAAACTGATTATGCAATTGCATGTCAATTCCAAGCCGCTACGAAAAGTTTCAGCCTCTACATAATCCACCTAGTGTGACAACGAACGGCAAGAACTCTTTTAAATTTTTTAGAGAGAATTCACTATATAACAACTTTATTGCACACAAGTCAAGCTGTTACATGGCCTAGCACACAGGTGTGTGGGGCTATTTCGAGAGTTATACGGCTTGGCACATGGTGGTGTGACAAGACCATGTGACCTACTCAGAGAGTTACATAGGTAAGGACACGAGCTGGGACACGACTGTGTGTCCCTATTTTGATTGTTACACGGCCTGAGACACGAGCTTGTTTCTTAGCCGTGTGAGGCACATAGCCGTGTGACCCCAGCAGTCTTATTATTCCACCTTTTTCTTATTCTTTCTGATTGTTTCCAATTTGGTCCCGAATTGTTTCTAAGGTATTTCTAGGGTCTCGAGGGCTCAATTAAAGGATGTTATGTATGTGATTGAATGTATTTAGATTATGTCTGCAATGATGTATAAAATGAATGTTTTAATGTTCCATTTGTATGGTGATTCTCAGTAACCCTATTACAACGATGGATGCCGGTTAGGGGTGTTACACAAACAATTGGGAATCATTTATATATAACATTAAAATAGATACATGACATCTAAAACCTATCAATCATAGGTATTTTGTCCCTAAATCGAGGCTTCAAGGTCTTAAAAATAGCTTTGAGGCAATTCGAGACTAATTTGAAACAAATAAGAAGTTTTAAGAAAAATTTATAGGAACTGGAAAATATGGGTCACACGGCCATGTGGCCATCTATGTGAAATCACCCTAGGCTGTGTAATTTTTGAACAAGGGACACACGGCCGTGTCCTAGCTCATGTCCTCACCTGTGTAACTCACTGAGTATCCCTATACACCCGTGTGTCAGGCTGTGTGCTAGGCCGTGTAACTTACAGATTTGAACACTGAGAAATTCACAAATTACACACGGCTGTGTAGCCAGGCCATGTGTCTCACATGGCCATGTGATGGCACATGTCCTAGGCCGTGTGAACCTAAAATCAAGCCATTTCATAACCAATTCATTCATAAGTAATCCATCCATTTATGCACACTTTCAAGGGAATTAAGCATCATTCAAATACACATAATCATGCCATTTCAAACAACCTAATTCATCTAACCAATGTGCCATTAAAAGGCACCACAAATACATCAAAATATTACATACCAAAACAAGCCAACATGACCTTAGTTCATGCATAAAATCTAGTTTAGACACTTACCAAAACTTATCATAAATAACCATTTTCAAATTACCATAAATTACCAAAAAGGAACCTTATATACAAGCATTTGAAAGTTCCCAAAATGAAAATACTTGGTGAAGTATTAAAGCACACCAAACCAAACAAAACCTTCAAAGCATAAACCTACCAAGACATTATTACAAAACATCCTATACATTTTAAAACCATAGATTTATCTATATATACATGCCACTACCCTAGGAGATACAAAACTACCAACTTAGATGGATAGTGTGGGTCAGATGATTGATCCTTCCAAAACATCAGGAACGATTATCTTCAAAACAATCCACGAGAACCGATAAGCTTACATAACTTAGTAAGGACATAGTATAACATTTAATCTAAATAAAATTAGACACAATTCATATACTATATGATTCAGGGTTACCAAAGTATAAATAGGGAACCTATGTGCGTTTAAGGGTACTGAAGTACAAACAAGGGCATGTATGTGCATTCAGGGGTACCGAAGTACAAACAGGGGCATGTATGTGTATTCAGGGGTATCAAAGTACAAGCATGGGCACCTATATGCATTTAGGGGTATCGAAGTACAAAAAGGGGCACGTATGTGAATTTAGGGTACAAAAGTACAAATAAGGGCATGTATGTACGTTCAGGGGTACCAAAGTACAAACAAGGGCACGTATGTGCGTTCAGGGGTATTGAAGTACAAGTAGGGGCACATATGTGCATTATATAATAATTATCTATAAACATATTAAATAAAGAATAATAATATAAGATTACAAGTCAAACATTATTTACGTATTGAAATACTATGGACTTACCTACGATTTAATTCCGGTCAATATGCAGGGACTATTCCACTATTTTCTCTTTTCCTTGGTTATTGTCTCTTTGATTCAAATCTTGATCTATATAATAATTAAACACAATACATTAATCTTATACACATTTCACATTCCATTCAATGCATATGACCCTTACCTTTTTATTAATTACACATTTTCCCTAAACTTTTATTACTTTTGCAATTTAGTCCTCTAACCCAAAAATCACCAAATTAACCATTTTCTAAGATTCAAATTATAGTCAAATATATTAGGCCCTTTAATAGTCCATATTATACATCAAATTCACTATCAAACCTTGAAATTTTGACATTTTAACAATTCAATCCTTAAATCAAAATCTATCAAAAATCACTTTACAAAACAACCAAATACCACAATCAAAACTTCAAACACATAGCTATCATAAAAAACATTCAAGATTCATTAATGAAACTTCTAAAAATTTTAACAAATTCAAACACAAAGCTACTGGCTAGCTGGATCTAGTTCCAACGATATCAAAAACTTAAAAATTACAAGAAACATGTTTAAAATGAACTTACATGCAAGAAATTATTGATGGCCAAAATTCAAACCTTAAAAATGGTGTTCTTCCCCTTTGAAATTCGGCAACCAAGTCTCTTTAGGAAGATGATGTTGTTTTATTTTTATTTTACTTAAATTTAATTACTAAATTACATTTTTGCCCATTAGTAAATCATTCAACTAAACCAAAACACAAACCTATAACCGTCCATTAAGATATAACATGTTATAATTACATATAAGTCCTCCCTCATTTAAGTGATTAAACTATTTGATTACGTAAACACAATAAGTACTAAATTGTGCACCTTTTCAATTAGTCTTTTTTCTTTAATTAACTATCTAAACGATAAAATTTCTCAACCAAATTTTAATACAACTATAATGACTCCGTAAATATTCTATAAATAATAGTTATGAGTTGACAGAATAGAAATTTGTGGTCCTGAAACCATTGTTCCATCATCACTGAAAAATGGGCTGTTATATTATAGTTGCAGGCTAGGAACAAGACAAGTGTGGCGGCTGAAGTAGTGGGAGATGTACATATTTATTTTTATAATTTTAGGAAGATTATTTTGAAATACGTTTTCTATGTACCAAGATTCAAAAGAAACTTAATTTCTATTGCATGTTTATATAAAGACGGCTTGACCGTGACTTTTAATAATGGAATTGCAATATTTAGAAATCATAGTCTTATCTATAATGGATGGATGTCAAATAATATTCATTTTATTAAACCAAAGATTTACACACTACTTGAGACTAAAATATCGAACAAAAGACCTAAAATTTCTCACTCTAATGAGGCTTACCTTTGACATTTGAGACTTGGTCAGATTAACAAATAAAGAAACCCTAGACTTCTGAAGGACAACATCTTAAGTTTACTTAAAGAAGTTGATCTTCCACAATGTGAATCTTGCTTAGAAGGTAAGATGACTAAGCGATCTTTCAATGCAAAAGGAATGATGGCCGAACAACCCCAAGAACTTATTCACACTAACATTTGTAGCCCTATGAGCGTCAGTGCAAGAGGTGGTTACGAGTATTACGTACCCTTTATTGATATGTGACAGCCCGATTTAGACCCTAATTAGAATGGTGGTTTCAGAACCACAAATTCGAGACAAAAAAATATTTTAAATTTATTTTCTGTGTTTATTTTGTGTGAATTTATCTTTGTGAAATTTTCGTGATTTAATTTTGTCATTTGGGTGTCCGATTAAACAAAAGGGCTTAACCGCATAAATTGAAAATTTGATAATTTTAATGGTAAGGACTGAATTAGTAATGGCTTTTAAAATGGAATCCCTTAAGTTGTAAATAGCCCATGTCTTTATAAGTGGTACAGTGGTAGGTAAAATTTTAATAGTTTTTATATTATTTTATTTAAGTTATACATATATGTAAAATTAAGCTTTCTTTTATAATAAGATATTATGTGTATATTCATATATTTATATTATAATGCATGAAATTGAAAGCCAACTCATGTCCCTTAATTTATTTAAGAGACGAAAAAGGGTTTATAACATAAAGCTTGGTTATAATTTTAAAAGGGACAATTTAGGAAACCAAGTTATAAATTATATAATATATGTTATATGTTATATCATAATATTATCCTAAGTGCTCATATACTTCCATTGCCAAAACTTAAGAAAGAAAGAAAACAAAACAAAAAGCTAGGGTTCGGTTATATTCAGGCTTGATTAAGGTATGTGTTTAGCTCGATTTTTGATAATTTTTATGTTTTTGAGATCATTGCTTTGAGTACCACAAAACCCTTGCTTAAATTTTGAATTTTGATGGATATTTTAAGTTATGCCATTGATGAGAGCTTGTGATTTTTATTGTTTGATGATGAAATATGAGAGATAGGTGTTGGGTTAACATATTTTGTATTGGCATTTTTGATGATTTTGAGTAATTAGGACTTAATTGAAAAAATAAAAGTTGAGGGACTAAATAGTGAAATTGATGGAAAATATGGACTTGTGTGTAAATAGGGAGCATTCGGCCTAGCTAGAGTGTAGCCAAATTTTGTGTAATTTGTGTTTTATGCAATAGGGACTAAATTGTAAAAATTGCAAATGTTAGGGCCAAAATGGTAATTTGTCCATTTGTGTGCTTTTGGACAAAAGTGAATGAAAATATGCTTGATTGAGCTTAATTTGAATGTTTTTAGATCAAGAACTAAAGAAATCGGATTTGGATCGGGAAAAAATGAAAGTTGTTGACTAGCTACCCGATTCCGTTTTGTACCATCCAAGGTAAGTTTATAAGAAAATAGACGTATTTAATTGAAGTTAAATATTAATTGTACATGCTTGTAACACCCCGAAACCGTGGCCGTCACCGGGATCGAACACGAGGTGTAATCTGGCTTAATTCATCACTTATACAGCTCAAACAATTTATTTTAAAACTCCCAAACAAACTGTCAATCTGCGTTATGGTCACTTAAAAATTTGTATCTTGATTTCTGAAACTCGAAATTTAATTCTGAAAATTTTTCCTGAAACTAGACTAATATATCTATCTACTAAAATTTTTTCACAATTTTTGGTCCGTCTAATTAGTACAGTTTATTAGTTAAAGTCTCCCCTGTTTCAGGGTTCGACTACACTGACCTCTGTGTATTACGAACCAGATATCTCTCTATACAGAGATTCAATGACTATTCCGTTTATCCCTAATAAAACTAGACTCAATAAGGAATCTTTAAATATAAGGTATGACTTCTAATTATCTTTGTAGAAATTATGGTGAATTTCCAAATTCGGAACAGGGGATCCAGAAATCGTTCTGACCCTGTTTCACGAGATTTTAAATATCTCATACAATATAGCTCATATTCTTGCTTTACTTCTTCCATATAAAAATAGACTCATCAAGATTCGATTCCATAATTTATTCATTAGTTAATTCCATTTCTAATATTTTTAGTGATTTTTCAATTTCACATCACTCTTCTTATCTGCATCTATTATTAGAGTAAATTTTACCTATTAGAGTAACTTAACAAACATATCACCAAATACGATCATGACTAGCCATACCAAGGGCTAATCATTACCAAGCATTTCCTTACTACTCAATAACCATATCGTGAGTGTAACACGAAAATGATTAGCCATGACAAGCGGCATAATAATCAAATAGACTTTAACTATTGCTTATAACTAAGTACCATAAGACCAAATCCAACTTAACATTTATGCCATTTTCGCATGGCTAAAAGTATACATACCAAAGTTCAAACAAAACATAATAGCCTATACATGTTGAAATGTTCTCTTAGACCAACTAAGAAGAAGATACCAAAAAGTTGCAAGCTGGTGTGATGACTTCGACGATGGTCCCGAGCACACAAAAATGGATCAAAGGAAGCTAAATAAGTGACAAATAAACACACCGAATGAGTATATAACTCAGTAAGTCATAAGCATTACAACGCTGTCCATTTATAAAATATCATAAAAGAAAACAAAAATGCAAGATTAGGTACTCCATCCATACCGACTATGCTATAATTTCACGCACATTTATCATTACATGCTCTCAACTAGCCAAGCCTCCATTGACATCTCGTATGATATTCGTTATGATATTTGATGCATTTCCTCACATCATTTTATTTTCGTTTAGATTATACTAATAATAGCATTTCATCTATTCCACAATAATCTTATGTTCCTAACTTCAAATATAATCACCACATATGTTCAAGACTTGCCAAGCTCAGTTCCAAATATAAACATAACGTCTATTCCTTTTGAACTCAAAATATCTACTCATTCCGCTGTCCATGATTTACTCGATAATGTCACACACTTAACATTAATAATTATTCGAAAATATATAGTAAGTCCGCACACTTAGTGCTTAATAGTCAAACTCGCACACTTAGTGCTATACAATTAAACTCGCACACTTAGTGCCAATCTCATTATCGTAAATGTTTATACCCGCACACTTAGTGCCGAAATCAACACTCAATACATCTCACTTCTTTTTTTTACAATCGATAATTTTGTCACTACATGCATTTATATATCATCCCATTCGGCATAAGTACATAAGTATTATGATTATTTAAATCAATACAAAATATATGCTTAATAACTTACCTTGTGTTGGGTAAGACGGTTCCAACTCGGCTACTCGATGTTCTTTCCTTTGCCTTTGCTTAATTCTCCTTCTTTAACTTCTTGAGCTTAATCAATAAATTAACTAGTTTAACCGTCTTGCTAAAAATTTATATCAAAATATTAACGATTTCATATCATAGGAGATACATGACTAATTCTTATCTTCCCACCATATGTTTTTGAGCTATTCGGCTAATAACCATATGCTATCACCCTACTATCAATAATCCAATCACACATGCATATATATATATATATATATGGCCGAATGTGCAAAGCTTAGACTCAACATCACCTATGCTCTTTATTTGATGGCCGAATATGCATACATATATATATATGATATCAACTATACTATCATCTTTAATTCACCTAAACACAAAATTTCATCTCATGAACACTTGACCGAATTTTTCCTAATCTAGCATGGCTTCACATCTATTTGTAACATCCTATAAATCCACATATACCATATTTCTACATAAATTTTCTTTTACTTTTCCACTACTTCCATTCACAACATCAAAAGCACCATACACTTAGCATTTACCTCTTCCTAACCATATGCCATCTAAGTACCCTTTTAGGTAGAAAATTAACATATGGGTTGTAATAAGACATTGGCTACTAACTAGATTTTCACAAGAATTTAGTAAAAGTAACATAAATCCTACCTTAATCAACCCCTTTTGAGTTGGCCGAATGTCTAGAGCATGTATTCTTTCCTTCTCCTAACTCACGGCAATTGCAAGAAAAGAAAAAGATGAATACTCTCTTCCTTCCTTATTTTATTCATCTTTTCTTTTTAATTCCTTTCTTTAATTTATTTTAATTGCTAACTAATAAAAGAATTGCATTGAAATTCAACCTAGTGGATGGGCATCATGGCTTGGCGGCCACTACTTGGGTTTTGGGCAATTTGACATGCAAACCAAGTTTCCTCACTTTGTTATTATTTGGTCCTTACATATCCCCCTATCATATTTTCTTAAGTTCTCAACTAAGTCAATCACATGAAATTCACATTCATAAGTCTAAATTAAAACATCAAATTTTCACACATGCACTAATACACATAGAGGATATGCAACCAAATTTTTAAATAAATTTTGGGACTCGGTCTTGTGGCCTCGAAACCACATTCCAACTAGGGTCGAATTAGGACTGTCACAACTCTCCCTCACTCAAAAATTTTCGTCCCCGAAAATCTTACCAGCGAATAAATTTGGATAACGTTCTTTCACCGAATCCTCGAGCTCCCAAGTGGCTTCTTCGACCCCATGTTTATGCCACAGTACCTTCACTAATGGGATTTTTTCGCAATTCTTTTACTTCACGTGTTAGAATGCAAACCGGTTCTTCCTCGTAACTCAAATCCGATTGAATTTCGATCTCAGATGGAGTAATTATGTGTGATGGATCGGACCTATATCGTCGAAGCATCGAGACATGAAAAACGTTATGAATATTCTCAAGTTTGGGGGGTAAAATCAATCTATATGCAACTAGGCCAACTCGTTCGGATATTTCATACGGCCCAATGAACCTCGGACTCAATTTGCCCTTGCGGCTAAATCTGAGTATCTTCTTCCAAGGCGAAACTTTTAGAAACACTTTATCTCCCACCTGATGCTCAATGTCTTTTCGTTTCAAATCCGCGTACGACTTCTGACGATCTAATGCTTCCTTCAGACTTTCACGAATTATTTTTACTTTCTGCTCAGCATCTTTAATCAAATCGACTCCAAAAATTTTACTTTCACCGAGCTCGGTCCAAAACAATGGTGTATGGCATTTACGACCGTACAAAGCCTCTTAAGGTGCCATCTTAATGCTTGATTGAAAACTATTGTTGTACGCGAATTCAATCAAAGGTAAATACCACTCCCATAAACCACTAAACTCAAGGATGCAACATCTCAACATATCCTCGAGTATCTGAATTATCCGTTCAGATTGACCATCAGTCTGTGGATGAAAAGCAGTGCTAAAATCCAACTTGGTACCCAAAGCTTCTTGCAATTTCTTCCAAAATCGCGAGGTGAATCTCAAATCTCTATCCGACACAATAGAAATAGGTACCCCGTGTAATCTTACAATCTGAGAGACATACAATTACGCCAATTTATCAGCGAAAAATCATGCGGACAGGGATAAAATGAGCGGTCTTTGTCAATCTATCAACGATAACCTGCATCGAGTCTTTCTTATTTTGTGTCAATGGTAAACCGGATACAAAATCCATTGTTACCCGATCCCATTTCCATTCGGGTATCATGATTGGTCAAGTAATCCGAAGGCACTTGATGTTCGCTTTCACTTGTTGACATATCAAACACTTGACACAAAGTCGAGATGTCTCGTTTCATACCAGACCACTAAAACTGACGTTTCAAATCATTGTACATTTTTGTGCTACCCGGGTGGATAGACATTCGACTATTATGAGCCTCATTCAAAATCATCGAAATAAGTTCCGAATTTCTTGGAACACATAATCGACCTTTGAATGTCAAGCAATCATTGTCGTCAATCCGAAACTCCGATTCCTCATTCGAAGCACATTCAGCTCGTTTAGCAACCAATTCATCGTCGACTTTCTGGGATTCAAATATTTGACGAATCCATAATGGTTTGGCCTTTAATTCAGCTACTTGCACATTATCGGGTGAGACGGACAGGTGAACATTCATCGCTCTCAAAGCAAATAACGCTTTACGACTTAAAGCATCGGCAACCACGTTAGCTTTGCCCGGGTGATAATCAATGATAAGTTCATAATCTTTCAACAATTCAAGCCGGCGTCTTTGTCGCAGATTCAGATCTCTTTGAGTCATCAAATATTTAAGACTTTTGTGGTCCGAGTAAATATGACACCTTTCTCCAAACAAGTAATGTCGCCATATTTTCAAGGCGAACACTATGGCCGCTAATTCAAGATCATGGGTCGGATAGTTTCTCTCATGCGGCTTTAATTGTCTCGACGCGTAAGCCACAACTCGACCTTCTTGCATCAACACACACCTTAGCCCAAGCAAGGATGCATCACTATAAATGACAAACTCTTTCTGGGACTCATTGTATTACTAATCTTTGAGCTTCATTAAACAAGTTTTTAGTCGATTGAAACTTTCTGACGACTTCGACCATTTAAACTCAACATCTTTTGAAGTAGTTTTGTCAACGGTGCAGCTACCATCGAAAAACCTTTTACAAACCGTCGGTAGTATCCAGCAAGTCCCAAAAATCTCCTAACTTCAGTAACATTCCTCGGAGGTTTCCAATCGAGTATGGCCGAAATTTTGTTCGGATCAACTCTAATTCTCGATACGGATACGACGTGCCCCAAAAAGCTAACCTCTCTCAACCAAAATTCGCATTTACTGAATTTTGCGTACAACTGCTTGTCTCGTAAAATCTGTAATACTAATCTCAAATGCTCGGCATGTTCAGCTTCATCTTGGGAATAAATTAAAATATCATCAATAAACACAACCACAAACTGATCCAAGTATTGTCTGAAAATTTGATTCATTAAATCCATGAATATCGCAGGGGCATTAGTAAGCCCAAACGGCATCACTAAGAATTCGTAGTGACCATATCTCGTTCTAAAATCAGTTTTGGGTATGTCTGAGTCTCTAACTCTCAACTGATAATAACCCGACCTCAAATCTATCTTTGAAAACACTGAGGCTCCCTTCAATTGATCAAACAAATCATCAATACGCGGTAACAGACATTTATTCTTTATTGTTACTTTATTCAGCTGACGATAGTCGATGCACAACCTCATGGTTCCATCCTTCTTTTTCACAAACAATACTGGTGCACCCCATGGTGAAAAACTTGGTCGAGCAAAACCTCTATCCGTCAATTCTTGCAACTGAATTTTCAATTCCTTTAATTTCGTTAATGCCATACGATACGGGGTTATCGAGATTGGCGTGGTACCGGGTACAAGTTCGATGCCAAATTCTACCTCTCGAACAGGTGGCAACCCCGGTAGCTCCTCAGGAAAAACATCTGAGTACTTGCAAACCACCGGTACCGATCCGAGTTTCCTTTCTGTCTCTTTGCTATCAAATACATACGCAAGATATGTTTCACACCCCTTCCTCACATATCTCCGAGCGATCATCGAGGATATTGTTGTTGGCACTCCCCTAAATCGAGAGACTCAACTCGGACTATCTCATTATTTGCACCCTTAAATCAATGGTTTTTCTTTTGCAACTCACCACTTTGCATCATATACGGTCAACGGTCCATACCAAGAATAACATCAAATTCATCAAATGGTAAAAGCATCAAATCACCGGGAAAACAGATTCTCGGATCATTAGAGGCACCTCTTACACACTTTGTCAACAAGCGCATATTGACCCAAGGGATTTGACACTCGAATTATGAACTCGATGAGACTCAATAGGCGAGTCTTCTTGGATGCTAAAGTCTCACATACATAAGAATGAGTAGAGCCGTGGTCGATTAATGCAATTACATTAGTATCAAAAGAGTGAAAGTACCAAAGTGATAACATCAGGGGAGGATGCTTCCTCTCGTGCACGGATGGCATATGCCCTAGCAGGAGTACGGGTCTCAGATCGAACAGCCGTATCAAAAGTCCCTCTCTGACCACCACCCCTGCCTCCTGAAATTCTCGGTGGTCTACCCTTAACCGTTGTTCCACTAGGTCTTGCACCTTGCATCTTGTTTCTCTCATCGAATTTCATGCAATCTCTACTGAAGTGATCCTTCGAACCGCATCTGTAACAGGCCCTGTTAGTGGACTTACCCCAACATTCACCTATGTGTCGTCTTCCACATTGTGGACATTCGAGTTTTCTTGGCGATTGTTACCCACACTAGCAACCAAGTAGCTCGTGAGTCCGTTAATGGTTGTGTCCTAATAAAAATTCCCGCATCGTCTTCTTGTTTGTGAGTGTCCTCCCGAACTTCTTTATAGGCGAGAACGGAGTTCTACTCGTTGATCTTTTACGAAAGTCTCTAGCTTGATTCGCCTTCTTTTCTCCTTTCCAAGTTCTTACGCCTTGCAAGCTCGTTCAACTAGTGTTACAAATTCTTTTATCTCTAAAATACCCACTAGTAGCTTTAAATCTTCATTCAATCCTTGCTAAAATCTTTTGCACATAGCAATTTCATCGGCTACACACTCCGAGCATATCGATCGAGTCTTACGAACTCACGTTCAGATTCGAGATCTTGTCATGCGGCCTTGCTTAAGTTCCAAGAATTCCTTACGCTTTTGATCGATGAACCTTTGGCTAATATATTTTTTTTGAAACTCTGTTTGAAAGAAATCCCAAGTAACTCGTTCCTTCGGGACTATGGAAGTCAAGGTCCTCCACCAATAGTAGGCTGAGTCTCACAACAAAGATATAGCACACTTTAAACACTCATCAGGTGTGCAGGACAGTTCATCAAAAACTCGGATGGTGTTATCAAGCCAGAACTCGGCCCTTTCAAAGATCATCAAGAATTCACGACTCAATTCCTCGTACCGTGCTTCCTAATCAAGTCTACAGGTGGTTTACTTGGCCTTACAGGATCAGTAGTTGATGGCATTATAGGCTCCTTGGGTGGATTATTTAAATTTGAGAATGGTTGGGCAGCCGGATTAGTGCGGGCATATTGTGCGACCCACTCGTTCATCATAGTAAAGAAGGCTTGTTTTGCCCCCTCATTTTGATTATTCGCAGATGACTGAGGTTCAACAGGCGGTGTCCCTTGCGCAGGAGCAGCCGCTACACTTTCAACGTCATCTGTTAAGGTTCTCTCTAAGCCGGGATCCATTTACTAATCAAAACAAGAATTTTAGCCGTCAAAAGTCATCACACTATTAAACACTAACATTAAGGCATGTATAGCTAGACTCATACGTGCTATAGTAGTCCTAGAACCGACTAAACCATAGCTCTGATACCAATAAAATGTAACACCCCGAAACCGTGGCCGTCACCGGGATCGAACACGAGGTGTAATCTAGCTTAATTCATCACTTATACAGCTCAAACAATTTATTTTAAAACTCCCAGACAAACTGTCAATCTGCGTTATGGTCACTTAAAAATTTGTATCTTGAGTTCTGAAACTTGAAATTTAATTCCGCAAATTTTTCCTGAAACTAGACTAATATATCTATCTACTAACAGTTTTCCACAATTTTTGGTCTGTCCAATTAGTACAGTTTATTAGTTAAAGTCTCCCCTGTTTAAGGGTTAGACTACACTGACCTCTGTGTATTACGAACCAGATATCTCTCTATACAGAGATTCAATGACTATGCCGTTTGTACCTAATAAAACTAGACTCAATAAGGAATCTTTACATATAAGGTATGACTTCTAATTATCTTTGTAGAAATTATGGTGAATTTCCAAATTCGGAACAGGGGATCCAGAAATCGTTCTGACCCTGTTTCACGAGATTTTAAATATCTCATACAATATAGCTCATATTCTTGCTTTACTTCTTCCATATAAAAATAGACTCATCAAGATTCGATTCCATAATTTATTCATTAGTTAATTCCATTTCTAATATTTTTAGTGATTTTTCAATTTCACATCACTACTGCTGTCTGCATCTATTATTAGAGTAAATTTTACCTATTAGAGTAACTTAACAAACATATCACCAAGTACGATCATGACTAGCCATACCAAGGGCTAATCATTACCAAGCATTTCCTTACTACTCAATAACCATATCGTGAGTGTAACACCGAAAATGATTAGCCATGACAAACGGCATAATAATCAAATAGACTTTAACTATTGCTTATAACTAAGTACCATAAGACCAAATCCAACTTAACATTTATGCCATTTTCGCATGGCTAAAAGTATACATACCAAAGTTCAAACAAAACATAATAGCCTATACATGTTGAAATGTTCTCTTAGACCAACTAAGAAGAAGATACCAAAAAGTTGCAAGCTGGTGTGATGACTTCGACGATGGTCCCGAGCACACAAAAATGGATCAAAGGAAGCTAAATAAGTGACAAATAAACACACCGAATGAGTATATAACTCAGTAAGTCATAAGCATTACACTGCTGTCCATTTATAAAATATCATAAAAGAAAACAAAAAATGCAAGATTAGGTACTCCATCCATACCGACTATGCTATAATTTCACGCACATTTATCATTACATGCTCTCAACTAGCCAAGCCTCCATTGACATCTCGTATGATATTCGTTATGATATTTGATGCATTTCCTCACATCATTTTATTTTCGTTTAGATTATACTAATAATAGCATTTCATCTATTCCACAATAATCTTATGTTCCTAACTTCAAATATAATCACCACATATGTTCAAGACTTGCCAAGCTCAGTTCCAAATATAAACATAACGTCTATTCCTTTTGAACTCAAAATATCTACTCATTCCGCTGTCCATGATTTACTCGATAATGTCGCACACTTAACATTAATAATTATTCGAAAATATATAGTAAGTCCGCACACTTAGTGCTTAATAGTCAAACTCGCACACTTAGTGCTATACAATTAAACTCGCACACTTAGTGCCAATCTCATTATCGTAAATGTTTATACCGCACACTTAGTGCCAAATCAACACTCAATACATCTCACTTCTTTTTTTACAATCGATAATTTTGTCACTACATGCATTTATATATCATCCCATTCGGCATAAGTACATAAGTATTATGATTATTTAAATCAATACAAAATATATGCTTAATAACTTACCTTGTGTTGGGTAAGACGGTTCCAACTCGGCTACTCGATGTTCTTTCCTTTGCCTTTGCTTGATTCTCTTTCTTTAACTTCTTGAGCTTAATCAATAAATTAACTAGTTTAACCGTCTTGCTAAATATTTATATCAAAATATTAACGATTTCATATCATAGGAGATACATGACTAATTCTTATCTTCCCACCATATGTTTTTGAGCTATTCGGCTAATAACCATATGCTATCACCCTACTATCAATAATCCAATCACACATGCATATATATATATATATATATATGGCCGAATGTGCAAAGCTTAGACTCAACATCACCTATGCTCTTTATTTGATGGCCGAATATGCATACATATATATATATGATATCAACTATACTATCATCTTTAATTCACCTAAACACAAAATTTCATCTCATGAACATTTGACCGAATTTTTCCTAATCTAGCATGGCTTCACATCTATTTGTAACATCCTATAAATCCACATATACCATATTTCTACATAAATTTTCTTTTACTTTTCCACTACTTCCATTCATAACATCAAAAGCACCATACACTTAGCATTTACCTCTTCCTAACCATATGCCATCTAAGTACCCCTTTTAGGTAGAAAATTAACATATGGGTTGTAATAAGACATTGGCTACTAACTAGATTTTCACAAGAATTTAGTAAAAGTAACATAAATCCTACCTTAATCAACCCCTTTTGAGTTGGCCGAATGTCTAGAGCATGTATTCTTTCCTTCTCCTAACTCACGGCAATTGCAAGAAAAGAAAGAAGATGAATACTCTCTCTTCCTTCCTTATTTTATTCATCTTTTCTTTTTAATTCCTTTATTTAATTTATTTTAATTGCTAACTAATAAAAGAATTGCATTGAAATTCAACCTAGTGGATGGGCATCATGGCTTGGCCGGCCACTACTTGGGTTTTTGGGCAATTTGACATGCAAACCCAAGTTTCCTCACTTTGTTATTATTTGGTCCTTACATATCCCCCTATCATATTTTCTTAAGTTCTCAACTAAGTCAATCACATGAAATTCACATTCATAAGTCTAAATTAAAACATCAAATTTTCACACATGCACTAATACACATAGAGGATATGCAACCAAATTTTTAAATAAATTTTGGGACTCGGTCTTGTGGCCTCGAAACCACATTCCGACTAGGGTCGAATTAGGACTGTCACAATGCTCTTATGAAATGTAGAAGTTTACATTTGGTATAGTCGAATATGGAAAGGCTTGTTTACTTCGTTTCTAAATTCGATTCGACCGAGCTACGATGTCTGGAAGCCTCGTATGAATCTTAGGAATAGCTAGGATACATATGTCATGCATAGGATTCTGATATATCTGTGTGAGTAAGTCCATGGCATTGATTTGTATTTTCGACATGTGTTTACGTTTAAGATCTTGTCTGGGATAGTGACATCGATATGTGTCTACATGTAAGACCACGTTTGGGATGTTGGCATTGTACGATATATGTGATAATCTGAGTGTCCTATCCGATTCTGAATCATTCATCGGGCAAAGGTAAATTGTGTACAGAGGTGTATTACGAGTTAAATGGCTAGGTATGAATTAACTTGATATCCACTTGAGCTAAGGTATGATAATACTATGAATCTTTGTTATGAATCATGTGTAATAGTAATAAAGAATTTGTGCAGTTGGTACATATATTTGCTTCGTGAATGAATAATATGTGAATCATTGAAATTTTTTTCTCTTAAAAAGATATGTATATGGGAGATGGTATATTCGACCATTTATGAAACAAGTATATATGTGAATTCATTTGATGAATCTTAGGTTTATACATAAGAGTAAATGGTTGAGTGGTTTATTATGCCTATTGGGTTTGAAAGTTGGATATAATGCGTTAAATGATTATGTGTGTATTATGTGTGTATTCGACTTAGGTATACAAATATATGAAAAAAAAATAATTATGCATGTTGTAGGTTTGAGGTCGAGCATAGTAGTGTTAATGTAATTCAACTGGTTAAAATGGTTGATTATATTATTAATGTGTTTATTTGTTTATAGCTTACTGTCTATATTGTTTCTGTTTTATAGATTAGAAGTCAAGCTGCAAGCTCGGGGATTGTCAACCAAGCTCGTCATACTATCCACAATTTTGGTACTTTTAAATTAAACTTGAATTATGTCATGTATAGGCTAGTTTTGAGGTTAAATATTTTGGAAATGAATGTATATATAAAAACCATGCGAAGATGGCTAAAATTTATTATATAAATTCGGTCATGTTAGGCATGGGTTATGTTTATCTCGGTATTGTGGCTATGTGTTATGAATATATAAAATGTTTATGATAAGTACTATGTGTTTGAGAGTGGCTTTCTTATACCGTTTAGATTTAGTCCTATATGTTTTATTATTTATAAGTTTTGATGTGTTTGGATGAAATGGTCCAGTTAAATTGAGATTCGGTATATGTTTGTATAGATATTTATGCTTATAATAAAATGACTTGCTTGTGACTTGATAGTTGCCAGGAGAATGTTTTGATTTATAATGTGACATTGTAATATGTATATATGCGCTTTCAAGAAAAATATATATATAGATTCATGTGTTAGGTTTATTTTTACTTGTGTTTCGGCAAAGGTAACTCGTGTTAGTTAATTAGATGGAAGGCAAACATAGTTTTGTACAGATCTCTCATGATATATATATTACTATAATATTTATGGATTACTTGAGCAATTTAATTGTTTAAGCTATTGACATGAATATTTGTACATGATATGTAAACGTCACAAACAGATCAACAAAGACTATTATAGACTATTTAATTATTTGTAAGGAAATAATATGTGGTTGTTTATTCATGGTGTGTGAATGATATTTGTATAAATATAGAACTTTTTACGTATATACTACTCAAAGGTTATAAAAGTTTAAAAAAAATGTTGCATGTTTCCTTGTTGGCTTTATTTGATTAATTAAATTCTTGTTTCTTATGTAATATTAAATTGAAGCATGATAGTTGATTTAAAATTTTATTAGTTAAATTACGATAGAAGTTGATCTGAGATTTATTTTAACCGGTAATGCCTCATAACCCTAATCTAGCGACGGATATAGGATAGGGGTGTTATAATTTATTGGTATCAGAGCTACGGTTTGGTCAGATCTAGGATTAACTTAGCATGTGTAAGTTTAGTTATAGATGCCATAATTACATATTATGATAGTGTGATGACTTCTGACATCTAAAATGTGTTTTCATATAGTAAATGGATCCCGACAGAGCTGTAGCTGATGATTTCAATAGTGTAGTGCCTGCTCCCGCACAAGGGACAGCGCAGGCTGATTCTCGACCGACTTCGAGTAATCCAAAAAGTGAGGCTAAACAATCCTTTTATCAAATGATGAATGACTGGTTCACTCAATATATCCGAACTAACCCGGCTGTACAACAACCTCCACCCCCAACTAATCCATCTTTTGTCCCTGCTGTACCTCAAGTAAGTGATCCGTTGCGATTGAGTAGACCACCTGTTGATAAATTCAGAAAACATGGAGCTAAAGAGTTTAAAGCCACTGATGATGATGATGCTGAATGAGCTGAGTCCTGGCTTGATAATACCATCCGTGTATTTGATGAGTTATCCTGTACCTCAGATGAGTGTTTGAAATGTGCCATATCTTTACTTCAAGACACAGCATATCACTGGTGGAATACCCTAGTATCAGTAGTTCCGAGAGAGTAGGTGACCTGAGAATTCTTTCAGGCTGAGTTCTGTAAGAAATATATTAGCCAGAGATTTATCGACCAGAAGCGTAAAGAATTTCTAGAGCTAAAACAAGGTTAGATAACTGTGACAGAATACGAGCAAAAATTTGTGAGACTCAATCGGTATGCCCGGGAGTGTGTTTCTACTGAGAACATAATGTGTAAAAGTTTTGAAGATGGACTGAATGAAGACATTATGTTGTTAGTTGGCATACTTGAGATAAAAGAATTAGTGGTACTTGTTGAGCAAGCTTGTAAAGCTGAGGAGCTCCGGAAAGAGAAAAAGAAAGCTGATTTTGAAGCTAGAGATTCGCGTAAGATTACAATTAGATTCAATAAAGAATCCCTAAATGTAAGGTATGACTCTCAATAATTTTTGTACAATTTATGGTCAATTTCTAAAGTCAAAACAGGGAATCTCGAATTCATTCAGACCCTGTTTCAAAAGAATTCAAATATCACACAATATAGAATTCTTTTGCTTCCCTTGTTTCTTTGATGTGAAAATAGACTCATTAAGCTTTACTTTCATATATCATTTGCATTTTTATTCAACTTCCACAATTTTTAGTGAATTTTCAAAGTCATGCAACTGCTGCTGTCCAACACTGTTTTACCACTAAAATTCATTCTTACATAATTCCACTTAATCAATTTTGTCTTATCGAAATTCACCCAATTATCGAGCACATTGCTCATAATTTTTCATAAACATATACCTACACTTATTCATCATATAATCATGTTCAATTGTATTTTTACTTAATCGATTTTCCCGTTGAACTCTTCGGAATAATAACTGATACTCAATTGCCTGCACATATTTTCACACTTGTAGCCAAAGCTATCTAGTACGCATAGTAGCCTGCACATAGTACTACACATGCGACCAATTATCAAGTACACGTAGCAGCCTGCACTTAGTACTACACACGTGACCAATTATCCAGTACACGTAGTAGCCTGCACTTAGTACTACACACATGACCCAACCATCTGATACATGTAGTAGCCTGTACTTAGTAGCCTGCACTTAGTACTACACATGCGACCTCACAATATATCATTCGTATCGTTTTTATTCCGAAGGTTCAATCGGGAAATTCCTCACTTTTCAACATTTTACTAAATTGTCTGTAATCAATTTAAATTCATAATTTACATCAAATAACCATTTGATAGGCAGCCACATTTCATATGATATCAAAATATAATAACATAAAAAGAATCAATAGATTATTTATGTACGAATTTACTCGAAGTGTCGATCTCACTATCCATAGTACCAATTGTCCATTCATAGTATAATAAGACACAACTCAAATATCAAACCAGCTTTTAAGAATTTACATAACATATATCACATATTTCATATATCACTTGTCATGTATCTTCATTTTCTTGCATTTCATGTAACATTCTTTCATGTCATATTTCCAGCCGGTGTGATGACTTCAATTACGGTTCCGAGCACGCAACAATACGAGTCCAAGAGACCTAAAATGGGTGACAAGAAAACACCGAGTGAGTTTATAACTCAGTAAGTCATAAGCATTCATCAACCATCCATTAATAAAATTTTCGCAACATCAAACAATAAACGAGGCTAGGTACTTCATCCATATCGAAACTATACCATAATTCCTCGGACCTTTCGGTTCAATCTCATACCAAGTCATACATCCACATTTCATATTTTATACAATAAGATATTTGAGGCATTTTTACACACCAACTCATTCACACCACAATCATACAATTGCAATCATCACATAGATTTCAAGCTTACCAAGCTCAACCCCGAGCATGAACGTATTGCCTATTCGTCATGAGCTCAAGGTACTTACCCGATCCGCTGTCCGGGATTAACTCGATAATGTCGCACACTTAGTGCCAATTGTAATACAAGAGCACATAGTGAATCCGCACACTTAGTGCTATATATTTTCAGCTCGCACACTTAGTGCTATATAATTTTCAGCTCGCACACTTAGTGCTATATATTTTCAGCTCGCACACTTAGTGCTATATAATCAAACTCGCACACTTAGTGCTGTACAATTTTAAAACCCGCACACTTAGTGCCAATCTTGTCACCGTGTCCATTTATACCCGCACACTTAGTGCCGAGACCAATACCTTATGCATTTTGTGCCTTTATACATTCAACAATGGCATCATTCCATACACATACATTTCCATTTACACATCAACTCATTTAAACACAATTATGTATATATTATGGTCATTTACATCAACACCAAATACATGCTTAATGACTTACCTTGTGTTGGGTAAAACAGTCCAAGTCGGCTACTCGATGACCTTCGTCTTTCCCTTGCTTGATTCTCCTTCTTTAACTCCTTGAGCTTAATCAATAAATCAACTAGTTTAACCATCTTGCTAAACATTCATAATTCAACTACACATGCATATGTATGCTTGTATATTCGGCCAAGAAGTGAAAATGGATGAACAAAAATTTCTCCTTTCTTTTCCTCTACTCACGGCAACAAGGGGCATCCATGCTCATCTTTCTTTTTTTTTGTTCATTTTTTAATGCTAATTTTATTATATCCCTTCATACCTAACTCACTAACCAAACATGTTGGAAACATGTTTTCCTTGCCCATCATACCCACCTTGGCCGGCCACTATTGTCAAATTTGGGAAATTTGACATGCAAGGACAACATTTCCTAGTATGCATCAATAGGCCACTTCAACATTTGCCTATCTCATTTCTAAGTTTTCTCACACAAGTCCTTTCTAGTGAAATTCACCTTTATAACACTAAATCAAATCATCAAAAATGTCACACACAATTTAACACATATCATAGGCATCACAATAAATTTTAAATTATTTTTATGCCTCGGTTTTGTGGTCCCGAAACCACATCCCGTCTAGGGTCAATTTTGGGCTGTCACATTCTTTCATGTCATATTTCCACATCATAAACACCATTCCATCAACGTTTCCAATATATTAAATCATAAAATATATGCAATAATAGTAAGAAATATAATTCAAACATAACATTGCATTATTATTATCATACGAACTTACCTCGATCCAGAAATAGCAATTTACCATTTTAGTCCATAACCTTGTATTTTCCCGATTTAAGCCCAAATCTCGATTTCCTTCATCTATAATATCACATTTAGCCTAATAATTAGTCACACTATTCATACGGGTCCAAAAATCATATTTTTAAAAATTTTCATTTTGACCCCTAAACTTTTGCATATTTGCACTTTTGCCCTAAGGTTCCGAAATTAAACTTCATCCTTTTTTCTTATGTTTTATGACATGCTAATCATTTTTCCGTTCTATGGCAACATCAAATTCTCACTCTAACATGTACTTATGACTATTAGGTATTTTTACCGATTAAGCCCTTTTGCTCGTTTTCACTTAAAACCGAGTAGCACAAGTTGTCTAACATAATTTAAAACCTCAGAATCTATCATAAAACACCAAAATACACAAATTTCACCTATGGGTATTTTTCCAAATATGAACCCTAGGTTGAATTATTGCTAGCATAAGCTAAATCAAGTTACCAGGACTCCAAAAACGTCAAAATCATTAAAAACGAGGCTAGAACGGACTTACAATCGAGCTTGGAAGCTTGGAAAACCTAGCCATGGAGTCTCCCTTGGTATACACGTCCATGGTGAAGAAGTTGAGCAAAATTGGCTTTTAATTTTGTATTTTAATTCATTTTACCCCTAATGACCAAAATGCCCTTAGTACTAAACTTTCCAAAAATTCCATTCATGTCCAATATTTATCCATAAACTTTGAAATTTGTAAAATTTATATTTAAGACCTCCTAATTAATATTTCAAAGCAATTTCATACTAGAAACTTCTAGAATACAAGTTTTGCAACTTATTCAATTAGTCCCTAACTTCAAATTAAACACTTTATGCATAGAATTTCTTCACGAAATTTTCACACAATCATGCAATCATATCATAGACCTCAAAATAATCATAAAATAATTATTTCTATCTCAAATTTGTGGTCACGAAACCACTATCCCAGTTAGGCCCTAATTCGGGATATTACAATTCTCCCCCTCTTTAGGGATTTTCGTCCCCGAAAATCTTACCAGAAAAGTGGTCTTCACTTAGATTCCTCAATTCCATATTCAGTGTTGAAGAACTTTCACTCAGGTGATGCCTCTAATATATCTCTTTAGTTTCTCATATATTATGAAATTCATTATCAGAAGTCGATCCTCACTGTACTCTTTTAGTTTGCTACTCACTATCACATTTTCCTCTTTCTGCTACAAAAATAATTCTGATATAACCTCGAAAATAATCCTTTCTTCTAGTTACAAAACAATTCATCATGCCATCCTTTACTATTCATTCATTACGTTAATCAAAACTGTCTCAATTGCATTAGCTCAAGTACCAAAATATCTCAATTGAAGACATTAACTATAATTGACTTTCTTGAGAGAAGTAATCCACCAAACCGATTGAAACTCGTACTTTTATCACTTATACCTTTACTGTTGTCAAACCTTACACGAAAATTAGAAAAATCCCAATACTAAAATCACCACATCACCCAAATCAAATCAGAAGTATAGCCATACTTGACATGATTATCACGAGTTGAAGAATGCACTCCGAACATGAGTCATAGTTGACAAATTACGAAATAAAGATAACAAGAAAACCGAATAAAAAAATCCAAGATAGAAAACCCAGAATAAAGAAATCCAGAATAAAGAAACCCAAGATACGATACTATGCCAGAAAATTGAAAACCAAACTCATAGGAAAATATATAAGATCCCAATAATTCTTCAGAGAAAAGAAATCCAGTAGAAAACATCATTTAGTCTCACTGGAATCAAATGCAACAAGAACAATGTATCTTCCCATATATATACATATCAAATGGAGCATCAAGTAGAAGAAACAGAATCATAGTATCTTACATATTCTCTCATCAATTTTTTTTTTATCAGGCAGAATATAATAGAATGCCCGAAGGAATAGAGCAATATAAATTATAAACCAGTCAGGCTACCAATGCTTTCATTTAACATCAGGATTAGAAAACATCCCCATATAACAAGAATTTCTTCAAAAGATCAATAACCATAGAAATATTTTTAGGAACAGATAAACACATAGAACATCTTAGAAGAAACTGCTAAAATCTGTCCAACAGTAACTGTCACACTTAGATATTACACATTTCAGATATCATTTCCCCAACTATTTTTGCCATCACAAATTTCATAGTACTTTTCACTAAAGAAGACTAGTTTTGAATAAATTTTTATTTGCACTTTTCTCGACCTTGTACCTTAGTAATTCAATTTATCAAAATAAATTTCTTCTCTAACTGGAACAGTGCATAACTCCAATAATCCTTATGCCAATCTGATACTTTTCTAGCTTTGACTTTACTTATCAATTCATTCTTCAATCTCTAATCATATTTATAATTATTCTAGCACTGAACACTTTGGTTTCTCAACCGGAAACTTATTCAGTATAAATCTCATGAAATTCTATTATAAAACACCACTTTGGTAAGGGGAAAGGGGTCGTAGGGCCTCTGATTCAACTCTCATATACATATACATGTAACACAGTTTTCTTCATAGCAACCATATCTCAATCATATTATTCATTTCGAGTAACTAACATTCATATTGATTTAATGCTCAGTTTCCAGTTATCTCATTTAGTCAAGTATAATTATGCATGCATCCTATGTTTTCTAGATAGCTTGACTTATCCATTCATCTACTCGAACAAATCATACTCATGACATCATATAAGGGTTAAACAAACATAGATATTTATATCATAATCACAACTTTCGTTTCGTGCATCATCATATACATATAATTACAATCACATAATTCAGTCCAAACAATTTAACATAGATAAATTCATTTCATTATAATCATTTATCTCATAAAAATATCATTGACATTCATCAACATTCAACGTTCAATCAAGGCAATGACATTTTCATTCATATCATGACATTAGGAACTTTTACTCATACTTTTACGAATTTCTATTTATCCCGTTCATCTTATCAAGTAAGCCAAGTGCACTACATCATATGAGCATCAAGCAAGTATAAATGACCTTTCATCTCACGTGTTATCATTTATATATATATATATATATCATAAAATTTTATTCATACTTTTCTAAATTGAGACTCATCATAATCGTAATTTTATTCAAACACATTCGCATCACATTGAACATGGTCAGTGCAGCTCGGTTGGAGAGTACCTCTGTCTAAGCAAGACGGTGCTCATACGCGTCAGGAGACATCACACTATCACGGATCAGTGGCATGTATAGCTAGACTTTTACACATGCTAGGTTAGTCCGAGAACCGACTAAGCCATAGCTCTGATACCACTAAATGTAACACCCCTTACCCATATCCAAGGCCGGAACAGAGTACGAGGCATTACCAAACTTAACAATACACATAGACGAAAATTGAGCCATAAAATTTCATTTAATTCAAAACTTTTCGAACACATGCATAACAAACAAAGCTAACTATATCATCACATCAAAACATAGGACATGGCACGATTAATTAAACTTATAAACCATAATGGATAAGGACCAATAACTCAATGCAGACTGATACGTATGGTCAAAATCATAATAAAAATACATATCACAAACCAACTTCCTATACATGCCACTCACTTGATATTTCTAATATTTGAATTAATGTTCCCAAAAATGATAGTTTGATAGTGTGATTTTGCCTCCGACGATCTCCAACCCCGAGCCGACCTGTCAATACTAAAGAAATGGAGAGGATGGGTAAGCTTTTAATTGTTTAAGCTAAGATTAAAATAAGATTCAATAAAGAATCCATGAATGTAAGGTATGACTCTCAATAATTTTTTTACAATTTATGGTGAATTTCTAAAGTTAGAATAGGGAATCTCGAATTCATTCAGACCCTGTTTCACAAGAATTCAAATATCACACAATATAGAATTCTTTTGCTTCCCTTATTTATTTCATGTGCAAATAGACTCATTAAGCTTTATTTTCATATATCATTTGAATTTTTATTCAACTTCCACAATTTTTAGTGAATTTTCAAAGTCATGCAACCGCTTCTTTGTCCAACACTTTGTTTTACCACTAAAATTCATTCTTACATAATTCCACTTAATCAATTTTGTCTTATAGAAATTCTCCCAATTATCGAGCACATTGCTCATAATTTTCATAAACATATACCTACACTTATTCATCATATAATCATGTTCAATTGTATTTTTACTTAATCGATTTTCCGTTGAACTCTTGAATAATAACCGATACTCAATTGTCGCACATATTTTCACACTTGTAGCCAAAGCTATCTGCACGCATAGTAGCCCGCACATAGTACTACACATGCGACCAATTATCCGGTACACGTAGTAGCCTGCACTTAGTACTACACACGTGACCAATTATCCAGTACACGTAGTAGCCTGCACTTAGTACTACACACATATCCTAAGCATCTGATACACGTTGTAGCCTACACTTAGTACTACACATGCGACCTCACAATAGATCATTCGTATCGTTTTTATTCAAAGGTTCAATCGGAAATCCTCACTTTTCAACATTTTACTAAATTGTCCGTAATCAATTTAAATTCATAATTTACATCAAATAACCATTTGATAGGCGACCACATTTCATATGATATCAAAATATAATAACATAAAAAGAATCAATAGATTATTTATGTACGAATTTACTCGAAGTGTCGATCTCACTATCCATAGTACCAATTGTCCATTCATAGTATAATAAGACACAACTCAAATATCAAACCAGCTTTTAAGAATTTACATAACATATATCACATATTTCATATATCACTTGTCATGTATCTTCATTTTCTTGCATTTCATGTAACATTCTTTCATGTCATATTTCCACATCATAAACACCATTCCATCAATGTTTCCAATATATTAAATCATAAAATATATGCAATAATAGTAAGAAATATAATTCAAACATAACATTGCATTATTATTATCATACGAACTTACCTCGATCCAGAAACAGCAATTTACCATTTTAGTCCATAACCTTGTATTTTCCCGATTTAAGCCCAAATCTCGATTTCCTTCATCTATAATATCACATTTAGCCTAATAATTAGTCACATTATTCATACGGGTCCAAAAATCATATTTTTAAAAATTTTCATTTTGACCTCTAAACTTTTGCATATTTGCACTTTTGCCCTAAGGTTCCGAAATTAAACTTCATCCTTTTTTCTTATGTTTTATGACATGCTAATCATTTTTCCGTTCTATGGCAACATCAAATTCTCACTCTAACATGTACTTATGACTATTAGGTATTTTTACCGATTAAGCCCTTTTGCTCGTTTCCACTTAAAACCGAGTAGCACAAGTTGTCTAACATAATTTAAAACCTCATAATCTATCATAAAACACCAAAATACACAAATTTCACCTATGAGTATTTTTCCAAATATGAACCCTAGGTTGAATTATTGCTAGCATAAGCTAAATCAAGTTACCAGGACTCCAAAAACATCAAAATCATTAAAAACGAGGCTAGAACGGACTTACAATCGAGCTTGGAAGCTTGGAAAGCCTAGCCATGGAGTCTCCCTTGGTATACACGTCCATGGTGAAGAAGATGAGCAAAATTGGCTTTTAATTTTGTATTTTAATTCATTTTACCCCTAATGACCAAAATGCCCTTACTACTAAACTTTCCAAAAATTCCATTCATGTCCAATATTTATCCATAAACTTTGAAATTTGTAAAATTTATATTTAAGACCTCCTAATTAATATTTCAAAGCAATTTCATACTAGAAACTTCTAGAATACAAGTTTTGCAACTTATTCAATTAGTCCCTAACTTCAAATTAAACACTTTATGCATAGAATTTCTTCACGAAATTTTCACACAATCATGCAATCATATCATAGACCTCAAAATAATCATAAAATAATTATTTCTATCTCAAATTTGTGGTCACGAAACCACTATCCCGCTTAGGCCCTAATTCGGGATATTACAATTCTCCCCTCTTTAGGGATTTTCGTCCCTAAAATCTTACCGTAAAAGTGGTCTTCACTTAGATTCCTCAATTCCATATTCAGTGTTGAAGAACTTTCACTCAGGTGATGCCTCTAATATATCTCTTTAGTTTCTCATATATTATGAAATTCATTATCAGAAGTCGATCCTCACTGTACTCTTTTAGTTTGCTACTCACTATCACATTTTCCTCTTTCGCTACAAAATAATTCGATATAACCTCGAAAATAATCCTTTCTTCTAGTTACAAAACAATTCATCATGCCATCCTTTACTATTCATTCATTACGTTAATCAAAACTGTCTCAATTGCATTAGCTCAAGTACCAAAATATCTCAATTGAAGACATTAACTATAATTGACTTTCTTGAGAGAAGTAATCCACCAAACCGATTGAAACTCGTACTTTTATCACTTATACCTTTATGTTGTCAAACCTTACGAAAATTAGAAAAATCCCAATACTAAAATCACCACATCACCCAAATCAAATCGAAGTATAGCCATACTTGACATGATTATCACGAGTTGAAGAATGCACTCGAACATGAGTCATAGTTGACAAATTACGAAATAAAGATAACAAGAAAACCGAATAAAAAAATCGAAGATAGAAAACCCAGAATAAAGAAATCCAGAATAAAGAAACCCAAGATACGATACTATGCCAGAAAATTGAAAACCAAACTCATAGGAAAATATAGAAGATCCCAATAATTAAATGGAGAAAAGAAATCCAAGAGAAATTATCATTTAGTCTCACCGAATCAAATGCAACAAGAACAATGTATCTTCCCATATATATACATATCAAATGGAGCATCAAGTAGAAGAAACAGAATCATAGTATCTTACATATTCTCTCATCAATTTTTTTTTATCAGGCAGAATATTATAGAATGCCCGAAGGAATAGAGCAATATAAATTATAAACCAGTCAGGCTACCAATGCTTTCATTTAACATCAGGATTAGAAAACATCCCCATATAACAAGAATTTCTTCAAAAGATCAATAACCATAGAAATATTTTTAGGAACGGATACACACATAGAACATCTTAGAAGAAACTGCTAAAATCTGTCCAACAGTAACTGTCACACTTAGATATTACACATTTCAGATATCATTTCCCCAACTATTTTTGCCATCACAAATTTCATAGTACTTTTCACTAAAGAAGACTAGTTTTGAATAAATTTTTATTTGCACTTTTCTCGACCTTGTACCTTAGTAATTCAATTTATCAAAATAAATTTCTTCTCTAACTCGAACAAAGGCATAACTCCAATAATCCTTATGCCAATCGATACTTTTCTAGCTTTGACTTTACTTATCAATTCATTCTTCAATCTCTAATCATATTTATAATTATTCTAGCACTGAACACTTTGGTTTCTCAACCGGAAACTTATTCAGTATAAATCTCATGAAATTCCATTATAAAACACCACTTTGGTAAGGGGAAAGGGGTCGTAGGGCCTCTGATTCAACTCTCATATACATATACGTGTTACACAGTTTTCTTCATAGCAACCTTATCTCAATCATATTATTCATTTTGAGTAACTAACATTCATATTGATTTAATGCTCACTTTCCAGTTATCTCATTTAGTCAAGTATAATTATGCATGCATCCTATGTTTTCTAGATAGCTTGACTTATCCATTCATCTACTCGAACAAATCATACTCATGACATCATATAAGGGTTAAACAAACATAGATATTTATATCATAATCACAACTTTTGTTTCGTGCATCATCATATACATATAATTACAATCACATAATTCAGTCCAAACAATTTAACATAGATAAATTCATTTCATTATAATCATTTATCTCATAAAAATATCATTGACATTCATCAACATTCAACGTTCAATCAAGGCAATGACATTTTCATTCATATCATGACATTAGGAACTTTTACTCATACTTCTACGAATTTCTATTTATCCCGTTCATCTTATCAAGTAAGCCAAGTGCATTACATCATATGAGCATCAAGCAAGTATAAATGACCTTTCATCTCACGTGTTATCATTTATATATATATATATATATCATAAAATTTTATTCATACTTTTCTAAATTGAGACTCATCATAATCGTAATTTTATTCAAACACATTCGCATCACATTGAACATGGTCAGTGCAGCTCGGTTGGAGAGTACCTTTGTCTAAGCAAGACGGTGCTCATACGCGTCGGGAGACATCACACTATCACGGATTAGTGGCATGTATAGCTAGACTTTTACACATGCTAGGTTAGTCCGAGAACCGACTAAGCCATAGCTCTGATACCACTAAATGTAACACCCCTTACCCATATCCAAGGCCGGAACAGAGTACGAGGCATTACCAGACTTAACAATACACATAGACGAAAATTGAGCCATAAAATTTCATTTAATTCAAAACTTTTCGAACACATGCATAATAAACAAAGCTAACTATATCATCACATCAAAACATAGGACATGGCACGATTAATTAAACTTATAAACCATAATGGATAAGGACCACATCTCATGATTTTATACGATAACTCAATGCAGACTGATACGTATGGTCAAAATCATAATAAAAATACATATCACAAACCAACTTCCTATACATGCCACTCACTTGATATTTCTAATATTTGAATTAATGTTCCCAAAATGATAGTTTGATAGTGTGATTTTGCCTCCGACGATCTCCAACCCCGAAATGACACGCCAATACTAAAGAAATGGAGAGGATGGGTAAGCTTTTAATTGTTTAAGCTAAGATTAAAATAAGATTCAATAAAGAATCCATGAATGTAAGGTATGACTCTCAATAATTTTTTTACAATTTATGGTGAATTTCTAAAGTTAGAATAGGGAATCTTGAATTCATTCAGACCCTGTTTCACAAGAATTCAAATATCACACAATATAGAATTCTTTTGCTTCCTCTATTTATTTCATGTGCAAATAGACTCATTAAGCTTTATTTTCATATATCATTTGAATTTTTATTCAACTTCCACAATTTTTAGTGAATTTTCAAAGTCATGCAACTGCTGCTGTCCAACACTGTTTTACCACTAAAATTCATTCTTACATAATTCCACTTAATCAATTTTGTCTTATCGAAATTCTCCCAATTATCGAGCACATTGCTCATAATTTTTCATAAACATATACCTACACTTATTCATCATATAATCATGTTCAATTGTATTTTTACTTAATCGATTTTCCGTTGAACTCTTGAATAATAAGCGATACTCAATTGTTCGCACATATTTTCACACTTGTAGCCAAAGCTATCTGCACGCATAGTAGCTTTGCACATAGTACTACACATGCGACCAATTATCCGGATTACGTAGTAGCTCGCACTTAGTACTACACACGTGACCAATTATCCGATACACGTAGTAGCCTGCACTTAGTACTACACACATGACCTAACCATCTGATACACGTAGTAGCCTACACTTAGTACTACACATGCGACCTCACAATAGATCATTCGTATCGTTTTTATTCCGAAGGTTCAATCGGGAATTTCCTCACTTTTCAACATTTTACTAAATTGTCCGTAATCAATTTAAATTCATAATTTACATCAAATAACCATTTGATAGGCAGCCACATTTCATATGATATCAAAATATAATAACATAAAAAGAATCAATAGATTATTTATGTACGAATTTACTCAAAGTGTCGTTCTCACTATCCATAGTACCAATTGTCCATTCATAGTATAATAAGACACAACTCAAATATCAAACCAGCTTTTAAGAATTTACATAACATATATCACATATTTCATATATCACTTGTCATGTATCTTCATTTTCTTGCATTTCATGTAACATTCTTTCATGTCATATTTCCACATCATAAGCACCATTCCATCAACGTTTCCAATATATTAAATCATAAAATATATGCAATAATAGTAAGAAATATAATTCAAACATAACATTGCATTACTATTATCATACGAACTTACCTCGATCCAGAAACAGCAATTTACCATTCTAGTCCATAACCTTGTATTTTCCCGATTTAAGCCCAAATCTCGATTTCCTTTATCTATAATATCACATTTAGCCTAATAATTAGTCACACTATTCATACGGGTCCAAAAATCATATTTTTAAAAATTTTCATTTTGACCCCTAAACTTTTGCATATTTGCACTTTTGCCCTAAGGTTCCGAAATTAAACTTCAGCCTTTTTTCTTATGTTTTATGACATGCTAATCACTTTTCCGTTCTATGGCAACATCAAATTCTCACTCTAACATGTACTTATGACTATTAGGTATTTTTACCGATTAAGCCTTTTTGCTCGTTTTCACTTAAAACCGAGTAGCACAAGTTGTCTAACATAATTTAAAACCTCATAATCTATCATAAAACACCAAAATACACAAATTTCACCTATGGGTATTTTTCCAAATATGAACCCTAGGTTGAATTATTGCTAGCATAAGCTAAATCAAGTTACCAGGACTCCAAAAACGTCAAAATCATTAAAAACGAGGCTAGAACAGACTTACAATCGAGCTTGGAAGCTTGGAAAACCTAGCCATGGAGTCTCCCTTGGTATACACGTCCATGGTGAAGAAGATGAGCAAAATTGGCTTTTAATTTTGTATTTTAATTCATTTTACCCCTAATGACCAAAATGCCCTTACTACTAAACTTTCCAAAAATTCCATTCATGTCCAATATTTATCCATAAACTTTGAAATTTGTAAAATTTATATTTAAGACCTCCTAATTAATATTTCAAAGCAATTTCATTCTAGGAACTTCTAGAATGCAAGTTTTGCAACTTATTGAATTTAGTCCCTAACTTCAAATTAAGCACTTTATGCATAGAATTTATTCACGAAATTTTCACACAATCATGCAATCATATCATAGACCTCAAAATAATCATAAAATAATTATTTATATCTCATATTTGTGGTCACAAAACTACTATTCTGATTAGGCCTTAATTCGGGATATTACAGTTGTTGTGAACTGCAAAAGAAAGACCATTGATCTTCGGAGCCAGAATGATGAAGTTATTCAGATTGAATCTTGTGATTTGTATGGTTTACCAGCAGTGATCTCTTAGATGGTAGCTCAAAAATATGTGAGAAAAGGGTGTGAAGCTTATTTTGACTATGTGCTCGACAGTAAAGTGGCTGAAAGAAACATTGAATCAGTACCTGTCGTATGTGAGTATCCGAATATGTTTCTAAAAGAATTATCGGGTTTGCCACCTATTCGGGAAGTATAATTTGGTATTGAGTTAATGCCTGGGACGACTCCGATATCCATAGCTCTATATAGAATGGCACTTACAGAGTTAAAAGAATTAAAAGCTTAGTTGCAAGAATTGACAGATAGAGGTTTCGCGCGACCGAGTTTCTCTCCTTGGGGTGCACCGGTGTTGTTTGTAAAAAAGAAAGATAGAACTATGAGAATGTGCATCGGTTACAGACAGCTTAATAAGGTGACTATAAAGAATAAGTATCCGTTGCCACGGATTGATGATCTGTTTGACCAACTGAAACGGGCCACAGTATTTTTGAAGATAGATTTGAGATAAGGCTACTATCAGTTGCGAGTTAAAGATTTAAATGTGCCAAAGACTACTTTCAGAACGAGGTACAGACACTATGAGTTTTTGGTTATGCCTTTTGGACTCACTAATGCACCTGCTGTTTTCATGGATTTGATGAATCAGATCTTCAGACCGTATCTGGACCGGTTTGTAGTTGTGTTTATAGATGACATTCTGATCAACTCTCGTAGCGAAGTTGAACATGCCGAGCATTTGAGACTTATATTGCAGACATTGTGAGATAAATAGTTGTATGCGAAATTCAATAAATGTGAGTTTTGGCTATGTGAAGTTAGTTTCTGGGTCATGTGGTATCGGCATCAGGTATTCGGGTTGATCCAAGCAAAATTTTAGCTATACTGGATTGGAAACCTTCGAAGAATGTTTCTGAAGTCCGAAACTTTCTGGGACTTGCTAGTTATTACAGACGATATGATCGCAGCTCTGATGACAAAGCTACTGCTAAAAGATGTTAAGTTCGAGTGGTCAGAGAAGTGTCAGAAAAGTTTTGATCAGTTGAAAGCTCTTCTGACTAAAGCTCCAGTGCTAGTTCATCCAAAATCAGGTAAAGAATTTGTTATTTATAGTGATGCATAATTAAATGGTTTAGGCTGTGTTCTGATGCAGAAAGGTAGAGTGATAGCTTATACCTCGAGACAGTTAAAGCCGCATGAAATCAACTATCCCACACATGACTTGGAATTGGTAGCCATTGTGTTCGCATTGAAAATATGGCGTCACTATCTGTTCGGTGAGAAATGTCATGTTTATTCTGATCATAAAAGCCTGAAATATTTGATGACTTAGAAAGATCTAAATTTGAGACAACATCGATGGTTAAAATTGCTAAAAGACTATGAGCTTGTGATTGACTATCACCCGGGAAAGGCTAACGTTGTTGCTGATGCTTTAAGTCAGAAGTTACTGTTTGTTTTGCGTGCAATGAATACGCATATGGCCATGTCAAATGATGGTTCAATAGTAGCTGAATTGAAAGATAGACCATTATATGTTCAAAAAATATGTGATGCCTAGAAGGTTGATAATGAATTGATTGCAAAACGAGCTTAGTGTGAGACGAATGTTGATTCAGAGTTCAGAGTTGGTGCTGATGACTGCTTGAGATTCAAGGACCGAATATGCATTCCGAGGAATACAGAATTGATCTAGATGATTGTGAATGAAGCTCATAGTAGTCAGTTATCTATTCATCCAGGAAGTACAAAGATGTATAATGATTTGAAACAACTTTACTGGTGGCATGGTATGAAGCGAGACATCTCCGATTTTGTTGCAAGATGTTTGATCTGTCAACAAGTAAAAGCCGAGCATCAAGTACCTTCAGGATTACTTCAACCTATCATGATACTAGAATCGAAGTGGGACAGAGTTACGATGGATTTTGTATCTGGTTTACCATTGACACCGAGCAAGAAAGATGCAATCTGGGTTATTGTTGATAGATTGACTAAATTAGCTCATTTTGTTCCGATACGTACAGATTACTCACTTGATAAGCTAGCTAAATTGTATGTTTCTCAGATTGTGAGATTACATGATGTGCCTATATCCATTGTTTTGGATCAAGATCCGAGGTTTACATCGCGATTTTGGAAGATAGTGCAAAATGCACTAGGTATGAAATTACATTTCAATACTGCTTACCATTCGCAAACAGATGGCCAGTCTGAGCGAATCATTCAGATACTTGAGGATATGTTGAGATGTTGCATTCTTGAGTTCGAAGGTACGTGGGAATGATATCTACCTTTGATTGGATTTGCGTATAATAACAGCTATCAATCGAGTATCAAAATGGCACCTTACGAAGCATTGTATGGTCGTAAATGTAGTATGCCATTGTACTAGACTGAGCTTAGTGAAAATAAGATACACGGGGTTGACTTGATCAGAGAAACCAAGAAGAAAGTGAAAGTGATCCGTGAAAGTTTCAGAGCAGCGTTAGATCATCATAAATCTTATGTGGACTTGAAATGTAAAGAAATAGAGTTTTAGATCAGAGATGAAGTCTTTTTTAAAGTCTCACCGTGGAAGAAAATACTCAGATTTGGTCGTAAAAGTAAATTGAGTTTGAGGTTTATTGGGTCGTATGAAGTTATAGAGCGTATCGGGCCAGTTGCTTACAGATTATCGTTGCCACCTGAGTTAGAAAAGATCAACAACATATTCCATGTTTCGATGCTTCGGAGATATCGATCTGACCCTTCCCATGTGATAAATCCGTCTGAGGTTGAAATTCAACCTGATATGACATACGAAGAAGAGCCGATTCATATTTTGATTCGTGAGACTAATGAGTTATGGAATAAAAAGATTTCGTCAGTTAAAGTATTATGGCATAAGCATGGAGTTGAGGAAGCAACATGGGAGCCAAAAGTTACAATGAGAGAACGTTATCCGAACCTATTCATTGGTAAGATTTTCGGGGACAAAAACCCCTAAAGGGGGAGAGTTGTGACATCCTGATTTAGACCCTAATTGGAATGGTGATTTCAAAACCACAAATTCGAGTCAGAAAAATATTTTAAATTTATTTTCTGTGTTTACTTTATGTGAAATTTTCGTGATTTAATTTTTTCATTTGGGTGTCCGATTAAATAAAAGGGCTTAATCGCAAAATTGAAAATTTGATAGTTTTAATGGTAAGGACTGAATTAGTAATGGCTTTTAAAATGGAAGCCCTTAAGTTGTAAATAGCCCATGTCTTTATAAGTGGTACGGTGGTAGGTAAAAATTTAATAGTTTTTATATTATTTTATTTAAGTTATACATATATGTAAAATTAAGCTTTATTTTATAATAAGATATTATATGTGTATATATATATATATTTATATTATAATGCATGAAATTGGAAGCCAACTCATGGCCATTAATTTATTTAAGAGACAAAAAAGGGTTTATAACATAAAGCTTGGTTATAATTTTAAAAGGGTAATTTAGGAAACCAAGTTATAAATTATATAATATATGTTATATGTTATATCATAAAATTATCCTAAGTTCTCATATATTTCCATTGCCGAAACTTAAGCAAGAAAGAAAACAAAACAAAAAGCTAGGGTTCGGTTATATTCAGGCTTGATTAAGGTATGTGTTTAGCTCGGTTTTTGATAATTTTTATGTTTTTGAGATCATTGCTTGGAGTACTACAAAACCCATGCTTAAGTTTTGAATTTTGATGAATATTTTAAGTTATGCCATTGATGAGAGCTTTTGATTTTTATTGTTTGATGATGAAAAATGAAAGATAGGGCGTTGGGTTAACATATTTTGTATTTGAATTTTTGATGATTTTGAGTAATTAGGACTTAATTGCAAAAATAAAAAGTTGAGGGACTAAATTGTGAAATTGATGGAAAATATGGACTTGTATGTAAATAGGGAGCATTCGACCTAACTAGAGTGTAGCCAAATTTTGTGTATTTTGTGTTTTATGCAATAGGGACTAAATTGTAAAAATTACAAATATTAGGGGCAAAATGGTAATCTACCCATTTGTGTGTTTTTGGACAAAAGTGAATGAAAATATGTTTGAATGAGCTTAATTTGAATGTTTTTAGATCAAGAACTAAAGAAATCGGATTTGGATCGGGGAAAAACGAAAGTTGTTGACTAGCTGCCCGATTCCGTTTTGTACTGTTCGAAGTAAGTTTAGAAGCAAATAGACGTATTTAATTGTAGTTCAATATTAATTGTACATGTTGTTATGAAATGTAGAAGTTACATTTGGTATAGCTGAATATGGAAAGGCTTGTTTACATCATTTCTAAATTTGATTCGACCGAGCTACGACGTCCGAATGCCCCATATGATCCTTAGGAATAGCTAAGATACATATGTCATGACATAGGATTTTGAAATATGTGTGCGAGTAAGTCCATGGCATCGATTTGTGTTTTCGATATGTGTTTACGAGTAAGACCCTGTCTGAGACAGTGGCATTGATATGTGGCTACATGTAAGACCACGTCTAGGACGTTAGCATTGTACGATATATATGATAATCTAAGTGTCCTATCGATTCCAAATGGTTCATCGGAAAAAGGTAAATTGTGTACAGAGGTGTATTACAAGTTAAATGGCCAGGTATGAATTAACTTGATACCCAGTTGAGCTAAGGTATAATAATACTATGAATCTTTGTTGTGAATCATGTGTAATAGTAATGAAGAATTTGTGCAGTTGGTACATGTATTTGGTTCGTGAACGAATAATATGTGAATCATTGAAATGTTTCTCTTAAAAAGATGTGCATATGTGAGATGGTATATTCGGCCATATAAGAAACAAGTATACATGTGAAATCATTTGATGAATATTAGGTTTATACATAAGAGTAAATGGTTGAGTGGTTTATTATGCCTATTGGGTTTGAAAGTTGGATATAATGTGTTAAATGATTATGTGTGTATTCGGCTTAGGTATACAAATGTCTGAAAAAAATGATAATTATGCATGTTGTAGGTTTGAAGTCGAGCATAGTAGTGTTAATGTAATTCAACTGGTTAAAGTGGTTGATTATATTATTGATATGTTTATTTGGTTATAGCTTACTAAGCTATCATAGCTTACTGTGTATATTGTTTCTGTTTTATAGATTAGAAGTCAAGCTGCAAGCTCGGGGATCGTCAGCCAGGCTCGTCACACTATCCATAGTTTTGGTACCTTTAAACTGAACTTGAATTATGACATGTATAGGCTGGTTTTGAGGTTAAATATTTTGGAAATGAATGTATATATAAAAGCCATGTGAAGATGGCTAAAATTTATTATATAAATTCGGCCAAGTTAGGCATGGGTTATGTTTATCTCGGTTTTGTGGCTATGTGTTATGAATATATATAATGTTTGTGATAAGTACTATGTGTTTCAGAGTGGCTTGCTTATACCGCTTAGATTTAGTCCTATATGTTTTATTATTTATAATTTTTGATGTGTTTGGATGAAATGGTCTAGTTAAATTGAGATTCGGTATATGTTTGTATAGATATTTATGCTTATAGTAAAATAACTTGCTTGTGACTTGATAGTTTCAAGGATAATGTTTTGATTTATAATGTGACATTGTAATATGCATATATGCGCTTTCAAGAAATATATATATATTCATGTGTTAGGTTTATTTTACTTGTGTTTCGGCAAAGGTAACCCTTGTTGGTTAATTAGATGGAAGGCACACATAGTTTTGTACAAATCTCTCATGATATATATATTACTATAATATTTATGGATTACTTGAGTAATTTAATTGTTTGAGCTATTGACATGAATATTTGTACATGATATGTAAACGTCACAAACAGATCAACAAAGACTATTATAGACTATTTAATTATTTGTAAGGAAATAATATGTGGTTGCTTATTCATGGTGTGCGGATGATATTTGTATAAATATAGAACTTTTTACGTATATACTGCTCAAAGGTTATAAAAGTTTTTTGTTTTAAAAATTGTTGCATGTTTCCTTGTTGGCTTTATTTGATTAGTTAAAATCTTATTTCTTATGTAATATTAAATTGAAGCATGATAGTTGATTTAAAATTTTATTAGTTAAATTACGATAGAAGTTGATCTGAGATTTATGTTAACCGGTAACACCTCATAACCCTAATCCGATGACGGAAACAGGATAGGGGTGTTACATGATAACTATTCCAGATATGGGTATATATACATGATGCACGGCAAGAGTGGTCCTTTGATAAATTTTAAGAGTTTTGTGCAAAAGCGGAGAAACAACTAGGTTTACCCATAAAGTCCCTTCGGCCTAATTGAGGTAGGAAATATTTATTTGATGAATTCTTAAGGTACCTCATAGAGAATAGGATTCTATACTAATTAATTGTGTCGGACACTCTACAACAGAATGGCGTGGAAGAGAGAAGGAATCAAACATTGTTAGACATGGTACATTTGATGTTAAGTCTTTTGAAGTTGTTAATCTCTTTTCGGGATATGTTGGAAAAACAGCTTGCTATATTTTGAATAATGTGTGAACTAAGGCAGCATTGAAAACTCCATACATATTCTGGCATGGTAGGAAGCCAAGACTAAAATATTTAAAGATTTGGGGATGCCCAGCCTAGGTATTGGATAAAGATGTGAGGAACTTGGACTCACGGACAACATTGTGCATGTTTGTAAGATATCCAAAGGAAACAAAGGGTTGTTTGTTTTATAACTTGAAATAGCAAACAATTATAGTGTCAACTTATGTTACTTTCCTTGAATAAATTTACATGAATGACTTTAAACCTCGGAGTAAAAAGGTATTCAAGAAGATTCCAGGAAATATACAAAACCCTATGGAAATGGTTCAAGAACTAACTCCTAATAGTAGACATGCAAACGATCAGCAGAATTGGGTGCTTCATCACAGTGAGAGGGTCTCTCGTAGGCCTTAGTTCTTCCAATCCAGTGGAAATGTTCTTAACACCAAGTATTCCGATTAGGAAGATGATGCTTCATTCACATATGACAAAGTGATGCAGAGTGTTGAATCCAAGTTCTAGGAAATAGCTATAAAAGCTAAGATCGACTCTATGTATTCCAACTTAGTGTAAGAACTTGTAGACTTACCAGAAGGGATAAAACCCGTATGGTGTAAGTGGATCTACAAGAGGAAAAGAAATATGGATGCAAAAGTGGAAACTTATAAGGCTAGACTTGTAGCAAAAGGTTATACTTAGAAAGAATGTATTGATTATAAAGAAACCTTCTCTCTGGTTATCATGCTCAAGTCAATCCACTTATTAGTATCCATTGCAGTAACTCTTAATTACGAGATTTGGCAAATGGATGTCAAGAAAACATTTTTGAATGGCTATCTTGAAGAGAGCATCTACATTATGCAACCCAACAGATATATAGCTAAAGAAAATGAGCATAAAGTTTGCAAATTTCTTACAATCATATATAGACTCAAGCAAGCATCCCGCTCATGAAATCAAAGATTTGATCAAGCGACCAAGATGTTTGGATTTGGGAAAAACATAGATGAACCTTGCGTTTACAAATGTTTAGAGGATGGAAAGGTGGTCTATCTTGTTCTATATGTTGATGACATTCTACTCATTGGAAATGATGTAGGTGTTGGGACCACCGGTATGCCTTGTGGCGCAGCAGAAAAATATTTCGGCGATCCTCAGCCATGGATCTATGTACGAGGAATGAAACGAGTTGAAATAAGGTTGAAGATATACCTTCTTAACTTGAAAATAATGAAAGGATGTTTCTGATTCGATGTTGATTTCATGACACAAAAAAAAAAACATCTCGGCCTCTACGTAGTCCACCCGATATTAAAACGAACAATAAAAACTCTCTTGAAACTTTTTTAGAGATAATCTCCCAAGACGTCTGCTAGACCTTTTTGCTTATTTTTCTTTTAAAACACTCTTACCCTAATTCAGGATTTTTTGTATCCATATATTGAAAATGAAATAATCCTATAGAGAACATATGGAAAGCATTAAGAAGTTATATTCTTTCCAAACAGAATTACAACTTCCATGTTTCAATGTTTGACCGAAATCATAATTATAATAATTTTAGTAAACTATATGCTGTTAAAATTTTGTATGAATCAAATTCATATATTAATTTTAACTATGTTTTCTATTTGTGTACAACAAGCTTGTACATTGAATTCGTTTAGTATTTAACTGTCAAATTAAATTAATTTAATAATTAATTTAATTCATGCGATAGCTAACCATAATATCAACTGTGTTTGGATTTTGTTCGTTTTAATCATAAGGTGTGACCCTGTAGGTTCTTGTAATGTTAGTGGTAATACTAGAACATTTCTAATAATATAAGTAATGAGTGGCATCTAGCAATGCATCATTACTACCTAAGTTACAAGAAGTCATAATTCAACATATCCTTTCTGTGACAAACCTTTCATGTATTACATCTTTTTGTCCTTTATATCTAGAACGGACACAAGTCATGGAACAATCACTCTTGCATAATCCAATCTCATGTTTCTTGATATCTCAAGTAGGCTACAATAAACAAATAAGTATGATATCTCATATCAACTTTGTGACATCCCTAATTTGACCCTAGTCGAAAAGTGGTTTCGGGACCACAAAACCGAGTCACAAGAGTAATTAGGTGTTATATTCTGTGCTTATTGTATGTGGAATTTGTATGCGTAAATATTTCGTGCCTTGATTTTATTAATTAAGTGCTAATTCATAAGAAAGGACCCATGTGTTAGGACTTAAAAATGTGATAGGTGAATTTTTAAGGGCCAAATAATGCATGAAGTAAAGACATGAGGGATTTGCATGTCAATTTAGCCAACTATAGGAAGTGGCCGGCCATGGTAATGGAGATGGGCAAAAGAAAACATGTCTTGAGCATGTTTTGCTAATGGTGGATGTTAGAAATAATAAAATAAAGAGCATGGGCAAGGAACATGTTTCAAACATGTCTAGTTAATGGATCATGTTAGAAAGAATAAAGAAATGGAGAAAAAAAAAGGAAATGATGAACAAAAGAAAAAAATGAGCATGGATGCCCCCCTTTGTTGCCGTGAGTAGAGGAAAAGAAAGGAGAAAAATTTGTTCATCCATTCTCAATTCTTGGCGAAAATACTAAGGGAAAAAGGAAGGATTTTTGCTTCATGCTTGGTTTAGAAGAGAACTAGAAGGAGATTTGGTCATACTTGTGTCAAGATTAAGGTATGTTTGAGGTTGTGTCATGAGATTCATGCATGTTTTAGTTGCTAACTTGATGTTCATGTTAGCCCATGGTTCAAATCCTTGTTATGCCATGGAAATGGTATTTGGCCAAGGTTGATATTGTGTTAAAGCCATTGCATGCTAAATGTGAAGCTTGATGATGATGCATGTAATGATGGATTGACTACTCTTGAAATTTCTTTTAGCATTCTTGAGTAAGACATGGAGTTTTCTTTGTTTAACCATGACCAAAAATTGAAAGGGGATGGTGTGGGATGTATTCGGCCATGGCATGCTCATAAGTGCGATTTATGCTTGTTGCATGATAGGTAAAAATTTGTGTTTTGATATATGTGTATATGTGTTTGTACATGATGTTACAAATGGATGTGAAAATATATGCTAGATTGGGAAAATTTGATTAAATGTTCATGAGATGAAATTAGGTGATTAAAAGATGTTAGTTGACATTGTATATATATATATATATATTCGGCCATTAAAGTAAGTATGTAGGTGATGTTGAATCAAGTTTTGGTGCATATTCGGTTAGGTGTATAATCGACCAAATGGGTGATTAGTAAGAATGGTTGCCGAATATACAAGCATACATATGCATGTGTAGTTGAATTATGAATGTTTAGCAAGATGGTTAAACTAGTTGATTTATTCATTAAGCTCAAGGAGTTAAAGAAGGAGAATCAAGCAAGGGAAAGACGAAGGTCATCGAGTAGCCGACTTGGAACTATTTTACCCAACACGAGGTAAGTCATTAAGCATATATTTGGTGTTGATTTAAATGATCATAATATATATGCAAATGTGTTTAAATGAGTTGATGTGTAAATGGAAATGTATGTGTATGGAATGATGCCATTGTTGAATGTATAAAGGCAGCAAAATGCATAAGGTATTGGTCTCGGCACTAAGTGTGCGGGTATAAATGGACACGGTGACAAGATTGGCACTAAGTGTGCGGGTTTAAAATTGTACAGCACTAAGTGTGCGAGTTTGATTATATAGCACTAAGTGTGCGAGTTGAATGTATATAGCACTAAGTGTGCGGATTCACTATATGCTCTTGCATTACAATTGGCACTGAGTGTGCGACATTATCGAGTTAATCCGGACAGCGGATCGGGTAAGTACCTTGAGCTCATGACGAATAGGCAATATGTTCATGCTCGGGGTTGAGCTTGGTAAGCTTTAAATCTATGTGATAATTGCAATTGTATGATTGTGGTGAAAATGAGTTGGTGTGTGAAAATGCCTCAAATATCTTATTGTACAGAATATGAAATGTGGATGTATGACTTGGCATGAGATTGAACCGAAAGGTCAGGAATTATGGTATAGTTTGATATGGATGGAGTACCTAGCCTCGTTTATCGTTTCATGTTGTGATAATTTTATTAATGGATGGTTGATGAATGCTTATGACTTACTGAGTTATAAACTCACTCGGTGTTTTCTTGTCACCCATTTTAGGTCTCTTGGACTCGTATCGTTTGCGTGCTCGGAACCGTCGTTGAAGTCATCACACCGGCTGGAAATCTTTTGGTATTGTCTTCGTAGTTGAACTAGGAGAACATTTGGCATGTATAGGCTATTTTGTTTTGTTGAATTGTGGGTTGTAAACTTTAAGCCATGCGAAAATGGCCTATGTGGTCGGTTGAGTGTGATCCTAAAACATATAGTCACGAGCCTTAGAAACCTTAATTTTGATAAGGTGGCCATAGTTGTATTATGTATGATGAAATAGTTGGCCATGGAAGAATTATGAAATAGTCATTGTTTGCTTTAAAACAGATGCTGCCAGCAGCAGTGAGGTGAGATGGAAAAATCACTAAAAATAGTAGACGTAGAATTAAATGGTGAATAAATTATGAAATTTAACCTTGATGAATCTATTTTCATATGGACGAAACGAAACGACCATATGAGCCTTATTTTAAGAGATATTCGAGATTTCGTGAGACAGGGCCAGAACGGTTTCTGGATCCTCTGTTTCGACTTTGAAAATTTACCATAAATTATCAAGAAACAATTAGGAGTCATGTCTTATATGCATAGATTCTGCTTTGAGTCTAGTTTCATTCGAAACAAACGGCATGAGCACTGGAGCTCTGTATGAGATGATATCCAGGTCGTAATGCGCAAAGGTCAGTGTAATCGAACTCTGAAACAGGGGTGACTTTAACTAATAAACTGTACTAATTGGCTCGACCAAAAATTCTAGAAAAAAATGTGTAGATGGGATTATGAGTCTAGTTTCAGGGAAAATTGACGGAACTAATTTTCGAGTTCTGGAACTCGAGATATGACTTTTACGGTGACAGTGACGCAGTTAGCTAGCCTGCCTGGAACAGAAATTAAATATTCCAGAGAGAGAAACAAGGGAAGTAAGCCCGGTAACACCACGTGGTCAAATCCGGTGACGGTCACGGGTTTGGGGTGTTACATTTTATTGGTTTCAGAGCCAGGTTTAGTCGGTTCTAGGACTACCATAGCGCGTGTGAGTGTAGCTATACATGCCAAATTGTTAGTGCTTAATAATGTGATGACTTCTGACGGTTGAAATTTTTGTTTTGATTAGCAATGGAACCGGGATAGAGACCCTTGGCGGATGGCGTTGAAAGTGTAGCAACTGCTCCGCGCAAGGGACACCGCTGTTGAGCCTCGGTCATCCGCGAATAATCCAAATGAAGGGCGAACAAGCCTTCTTCACCATGATGAATGAGTGGGTCGCGCAATATGCCCGAACCAACCCGGCTGTCCAACCATTCCGAATTTAAATACTCCGCCCCAAGAGTCAGCAATGCGTCCGATTCTTGATCCTGTGAGGCTAAGCAAACCACCAGAGACTTGATAAGGAAGCGCGGGTCGAGGAGTTCAAGGCCATAGTCATGATGATGCCGAAAGAGCCAATTACGGGTCGATAACACCATTCGAGTGTTAGATGAACTGTCATGCACACCGATGAATGTCTTAAGTGTGCTATATCCTTGTTGCGAGACTCGACTTACTATTGGTGGAGGACTTTAATTTCCATAGTCCCAAATGAGCGAGTTACTTGGGATTTCTTTCAATCCAATTTGAAAGAAATACATTAGTCAACGGTTCATCGATCGAAGCGTAAGGAATTCTTGGAACTCAAGCAAGGCGGGATGATCCAGATATCGAATCTGAACATGAGTTCATAAGACTTAGTCGGTATGCTCGGAGTGTGTGGCTGATGAGGTTGCTATGTGCAAAAGATTTGAAGAAGGATTGAATGAAGACTTAAAGTCGCTAGTGGGTATTTTGGAGATAAAGGAGTTCGTAACACTAGTTGAGCGAGCACGCAAGGCGGAAGAACTCGGAAAGGAAAAGAAGAAGGCTGAATTTGAAGCAAGAGTTTATCGTAAAAGATCGTGAGTAAAGCTCCGTTCTCGGCGAGAAAGAAGTTCGGGAAGACACTAATAACTCGAGGGCGACTGCAGGAATTTCCATCAGAGCCCGACCATTGACGGACTCGAGCTACTTGGTAGCTAGTGTGGGCAATAATCGTCAAGAGAGACCTGAATGCCCCCAATGTGGAAGGCGACACCTAGGTGAATGTTGGGGTAAGTCATTAATAGGGCTGTTATGGATGCGGTTCAAGGACCACTTCATTAGAGATTGCACGAGCTAGATGAGAGGAATAAGACGCAAGGTGCAAGACCTAGTGGAATGACGGCTGGAGGTAGGCCCCCGAGAATCTCTGGAGGTAGGGGTGGTAATCAGAGAGGAGCCTCTAATATGGCTGTCCGATCCGAGACCCGTGTTCTGCTAGAGCATATGCCATCCAGCAGACGAGAGGAGGCATCCTCCCTGACGTTATCATTGGTACTTTCACTCTCTTTGATACTAGTGTGATTGCATTGATTGACCCCTCTCTACTCATTCATATGTATGTGAAACCTTAGCATCCAGTAAGACTCTACCTGTTGAGTCTACTGAGTTCGTAATTTGAGTGTCAAACCCTTTGGGTCAATACGTACTCGTCGATAAAGTGTGCAAGAGATGCCCCATAATAATTCGAGAATCCTGTTTTCCGGCCGATCTGATGCTTCTACCATTTGAAGAATTCGATGTTATTCTTGGTATGGATTGGCTGACCGTACATGATGCAGTGGTGGACTGCAAAAGGAAAACCATTGATTTGAGGAGTGCAAATAATGAGGTAGTCCGAGTCGAGTCTACTGATTTAAAAGGAGTGCCAGCGATAATATCTTCTATGACCGCTCGGAGGTATGTGAAAAAGGGGTGTTAAACATACCTTGCGTATGTGTTTGAAAGTAAAGAGACGGAAAGGAAACTCGAATCGGTACCGATGGTTTGTGAGTATTCAAATGTTTTTCTGAGGAGTTCTGGGATTGCCACCGGTTCGAGAAGTGGAGTTGATGTCGAAGTTGTACAAGGTACTACGCCGATCTCAATAGCCTCGTATCGTATGGCATTAACGGAATTAAAGGAATTGAAGGTTCAATTGCAAGAATTGACGGATAGAGGTTTCGCTCGACCGAGTTTTTCTCCATGGGCGCACCGGTATTGTTTGTGAAAAAGAAGGATGGAACTATGAGATTGTGCATCGACTATCGTCGGTTGAATAAAGTGACGATAAAGAACAAATATCCGCGCCACGAATTGACGACTTGCTTGATCAATTAAAGGGAGCCTCGGTGTTTTCAAAGATAGATTTGAGGTCGGGTACTATCGGTTGAGGTCCGAGAATCGGACATACCCAAGACGCTTTTAGAGCGAGTACGGTCACTCTGAATTCTTGGTGATGCCGTTTGGGCTTACTAATGCCCTGCGGTATTTATGGATTTAATGAATAGAATTTTCAGGCCATACTTGGATCGGTTCGTAGTTGTATTTATCGATGACATTTTGGTCTATTCGAGAGATGAAACCGAACATCTTGAACACTGAGGCTAGTGTTGCAAATCTTACGAGATAAGCGATTATCATAAAGTTCATAAATGTGAATTTTGGTTGAAAGAGGTTAGCTTTTTGGGGCACGTGGTGTCCGCATCAGGTGTCAGGGTGGACCCGAACAAAATTTCGGCCATAGTTGATTGGAAACCTCCAAGGAATGTTACCGAGGTTAGGAGCTTTTTGGGGCTTGCCGGATACTATCGACGATTTGTGAAAGGTTTTTCGATGATAGCTGCACCGATGACAAAACTACTTCAAAAAGATGTTAAGTTCGAGTGGTCGGAACGCTGTCAAGAAAGTTTCGATCGACTAAAAACCTGTTTAACCGAGGCCCCGGTACTAGTACAGCCGGAGTCCGGTAAAGAGTTTGTCATATACAATGACGCATCCTTGCTTGGGTTAGGTTGTGTGTTGATGCAAGAAGGTCGAGTTGTGGCTTACGCGTTGAGACAACTAAAGCTGCATGAGAGAAACTATCCGACCCATGACCTTGAACTAGCAGCCATAGTGTTCGCCTTGAAGATATGGCGACATTACTTGTTTGGAGAAAGGTGTCACATTTATTCGGACCACAAGAGTCTAAAATATTTGATGCCTTAGAGAGATTTAAACTGCGACAAAGGCGTTGGCTTGAGTTGTTGAAAGACTATGAACTCATCATTGATTATCACCGGGAAAGGCCAACGTGGTGGCCGATGCTTTAAGTCGCAAGGCCTTTGTTTGCTTTGAGGCGATGGATGCTCATCTATCCGTTTCACCCGATGAGGTGCTAGTAGTCGAATTAGAGACCAAACCGTTATTGATTCATCAAGTACTTGAATCTCGGAAGGTCGGCGCTTGAATTGGTCGCTAAGCGAAATGAATGTGTTTGAATGAGGAATCGAAATTTGATTGAAGACCATGATTGCTTGACGTTCAAGGGTCGATTATGTATTCCAAGGAATTGAAACTTGTTTCGATGATTTTGAACGAGGCTCACGATGAGTCGAATGTCAATCCACCGGGTAGTACTAAAATGTACAATGACACAAACGCCATTTTGGTGGCGGTATGAAACGAGACATTTCGAATTTGTTTCAAGGTGTCGATATGTCAACAAGTGAAAGTGGAACATCAAGTGCCATCGAGATTACTTCAGCCGATCACGATACCTGAGTGGAAATGGGATCAAGTCACCATGGACTTTGTATCCGGACTGCCATTGTCAGAGAGTAAGAAGGATGCGATTTGGGTCATTGTTGATAGACTGACCAAGTCGCTCATTTTATTCCTATCCGCACGGATTTTAAGCGATAAATTGGCGAATTATCGTCTCCCAAATTATTCGATTGCATGGGGTGCCTATTTCTATCGTGTCGGATAGAGACCCAAGATTTACATCGCGGTTTTAGAAGAAATTGCAAGAGGCTTTGGGTACCAAGCTGCATTTTAGCACTGCTTTTCACCCCCAAACCGATGGTCAATCCGAACGGATAATTCAAATACTCGAGGATATGTTGAGATGTTGCATCCTTGAGTTTAGTGGTTCATGGGAGCGGTATTTACCTTTGGTTGAATTAAACACAACAATAGCTTTCAATCAAGTATTAAGATGGCGCCTTACGAGGCTTTATACGGACGTAAATGCCGTACCCACTATTCTGGACCGAACTTAGTGAAGGTAAAATCTTGAGGTTGATTTGGTTAAGGATGCCGAGCAAAAGTTCGAGTAATTCGTGAAAGTTTGAAGGCTACTTGGATCGCCAAAAGTCGTATCACGAATTTGAAAAGGAAAGACATTGAATATCGGGTTGGAGACAAGGTATTTCTCAAAGTCTCACCACGGAAGAAGGTGCTTAGATTTGGCCGTAAGGAAAATTGAGTCCAAGGTTCATCGATGCGTATGAAGTATCCGAACGAGTTGGACCGATGGCGTCGATTAATTTTACCCCGAGCTTGAAAGGATCCACAACGTTTTCCATGTCTCGATGCTTGACGATATAGGTCGATCCATCACACGTAATCGCTCCGTGCGAGATTGAGATTCAGCCTAATTTGAGCTATGAAGAGGAACCGGTTCGCATTCTGATGCGTGAAGTAAAAGAGTTGCGCAATAAGAAAATCCCATTAGTGAAGGTGTTGTGGCATAAACACGGAATTGAAGAAGCCACTCGGGAACTCGAGGACTCTATGAAAGAGCGATACCCAAACCTATTTACTAGGTAAGATTTTCGGGACGAAAATTTCTTAAGTGGGGAGAGTTGTGACATCCCTAATTTGACCCTAGTCGAAAAGTGGTTTCGGGACCACAAAACCGAGTCACAAGAGTAATTAGGTGTTATATTCTGTGCTTATTGTATGTGGAATTTGTATGCGTAAATATTTCGTGCCTTGATTTTATTAATTAAGTGCTAATTCATAAGAAAGGACCCATGTATTAGGACTTGAAAATGTGATAGGTGAATTTTTAAGGGCCAAATAATGGATGAAGTAAAGACATGAGGGATTTGCATGTCAATTTAGCCAACTATAGGAAGTGGCCGGCCATGGTAATGGAGATGGGCAAAAGAAAACATGTCTTGAACATGTTTTGCTAATGGTGGATGTTAGAAATAATAAAATAAAGAGCATGGGCAAAGGGAACATGTTTCAAACATGTCTAGTTAATGGATCATGTTAGAAAGAATAAAGAAATGGAGAAAAAAAAAAGGGAAATGATGAACAAAAGAAAAAAAAATGAGCATGGATGCCCCCCCCTTTGTTGCCGTGAGTAGAGGAAAAAGAAAGGAGAAAAATTTGTTCATCCATTCTCAATTCTTGGCCGAAAATACTAAGGGAAAAAGGAAGGATTTTTGCTTCATGCTTGGTTTAGAAGAGAACTAGAAGGAGATTTGGTCATACTTGTGTCAAGATTAAGGTATGTTTGAGGTTGTGTCATGAGATTCATGCATGTTTTAGTTGCTAACTTGATGTTCATGTTAGCCCACGGTTCAAATCCTTGTGATGCCATGGAAATGGTATTTGGCCAAGGTTGATATTGTGTTAAAGCCATTGCATGCTAAATGTGAAGCTTGTTGATGATGCATGTAATGATGGATTGACTACTCTTGAAATTTCTTTTAGCATTCTTGAGTAAGACATGGAGTTTTCTTTGTTTAACCATGACCAAAAATTGAAAGGGGATGGTGTGGGATGTATTCGGCCATGGCATGCTCATAAGTGCGATTTATGCTTGTTGCATGATAGGTAAAAATTTGTGTTTTGATATATGTGTATATGTGTTTGTACATGATGTTACAAATGGATGTGAAAATATATGCTAGATTGGGAAAATTTGATTAAATGTTCATGAGATGAAATTAGGTGATTAAAAGATGTTAGTTGACATTGTATATATATATATATATTCGGCCATTAAAGTAAGTATGTAGGTGATGTTGAATCAAGTTTTTGGTGCATATTCGGTTAGGTGTATAATCGACCAAATGTGTAACACCCCAAACCCGAGACCATCGCCGGTGTCGGACCCGAGGGTTAACAAACCAAGTTCACATGTTTTTGCCCACCAATTTGACATTTCCAGTCAGGCTGGAAAACTGCGTCACTGTCGCCTTAAAAATCATATCTCAAGTTTCAAAACTCGGAAACTGGTTTCGTAAATTTTCCCTGAATTTAGACTCATATATACATCCATGGATTTATTTCTAGGATTTTTGGTCGGGCCAATTGGTACAGTTTATTAGTTAAAGTTACCCAAGTTACAGGGATCGACTGCTCTGACCTTCGCGCGGTATAACTTGAATATCTCTCTGCACAGGGCTTTAATGCTGGTGTCGTTTGTTTCTAATGAAACTAGACTCAAAATGGAATCTGTACATATAAGGTATATCTCCTAATTCTTTTGGATAATTTATAGTGAATTTTAAAGTTGCGACAGGGAACCCAGAAACCATTCTGGCCCTGTCTCACAATAGCTTTAATATCTCTTAACCTGTAACTCCTATGACCGTTTCGTTTCTTCCATATGAAAATAGACTCATCAAGGTTCATTTACATAGCTTATTCACTATTTGATTCCATTCCTATGAATTATGATGATTTTTCACATTCACGCCACTGCAGCTGGCAGCATCTGTTTTAAGGTAGGACTTACCTATTTGGTAGTCTCCATGATTCAACTAATCTTGCCATACATAGGTTCATATATGATCATTTTAACCATGCCAATGGCTGATCATATGACCAACATTCCCATTTCCAAACCATAGCCACATCATGACCCCAAATATATATACATACAACCCACAATAAGTCTAAGTTCATGCTCCCTTTTACGAGCCATTTTCGCATGGCCATACATACTTACATTACAACGTATTTAACAAACAAGAGGTAGTCCTATACATGCCATCTCAAGTTCAACCAAAATTTATACCAAAATGGAGGCTTGATAGTGTGGATGACTTCGACTTCAACGATCCCAAATCCGATTGCCTCGGCGAAATCTAGAAAACTAAGAGCCAAAGCAACAGGGTAAGCATTTTTATGCTTAGTAAGTCTCAAGGAATATAATGAACTATAATTTACAGCAATACATTCACATAGCCAAATGCATCATTTCATTAATACACATTCTTACTTCATACTTCATCATTGTATAAGTTCATAAAGCATCAATCAATTCAATAACTGAAATTCATTAGTCGATTGAGCGAATGTTGCTCAAACACGTCGACTTTCCAATGCACATATAACGTACCTTATCCTTTGGGCTGTCCGAGTGTACTAATTAAATTCATTTCAGCAACCAACACTCACCTCCAGCCCAAGATTCTTGAATATAACCGGATATAATCACGTGCACAAATGCCTTGGTCTTAGCCGGATAGAATAACTTCATACGAATGCCTTGGGCCTTAGCCGGATATAACCACTAGCACAATTGCCTTGGTCTTAACCGGATATAATTTCAGCATAATTGTCTTGGGCTTAGCCCGGATATCATTCAATTTCTCATGCACACATACATCAATAATCATTGGACATACATATTTCATTTTCGTTACTAAGGCTCAAACACAATTAATATCATTAGCATATTCGCCTTGGGACTTAGCCCGGTGGAATTCAAATACTCATACACACATAATCAATAATCATACACATCCATATTTCATCTCACATAATTCAAGTAAGGTCACTTCTTGAGGACTTACCTCGGATGTTGTCGAGCGGCTTTTTCGGCTATTCGATCACCTTTTCCTTCCCTTGTCCAATTGTGGCCCTCTTAGCTCTTGAGCTAATTCAAACAAATTCAATTTATTAAAACCTCATTGTGCTTGCTTATGGCGAATATGACAAGGATTTTAAATGGTCATATGGCCACTCTTTAGCTTGAATACACAATGGTCATGCACATTTTATACTACATCAAGCAATTCAATACAATTTATTTGAGCATCAAGGAAATGCTAAGGCCTTCAATAGGCTACCCAAGGCGAATATTCATGTACATGTTGAGGTCAATTTTGCACTTAATACCTCACAAAAACAGCATGCAATCTACTAATTTATGCTTTGCACATTGTGGCCCAAAACTTATAATATAGCATCAAGCACTTATATGTGTGCTAGGCGAATTGTGCTTGCAATTTCACAAGCATTCTTCCACATTTTCTTCTTTAAATCAATATATTCAGCACTTAGTTCATAACCAAACATAATGTGCAATCATATATATGCATATATGAGCATGGCGAATTTTCAAGGTGTCCATAGCCATCCAAAACACAAACTTTTAACTAACATGCAAGAAGCATGAATCATGCTCAAGAATGCATCATGGCCAAGTATGACAATCATGCTCCTTTTCAACTTTAATCATGATAAAACAAAGAAAACTCAAAATCTTACTCATGAGTAGAAAATCCATCATTGCATGCATCATCATCAAGCTTCACACTTAGCATGCAATGGCTTTATCACTATAACAACTTTGGCCAAATACCATTTCCATGGCATACCAAAGATTTGAGCCATGGCTAACATGCACATCAAGTTAGCAACCAAAACATGCATGAAACTCCCAACACAACCTCATACATACCTTAATCTTGATGCAAACTTAGCCAAATCTCCTTCTAGATCTCTTCCAAACCAAGCATGAAGCAAAATCCTCCTTCTTCCTTAGTTTTGGCTCAAAGAAAGGATGAACAAAATTTTTTCTTTCCTTCTCTACAACTCACGGCAATGGGGTATGCCACTCTCTCACACACATTTTTTTTTCATTCTTTTCTTACCCATGCTTATTTGTTTACTATTTCTCCCTAATGCCCAACAAAACATGTTTCATGACATGTTTGACCCATATTCTTTGTCATGGCGGCCATTACTTGTAGAAAGGGGAATTTGACATGCAAGTCCATTATTTTGCATGCATGCTTTAATTAGTCATCACCTATTTCCCTATCGTACTTTCAAAGTTCACTACTAAGTCCTTTCTTATAATTTAGCACCTAATTAATAAAAATCGAGACACGAAATATTTACGCATACCAATTCCACATACAATAAGTACGGAATATAACACTTAATTATTCTTGTGACTCGGTTTCGTGGTCCCAAACCACTCTCCGACTAGGGTCACATTCGGGGTGTCACAACTCTCCCCACTCAAGAGATTTTCGTCCCGAAAAGCTTACCGGTAAATAGGTTCGATATCGCTCTCTCATTGAGTTCTCGGTCTCCCAAGTAGCTTCTTCTATCCCGTGCTTGAGCCATAACACTTTCACTAGCGGAACCCGCTTGTTTCACAACTCTTTCACTTCTCGTGATAGGATACGAATTGGTTCTTCCTCATAACTCATATTAGCTTGAATTTCAATTTCGATGGACTAATCACGTGCGATGGATCGGATCTATAACGTCGAAGCATCGAAGCGTGGAAGACATCGTGAACCTTTTGAGTTCGGGGGCAAAATCAAGCGATATGCCACCGGACCGACTCGCTCGATATCTCATATGGCCCAATGAACCTCGGGCTCAACTTGCCCTTACGGTAGAACACGAGTATTTTTTTCCAAGGCGATACCTTGAGGAACACTTTATCACCCACGATACTCGATATCCTTACGCTTCATATCCGCGTCGACTTACGACGATCGAAGGCTATCTTCAAACTTTCACGGATTACTTTCACTTTACATTCAGCATCCCTAATCAAATCCACCGAAAATCTTGCTTTCACCAAGCTCGGTCCAAAACAATGGTGTACGGCATTTACGCCGTACAAAGCCTCGTAGGGTGCCATCTTAATACTCGATTGAAAGTCGTTGTTGTGGCGAATTCAATCAACGGCAAATACCGTTCCCATGAACCACTAAACTCGAGGACGCAACATCTTAACATATCCTCAAGTATCTGAATTACCCGTTCGGATTGACCATCGGTTTGGGGTGGAAGGCGGTCTTTGAAATGCAACTTGGTACCCAAAGCTTCTTGCAACTTTTTCCAAAACCGCGAGGTAAATCTCGGATCTCTATCCGACCACGATAGAAATAGGCACCCGTGTAATTTCACAATCGAGAAACGTACAATTCCGCTAATTTGTCCATTGAAAAATCCGTGCGTCGGGGACAAAGTGGGCCGACTTAGTCAATCGATCTACCACGACCCAAACCGCATCCTTCTTACTTGCGACAATGGCGGTCCGGATACAAAGTCCATTGTGACTCGATCCCATTTCCACTCGGGTATCGTGATTGGTGAAGTAATCTCAAGGCACGATGTTCCGCTTTCACTTGTTGACATATTAAACATCTTGAAACAAAGTCGGAGATGTCTCGCTTCATACCATGCCACCAAAATCGGCGTTTCAAATCATTGTACATCTTCGTACTCCCGGGTGGATTGCCATTCGGCTACAATGGGCTTCATTGAATTATCGAAATGAGTTCAATTCTTTGGGACACACAGACGACTTTTGAACCTCAAACAATCGTCATCGTCGATTTGAAACTCCGAGTCCTTGTTGAACACACGCAGCCGTTTGCAACCAACTCGACATCGACTTTCCGAGCTTCTCGAATTTGGTGTGTCAATAATGGTTTGGCTTTCATTTCAGCCACTAACACACTTGTCGGATCGGATAGACAAGTGCACATTCATCGCTCGTAAAGTGAATAACGATTTACGACTCAAGGCATCCGCAACTACATTCGCCTTTCCCGGTGATAGTCAATGATCAGCTCATAATCCTTTAACATTTCGAGCCAACGTCTTTGTCGCAGATTTAAGTCTCGTTGGGTCATCAAATACTTGAGACTTTTGTGATCCGAGTATACATGGCACCTTTCACCAAATAAGTAATGTCGCCAAATCTTTAAAGGCGAATACGATGGCGGCCAATTCGAGATCATGAGTCGGATAATTTTTCTCATGTGGCTTTAATTGCCTCGGCGCGCAGGCCACAACTCGACCTTCTTGCATTAATCGCAACCTAACCCAAGTAGAGGCGTCGCTATAGATGACAAACTCCTTGCGGACTCGGGTTGCACTAGAATTGGGGCTTCATCAAATAAGTTTTCGATTGATCGAAGCTTTTTGGCATTTCTCGTCCATTCAACTTAACATCCTTTTGGAGTAACCGTCATCGGCGTGGCTATCGTTGAGAAGCCTTTACAAATCGTCGGTAGTAACCAAGCAAGCCCCAAAAGCTTGAACCTCGAGAATATTTCTAGGAGGCTTCCAATTTAGTATGGCTGAAATTTTATTGAATTAGACTCGAATACCGATCAGATACCACATGACCCAAGAAGCTTACCTCTCTTAACCGAACTCACACTTGCTGAACTTAGCATATAATTGCTTGTCCGTAAAATTTGCAAAGACTAACCGCAGGTGTTCAGCATGTTCGGTCTCATTTCTTGAATAGACCAAGATGTCATCAATGAACACGACTACTGAATCGATCCAAATATGGTCTAAAGATTCGATTCATTAAATCCATAAATACCGCGAGGGCATTAGTGAGCCCAAACGGCATCACCAGAACTCATAGTGACCATATCTCGCTTACGAAGGCGGTCTTGGGCACGTCGAATCTCGGATTCGCAATTGATAGTAGCCCGATCTCAAATCTATTTTCGAGAACACCGAGGCTCCCTTGATTGATCGAACAAGTCATCAATACGTGGCAGCGGATATTTGTTCTTTATCGTCGCTTTGTTAAGTCGACGATAGTCGATGCATAATCGCATGGTTCCATCCTTCTTCTTCACGAACAACACCGGCGCACCCAAAGGCGAAAAACTCGGGCGAGCAAAACCTCTATCCACCAATTCTTGCAACCGAGTTTTCAACTCCTTCAATTCCGTTGGTGCCATACGATACGGAGCTATCGAAATTGGGGTGGTACCGGTACCAATTCGATGCCAAATTCTATTTCTCGAGCAGGTGGTAAACCCGGCAATTCTTGGGAAAACATCCGGTATTCACAAACCACGACGCAGATTCGGGTTTCTTCTCGATTCCTTGTCATCGAAAGCGTCGCGCAAGGTACGCCGCACCCTTTTCTTACATATTTACGGGCCAACATCGCTGATATTACACCGGCAACCCCTTTAAGTCCGTGGACTCAACCCAAATTATTTCATTATTCGCACCTCAAATCGATAGTCTTGCTCTTGCAATTTACAACCGCATCGTGCATGGTCAACCAATCCAAACCAAGAATAACATCGAACTCATCGAATGGCAAAAGCATTAAGTCCGCCGGAAAACAAGAACCTCGGAACACTAGGGGACTTTTCTTGCACACTTTGTTAACAAGCACGTAATGACCCAAGGGTTTGACACCGAATTACAAACTCGATGAGACTCAATGGGCAAAGTCTTCTTTGGATGCTAAGGTTTCACATATATAAGAATGAGTAGAACCAGAGTCAATCAAAGCAATTACATTTGTATTGAAAAGAGTGAAAGTACCGGTAATAACATCCGGAGAGGCGGCATCCTCGCGTGCGCGTATGGCATAAGTCCTAGCAGAGCACGAGCCTCGAGATCGATGGTAGCATCTCTAGATCCTCTCGACCGCCACCGACATTGCCCATATTTCTAGGTGGCCTACCTCGGCGATGGTAGCACCGGGTTTGCACTCGACTTGCATTCTGTTCATGCATCCTCGGGCAATCCTTCATAAAATGGTCGGCCGATCCACACTTATAGCGAGAGCGATCACGAAACCAACAGCTCCCGAATGCCATTTGCCACAATGTGGACACTCCGTCCTCTCTCGGCGATCATTACCGCCATCGGCAATCGAGGTGACTCGTGTGGTCACGAAGGGTCGATCGCGTCCTCGTCTAGAAAATCCCAAACGCCTCTAGACCGGCTCGCATCATCTCGAAATCTCTTGATGCTTGTTGAAGAGACTTTCCGAGGACCTCTTCGAATTCTCCAATCCCCACATCAGCTTTTTGTTTCTCCTTTCTAAGCTCTTGACTTTACAAGCTCGCTCAACAAGTACTACGAACTCTCGTATCTCGAGAATGCCAACAAACATCCTTATATCATCGTTCAGCCCATCCTCGAAGCGTTTGCACATAATAGCTTCGACGAAATGCATTCTCGCGCGTCGGCTAAGCCTCACAAACTTTCGTTCGTAGTCGATAGCGGACATAGAACCTTGCTTAAGATCAAGGAACTCCCTCCGCTTTTGGTCGATGAATCTCGGTGATATACTTTTTGAACTTCGGTTAGAAAGAATTCCCAAGTCACTTGCTCTCTGGGCACCACAAGTCGAGTACTCCACCAATAGTAGGCGGACTCGCGTAGCAAGGAGATGGTACACTTTAAGCACTCATCGGTGTACAAGGATAGCTCATCAAGCACCGGATAGTGTTATCTAACCATAATTCAGCTCGCTTCGGCATCATCATCATCCGTAGCCTTAAATTCAGTGGCCCCATGTTTTGAATCCTATCGATGGGGCTTACCCGACCTTATTGGGTCGATCCACGGAGGTATTGTAGGTCTTGAGGTTGCATTAAATCGGGAATGGAGGTGGTGGAACAGTAGTGTTGGTTGAATGTATTGATTAAACCATTCGTTCATCACACTATAAAAGGCTTGCTTAGCCTCGTCATTAGGATTGCTGGCCATAGGTTGAGAGTCCGCCGCTGTCCCTTGTTGCGGAGCAGCGCCACACTCTCCACATCATCAGCTATCGCTTTCGGTTGGGATCGGGATCCATTGCTATAAACAAACATGAAGTCAAATTGTCGAAATTCATCACACTATCGATTCATCATTTAATGGCATGTATAGCTAGACCCCAAACACATCACGGTAGTCCTAGAATCGACTAAACCGTGGCTCGATACCAATAAAATTGTAACACCCCAAACCCGAGACCATCGCCGGTTATCGGACAGGAGGGTTAACAAACCAAGTTCACATGTTTTGCCCACCAATTTGACATTTCCAGTCAGGCTGGAAAACTGCGTCACTGTCGACTTAAAATCATATCTCGAGTTTCAAAACTCGGAAACTGGTTTCGTAAATTTTCCTGAATTTAGACTCATATATACATCCATGGATTTATTTCTAGGATTTTGGTCGGGCCAATTGGTACAGTTTATTAGTTAAAGTTACCCAAGTTACAGGGATCGACTGCTCTGACCTTCGCGCGGTATAACTTGAATATCTCTCTGCACAGGGCTTTAATGCTGGTGTCGTTTGTTTCTAATGAAACTAGACTCAAAATGGAATCTGTACATATAAGGTATATCTCCTAATTCTTTTGGATAATTTATAGTGAATTTTTAAAGTTGCGACAGGGAACCCAGAAACCATTCTGGCCCTGTCTCACAATAACTTTAATATCTCTTAACCTGTAACTCCTATGACCGTTTCGTTTCTTCCATATGAAAATAGACTCATCAAGGTTCATTTACATAGCTTATTCACTATTTGATTCCATTCCTATGAATTATGATGATTTTTCACATTCACGCCACTGCAGCTGGCAGCATCTGTTTTTAAGGTAGGACTTACCTATTTGGTAGTCTCCATGATTCAACTAATCTTGCCATACATAGGTTCATATATGATCATTTTAACCATGCCAATGGCTGATCATATGACCAACATTCCCATTTCAAACCATAGCCACATCATGACCCCAAATATATATACATACAACCCACAATAAGTCTAAGTTCATGCTCCCTTTTAGAGCCATTTTAGCATGGCCATACATACTTACATTACAACGTATTTAACAAACAAGAGGTAGTCCTATACATGCCATCTCAAGTTCAACCAAAATTTATACCAAAATGGAGGCTTGATAGTGTGGATGACTTGACTTCAACGATCCCAAATCCGATTGCCTCGGCGAAATCTAGAAAACTAAGAGCCAAAGCAACAGGTAAGCATTTTTATGCTTAGTAAGTCTCAAGGAATATAATGAACTATAATTTACAGCAATACATTCACATAGCCAAATGCATCATTTCATTAATACACATTCTTACTTCATACTTCATCATTGTATAAGTTCATAAAGCATCAATCAATTCAATAACTGAAATTCATTAGTCGATTGAGCGAATGTTGCTCAAACACGTCGACTTTCCAATGCACATATAACGTACCTTATCCTTTGGGCTGTCCGAGTGTACTAATTAAATTCATTTCAGCAACCAACACTCACCTCCAGCCCAAGATTCTTGAATATAACCGGATATAATCACGTGCACAAATGCCTTGGTCTTAGCCGGATAGAATAACTTCATACGAATGCCTTGGGCCTTAGCCGGATATAACCACTAGCACAATTGCCTTGGTCTTAACCGGATATAATTTCAACATAATTGTCTTGGGCTTAGCCGGATATCATTCAATTTCTCATGCACACATACATCAATAATCATTGGACATACATATTTCATTTTTTGTTACTAAGGCTCAAACACAATTAATATCATTAGCATATTAGCCTTGGGACTTAGCCCGGTGGAATTCAAATACTCATACACACATAATCAATAATCATACACATCCATATTTCATCTCACATAATTCAAGTAAGGTCACTTCTTGAGGACTTACCTCGGATGTTGTCGAGCGGCTTTTTCGGCTATTCGATCACCTTTTCCTTCCCTTGTCCAATTGTGGCCCTCTTAGCTCTTGAGCTAATTCAAACAAATTCAATTTATTAAAACCTCATTGTGCTTGCTTATGGCGAATATGACAAGGATTTTAAATGGTCATATGGCCACTCTTTAGCTTGAATACACAATGGTCATGCACATTTTATACTACATCAAGCAATTCAATACAATTTATTTGAGCATCAAGGAAATGCTAAGGCCTTCAATAGGCTACCCAAGGCGAATATTCATGTACATGTTGAGGTCAATTTTGCACTTAATACCTCACAAAAACAGCATGCAATCTACTAATTTATGCTTTGCACATTGTAGCCCAAAACTTATAATATAGCATCAAGCACTTATATGTGTGCTAGGCGAATTGTGCTTGCAATTTCACAAGCATTCTTCCACATTTTCTTCTTTAAATCAATATATTCAGCACTTAGTTCATAACCAAACATAATGTGCAATCATATATATGCATATATGAGCATGGCGAATTTTCAAGGTGTCCATAGCCATCAAAACACAAACTTTTAACTAACATGCAAGAAGCATGAATCATGCTCAAGAATGCATCATGGCCAAGTATGACAATCATGCTCCTTTTCAACTTTAATCATGATAAAACAAAGAAAACTCAAAATCTTACTCATGAGTAGAAAATCCATCATTGCATGCATCATCATCAAGCTTCACACTTAGCATGCAATGGCTTTATCACTATAACAACTTTGGCCAAATACCATTTCCATGGCATACCAAAGATTTGAGCCATGGCTAACATGCACATCAAGTTAGCAACCAAAACATGCATGAAACTCCCAACACAACCTCATACATACCTTAATCTTGATGCAAACTTAGCCAAATCTCCTTCTAGATCTCTTCCAAACCAAGCATGAAGCAAAAATCCTCCTTCTTCCTTAGTTTTGGCTCAAAGAAAGGATGAACAAAATTTTTTCTTTCCTTCTCTACAACTCACGGCAATGGGGTATGCCACTCTCTCACACACATTTTTTTTTCATTCTTTTCTTACCCATGCTTATTTGTTTACTATTTCTCCCTAATGCCCAACAAAACATGTTTCATGACATGTTTGACCCATATTCTTTGTCATGGCGGCCATTACTTGTAGAAAGGGAATTTGACATGCAAGTCCATTATTTTGCATGCATGCTTTAATTAGTCATCACCTATTTCCTATCGTACTTTCAAAGTTCACTACTAAGTCCTTTCTTATAATTTAGCACCTAATTAATAAAAATCGAGACACGAAATATTTACGCATACCAATTCCACATACAATAAGTACGGAATATAACACTTAATTATTCTTGTGACTCGGTTTCGTGGTCCCGAAACCACTCTCCGACTAGGGTCACATTCGGGGTGTCACAAAATGGGTGATTAGTAAGAATGGTTGCCGAATATACAAGCATACATATGCATGTGTAGTTGAATTATGAATGTTTAGCAAGATGGTTAAACTAGTTGATTTATTCATTAAGCTCAAGGAGTTAAAGAAGGAGAATCAAGCAAGGGAAAGACGAAGGTCATCGAGTAGCCGACTTGGAACTATTTTACCCAACACGAGGTAAGTCATTAAGCATATATTTGGTGTTGATTTAAATGATCATAATATATATGCAAATGTGTTTAAATGAGTTGATGTGTAAATGGAAATGTATGTGTATGGAATGATGCCATTGTTGAATGTATAAAGGCAGCAAAATGCATAAGGTATTGGTCTCGGCACTAAGTGTGCGGGTATAAATGGACACGGTGACAAGATTGGCACTAAGTGTGCGGGTTTAAAATTGTACAGCACTAAGTGTGCGAGTTTGATTATATAGCACTAAGTGTGCGAGTTGAATGTATATAGCACTAAGTGTGCGGATTCACTATATGCTCTTGCATTAAAATTGGCACTTGAGTGTACGACATTATCGAGTTAATCCGGACAGCGGATCGGGTAAGTACCTTGAGCTCATGACGAATAGGCAATATGTTCATGCTCGGGGTTGAGCTTGGTAAGCTTTAAATCTATGTGATAATTGCAATTGTATGATTGTGGTGAAAATGAGTTGGTGTGTGAGAATGCCTCAAATATCTTATTGTACGAGAATATGAAATGTGGATGTATGACTTGGTATGAGATTGAACCGAAAGGTCAGAGAATTATGGTATAGTTTGATATGGATGGAGTACCTAGCCTCGTTTATCGTTTCATGTTGTGATAATTTTATTAATGGATGGTTGATGAATGCTTATGACTTCTTGAGTTATAAACTCACTCGGTGTTTTCTTGTCACCCATTTTAGGTCTCTTGGACTCGTGTCGTTTGCGTGCTCGGAACCGTCGTTGAAGTCATCACACCGGCTGGAAATCTTTTGGTATTGTCTTCGTAGTTGAACTAGGAGAACATTTGGCATGTATAGGCTATTTTGTTTTGTTGAATTGTGGGTTGTAAACTTTAAGCCATGCGAAAATGGCCTATGTGGTCGGTTGAGTGTGATCCTAAAACATATAGTCACGAGCCTTAGAAACCTTAATTTTGATAAGGTGGCCATAGTTGTATTATGTATGATGAAATAGTTGGCCATGGAAGAATTATGAAATAGTCATTGTTTGCTTTAGTAACAGATGCTGCCAGCAGCAGTGAGGTGAGATGGAAAAATCACTAAAAATAGTAGACGTAGAATTAAATGGTGAATAAATTATGAAATTTAACCTTGATGAATCTATTTTCATATGGACAAAACGAAACGACCATATGAGCCTTATTTTAAGAGATATTCGAGATTTCGTGGGACAGGGCCAGAACGGTTTCTGGATCCTCTGTTTCGACTTTGAAAATTTACCATAAATTATCCAGAAACAATTAGGAGTCATGCCTTATATGCATAGATTCCCCTTTGAGTCTAGTTTCATTTGAAACAAACGGCATGAGCACTGGAGCTCTGTACGAGATGATATCCAGGTCGTAATGCGCAAAGGTCAGTGTAATCGAACTCTGAAACAGGGGTGACTTTAACTAATAAACTGTACTAATTGGCTCAACCAAAAATTCTAGAAAAAAAACGTGTAGATGGGATTATGAGTCTAGTTTCAGGGAAAATTGACGGAACTGATTTTCGAGTTCTGGAACTCGAGATATGACTTTACGGTGACAGTGGCGCAGTTAGCTAGCTTTGCTGGAGCGAAATTAAATATTCGAGAGAGAAACAAGGAAGTAAGCGGTAACACCACGTGGTCAAATCCGGTGGCGGTCACGGGTTTGGGGTGTTACATTTTATTGGTATCAGAGCCAGGTTTAGTCAGTTCTAGGACTACCATAGCGCGTGTGAGTGTAGCTATACATGCCAAATTGTTAGTGCTTAATAATGTGATGACTTGACGGTTGAAATTTTTGTTATTATTAGCAATGGAACCGGGATAGAGACCCTTGGCGGATGACGTTGAAAGTGTAGCGGCTGCTCCGCGCAAGGGACACCGCTGTTGAGCCTCGATCATCCATGAATAATCCAAATGAAGGCGAAACATGCCTTCTTCACCATGATGAATGAGTGGGTCGCGCAATATGCCCGAACCAACCCTACTGTCCAACCATTCCGAATTTAAATACTCCGCCCCAAGAGTCCGCAATGCCTCCAATTCTGATCCTGTGAGGCTAAGCAAACCACCAGAGACTTGATTAGGAAGCGGGGCCGAGGAGTTCAACGCCATAGTCATCGATGATCTTAGCCGAAAGAGCCGAATTCGGCTCGATAACACCATTCGAGTGTTAGATGAATGTCATGCACACCGATGAATGTCTTAAGTGTGCTATATCCTTGTTGCGAGACTCGACTTACTATTGGTGGAGGACTTTAATTTCCATAGTCCCAAATGAGCGAGTTACTTGGGATTTCTTTCAATCCAATTTGAAAGAAATACATTAGTCAACAGTTCATCGATCGAAGCGTAAGGAATTCTTGGAACTCAAGCAAGGCGGATGATCAGTATCGAATCTGAACATGAGTTCGTAAGACTTAGTCGGTATGCTCGGGAGTGTGTGGCTGATGAGGTTGCTATGTGCAAAAGATTTGAAGAAGGATTGAATGAAGACTTAAAGCTGCTAGTGGGTATTTTGGAGATAAAGGAGTTCGTAACACTAGTTGAGCGAGCCTGCAAGGCGGAAGAACTCGGAAAGGAAAAGAAGAAGGCTGAATTTGAAGCAAGAGATTATCGTAAAAGATCGGCGAGTAAAGCTCCGTTCTCGGCAGTAAAGAAGTTCAGGGAGGACACTAATAACTCGAGGCATGCAGGAATTTCCATCGAGCGACCATTGACGGACTCCAGCTACTTGGTAGCTAGTGTGGGCAATAATCGTCAAGAGAGACTGAATGCCCCCAATGTGGAAGACGACACCTAGGTGAATGTTGGGGTAAGTCTGCATTAATAGGGCTGTTATGGATGCGGTTCAAGGACCACTTCATTAGAGATTGCATGGAGCTAGATGAGAGGAATAAGGCGCAAGGTGCAAGACCTAGTGGAATGGCGGTGGAGGTAGGCCCTCGAGAATCTCTGGAGGTAGGGGTGGTAATCGAGAGGAGCCTCTAATATGGCTGTCCGATCCGAGACCCGTGTTCTGCTAGAGCATATGCCATCCAGCATACGAGAGGAGGCATCCTCCCGACGTTATCATTGGTACTTTCACTCTCTTTGATACTAGTGTGATTGCATTGATTGACCCGGCTCTACTCATTCATATGTATGTGAAACCCTAGCATCCATAAGACTCTACTGTTGAGTCTACTGAGTTCGTAATTCGAGTGTCAAACCCTTTGGGTCAATACGTACTCGTCGATAAAGTGTGCAAGAGATGCCCCCTAATAATTCGAGAATCCTATTTTCCGCCGATCGATGCTTCTACCATTTGAAGAATTGATGTTATTCTTGGTATGGATTGGTGACCGTACATGATCACGGTGGTGGATGCGCAAAGGAAAACCATTGATTTGAGGAGTGCAAATAATGAGGTAGTCCGAGTCGAGTCTATTGATTTAAAAGGAGTGCCAGCGATAATATCTTCTATGACCGCTCGGAGGTATGTGAAAAAGGGGTGTTAAACATACCTTGCGTATGTGTTTGAAAGTAAAGAGACGGAAAGGAAACTCGAATCGGTACCAGTGGTTTGTGAGTATTCAGATGTTTTTCCTGAGGAGTTACCAGGATTGCCACCGGTTCGAGAAGTGGAGTTCGGCATCGAAGTTGTACCGGGTACTACGCCGATCTCAATAGCCCCGTATTGTATGGCATTAACGGAATTAAAGGAATTGAAGGTTCAATTGCAAGAATTGACGGATAGAGGTTTCGCTCGACCGAGTTTTTCTCCATAGGCGCACAGTATTGTTTGTGAAAAGAAGGATGGAACTATGAGATTGTGCATCGACTATCGTCGGTTGAATAAAGTGACGATAAAGAACAAATATCCGTTGCCACGAATTGACGACTTGTTTGATCAATTAAAGGGAGCCTCGGTGTTTTCAAAGATAGATTTGAGGTCGGGTACTATCGGTTGAGGGTTTGAGAATCGGACATACCCAAGACGCTTTTAGAACGAGTACGGTCACTCTGAATTCTTGGTGATGCCGTTTGGGCTTACTAATGCCCTACGGTATTTATGGATTTAATGAATAGAATTTTCAGGCCATACTTGGATTGGTTCGTAGTTGTATTTATCGATGACATTTTGGTCTATTCGAGATGAAATCGAACATCTTTGAACACCGAGGCTAGTGTTGCAAATCTTACGAGATAAGCGATTATCGCAAAGTTCAAGAAATGTGAATTTTGGTTGAAAGAGGTTAGCTTTTGGGGCACGTGGTGTCGCATCGAGTGTCGAGGTGGACCCGAACAAAATTTCAGCCATAGTTGATTGGAAACCTCAAGGAATGTTACCGAGGTTAGGAGCTTTTGGGGCTTGCGGATACTATCGACGATTTGTGAAAGGTTTTTCGATGATAGCTGCACGATGACAAAACTACTTCAAAAGATGTTAAGTTCGAGTGGTCGAACATTGTCAAGAAAGTTTCGATCGACTAAAAACTGTTTAACCGAGGCCCGTACTAGTACAGTGAGTCCGTAAAGAGCTTGTCATATCTGATGGCGCATCGTTGCTTGGGTTAGGTTGTGTGTTGATGCAAGAAGGTCGAGTTGTGGCTTACGCGTCGAGACAACTAAAGCCGCATGAGAGAAACTATCCGACCCATGACCTTGAACTAGCAGCCATAGTGTTCGCCTTGAAGATATGGCGACATTACTTGTTTGGAGAAAGGTGTCACATTTATTGGGACCACAAGAGTCTAAAATATTTGATGACTTAGAGATTTAAACTGCGACAAAGGCGTTGGCTTGAGTTGTTGAAAGACTATGAACTCATCATTGATTATCACTCGGGAAAGGCCAACGTGGTGGCCGATGCTTTAAGTCGCAAGGCACTGTTTGCTTTGAGAGCGATGGATGCTCATCTATCCGTTTCACCCGATGAGGTGCTAGTAGTCGAATTAGAGACCAAACCGTTATTGATTCATCAAGTACTTGAATCTCGGAAGGTCGACGTCGAATTGGTCGCTAAGCGAGCGAATGTGTTTCGAATGAGGAATCGAATTTCAGATTGGCGACCATGATTGCTTGACGTTCAAGGGTCGATTATGTATTCAAGGAATTGAAACTTGTTTGATGATTTTGAACGAGGCTCACGATGAGTCGAATGTCAATCCACCCGGGTAGTACTAAAATGTACAATGACACAAACGCCAATTTTGGTGGCCGGTATGAAACGAGACATTTAAATTTGTTTCAAGGTGTCCGATATGTCAACAAGTGAAAGCGGAACATCAAGTGCCATCGGGATTACTTGACCGATCACGATACCCGAGTGGAAATGGGATCAAGTCACCATGGACTTTGTATCCGGACCGCCATTGTCGAGAGTAAGAAGGATGCGATCTGGGTCATTGTTGATAGATGACCAAGTCCGCTCATTTTATTCTGTCCGCACGGATTTTTAAGCGATAAATTGGCGAATTATCGTCTCCCAAATTATTCGATTGCATGGGGTGCCTATTTCTATCGTGTCGGATAGAGACCCAAGATTTACATCGCGGTTTTGGAAGAAATTGCAAGAGGCTTTGGGTACCAAGTGCATTTTAGCCTTTTTTCACCCCAAACCGATGGTCAATCTGAGCGGATAATTCAAATACTCGAGGATATGTTGAGATGTTGCATCCTTGAGTTTAGTGGTTCATGGGAGCGGTATTTACCTTTGGTTGAATTAAGCTTACAACAATAGCTTTCAATCAAGTATTAAGATGGCGCCTTACGAGGCTTTATCTGGACGTAAATGCCGTACCCACTATTCTAGACCGAACTTAGTGAAGGTAAAATCTTGAGGTTGATTTGGTTAAGGATGCCGAGCAAAAAGTTCGAGTAATTCGTGAAAGTTTGAAGGCTACTTGGATCGCCAAAAGTCGTATCGGTTTGAAAAGGAAAGACATTGAATATCGGGTTGGAGACAAGGTATTTCTCAAAGTCTCACCACGGAAGAAGGTGCTTAGATTTGGCCGTAAGGAAAATTGAGTCCAAGGTTCATCGGTCCGTATGAAGTATCCGAACGAGTTGGACCATGGCGTCTCGATTAATTTTACCCCCGAGCTTGAAAGGATCCTAGCGTTTTCCATGTCTCGATGCTTGACGATATAGGTCGATCCATCACACGTAATCGCTCCGTCGAGATTGAAATTCAGCCTAATTTGAGCTATGAAGAGGAACGGTTCGCATTCGATGCGTGAAGTAAAGAGTTGCGCAATAAGAAAATCCCATTAGTGAAGGTGTTGTGGCATAAACACGGAATTGAAGAAGCCACTCGGGAACTCGAGGACTCTATGAAAGAGCGATACCCAAACCTATTTACCGGTAAGATTTTCGGGGACGAAAATTTCTTAAGTGGGGGAGAGTTGTGACATCCCTAATTTGACCCTAGTCGAAAAGTGGTTTCGGGACCACAAAACCGAGTCACAAGAGTAATTAGGTGTTATATTCTATGCTTATTGTATGTGGAATTTGTATGCGTAAATATTTCGTGCCATGATTTTATTAATTAAGTGCTAATTCATAAGAAAGGACCCATGTGTTAGGACTTGAAAATGTGATAAGTGAATTTTTAAGGGCCAAATAATGCATGAAGTAAAGACATGAGGGATTTGCATGTCAATTTAGCTAACTATAGGAAGTGGCCGGCCATGGTAATGGAGATGGGCAAAAGAAAACATGTCTTGAACATGTTTTGCTAATGGTGGATGTTAGAAATAATAAAATAAAGAGCATGGGCAAAGGGAACATGTTTCAAACATGTCTAGTTAATGGATCATGTTAGAAAGAATAAAGAAATGGAGAAAAAAAAAGGGAAATGATGAACAAAAGAAAAAAAAATGAGCATGGATGCCCCCCTTTGTTGCCGTGAGTAGAGGAAAAGAAAGGAGAAAATTTGTTCATCCATTCTCAATTCTTGGCGAAAATACTAAGGGAAAAAGGAAGGATTTTTGCTTCATGCTTGGTTTAGAAGAGAACTAGAAGGAGATTTGGTCATACTTGTGTCAAGATTAAGGTATGTTTGAGGTTGTGTCATGAGATTCATGCATGTTTTAGTTGCTAACTTGATGTTCATGTTTGCCCATGGTTCAAATCCTTGTTATGCCATGGAAATGGTATTTGGCCAAGGTTGATATTGTGTTAAAGCCATTGCATGCTAAATGTGAAGCTCGTTGATGATGCATGTAATGATGGATTGACTACTCTTGAAATTTCTTTTAGCATTCTTGAGTAAGACATGGAGTTTTCTTTGTTTAACCATGACCAAAAATTGAAAGGGGATGGTGTGGGATGTATTCGGCCATGGCATGCTCATAAGTGCTATTTATGCTTGTTGCATGATAGGTAAAAATTTGTGTTTTGATATATGTGTATATGTGTTTGTACATGATGTTACAAATGGATGTGAAAATATATGCTAGATTGGGAAAATTTGATTAAATGTTCATGAGATGAAATTAGGTGATTAAAAGATGTTAGTTGACATTGTATATATATATATATATATTCGCCATTAAAGTAAGTATGTAGGTGATGTTGAATCAAGTTTTGGTGCATATTCGGTTAGGTGTATAATCGACCAAATGGGTGATTAGTAAGAATGGTTGCCGAATATACAAGCATACATATGCATGTGTAGTTGAATTATGAATGTTTAGCAAGATGGTTAAGCTAGTTGATTTATTCATTAAGCTCAAGGAGTTAAAGAAGGAGAATCAAGCAAGGGAAAGACGAATGTCATCGAGTAGCCGACTTGGAACTATTTTACCCAACACGAGGTAAGTCATTAAGCATATATTTGGTGTTGATTTAAATGATCATAATATATATGCAAATGTGTTTAAATGAGTTGATGTGTAAATGGAAATGTATGTGTATGGAATGATGCCATTGTTGAATGTATAAAGGCAGCAAAATGCATAAGGTATTGGTCTCGGCACTAAGTGTGCGGGTATAAATGGACACGGTGACAAGATTGGCACTAAGTGTGCGGGTTTAAAATTGTACAGCACTAAGTGTGCGAGTTTGATTATATAGCACTAAGTGTGCGAGTTGAATGTATATAGCACTAAGTGTGCGGATTCACTATATGCTCTTGCATTACAATTGGCACTGAGTGTGCGACATTATCGAGTTAATCCCGGACAGCGGATCGGGTAAGTACCTTGAGCTCATGACGAATAGGCAATATGTTCATGCTCGGGGTTGAGCTTGGTAAGCTTTAAATCTATGTGATAATTGCAATTGTATGATTGTGGTGAAAATGAGTTGGTGTGTGAAAATGCCTCAAATATCTTATTGTACAGAATATGAAATGTGGATGTATGACTTGGTATGAGATTGAACCGAAAGGTCCGAGGAATTATGGTATAGTTTGATATGGATGGAGTACCTAGCCTCGTTTATCGTTTCATGTTGTGATAATTTTATTAATGGATGGTTGATGAATGCTTATGACTTCTTGAGTTATAAACTCACTCGGTGTTTTCTTGTCACCCATTTTAGGTCTCTTGGACTCGTGTCGTTTATGCGTGCTCGGAACCGTCGTTGAAGTCATCACACCGCTGGAAATCTTTTGGTATTGTCTTCGTAGTTGAACTAGGAGAACATTTGGCATGTATAGGCTATTTTGTTTTGTTGAATTGTGGGTTGTAAACTTTAAGCCATGCGAAAATGGCCTATGTGGTCGGTTGAGTGTGATCCTAAAACATATAGTCACGAGCCTTAGAAACCTTAATTTTGATAAGGTGGCCATAGTTGTATTATGTATGATGAAATAGTTGGCCATGGAAGAATTATGAAATAGTCATTGTTTGCTTTAGTAACAGATGCTGCCAGCAGCAGTGAGGTGAGATGGAAAAATCACTAAAAATAGTAGAAGTAGAATTAAATGGTGAATAAATTATGAAATTTAACCTTGATGAATCTATTTTCATATGTATGAAACGAAACGACCATATGAGCCGTATTTTAAGAGATATTCGAGATTTCGTGAGACAGGGCCAGAACGGTTTCTGGATCCTCTGTTTCGACTTTGAAAATTTACCATAAATTATCCAGAAACAATTAGGAGTCATGCCTTATATGCATAGATTCCCCTTTGAGTCTAGTTTCATTATAAACAAATGGCATGAGCACTGGAGCTCTTTACGAGATGATATCCAGGTCGTAATGCACAAAGGTCAGTGTAATCGAACTCTGAAACAGGGGTGACTTTAACTAATAAACTGTACTAATTGGCTCGACCAAAAATTCTAGAAAAAAATGTGTAGATGGGATTATGAGTCTAGTTTCAGGGAAAATTGACGGAACTGATTTTCGAGTTCTGGAACTCGAAATAAGACTTTTAAGGTGACAGTGACGCAGTTAGCTAGCCTGCCTGGAACAGAAATTAAATATTCCAGAGAGAGAAACAAGGGAAGTAAGCCCGGTAACACCACGTGGTCAAATCCGGTGACGGTCACGGGTTTGGGGTGTTACAAACTTATTCGAGCATGGCCATGCATTTCTAGTCTCACTCAATAAAGTGGCCTAAAATATTGCTCCCATTATGTACGAGGAACAAATCCCATATTTATCAACCATATCCCAGTACATAGACTGTGACATATCAAAATCTTAGACTTTTCAATACAACCTGTTACGAAAGATGTTTGACTATATCAAAATATATTACTCACAATGTTTGGATAATGATATCTGAAGTCTGAGAATCATATACATAGTTATCACTATGAGTAATGTTGTGACTATTACCTAATAATCCAATAAATATGCTCATAGCGGGTTAGTCCTGTAATGCCTAATTTTCGGGAATTCTGTGTATGTTGGCAAAATTTAAAATTTCTGTGTTCTGTCTATTTGGCGTAGGTTTAATTATGTTAGTGGGCCTCTAGAAGGCCCAAGCTTAAATTAAAACTCGGTAATTTTAGTTAATTTTAGTTCCGTAAGAAAAAGGGGTTTTGGTTAACTGGGCTTTTAAGTATTAATTGGGTAAAATAAAACACAAAGAAGTAGGTGGCAGAGTGGCATGTGATGCCACTGGGAAGGTTATAAAAGTGATGTGTGGATGCTAGGGAGAACCAAGGTTCAAGTCACAATGGGAGCATATTAAGGGAATTATTTTTTATGTTTAGAAAGGGTAAGTAATGGAACTCAAGTAAAAGACTGTCAGGAGGAGTTTGAGTTGCTCAGGTGATTGAGTAAGGAGGGGATAAGGGAGAGGATTTAGGATATGATTAGGGAGAGTAGTGTTGGCCAAATGGTGGACTCTTGAGGAGCAAGAGTTGGCCGGCCAAGGGTTTTTCTTTAGGGGGCAAGTTTTAGCTAGGTCTAATGCCAAGGATAAGTTCGGCATTAGGGGTAAGTTGTGCCGTTTTCTGACCATCCTTCCTCCTCTTCTCTTCTTTTCTTTTTCTCTCCATCTATTTTCTCCTCTTCTTTTCTCCATAGCCGAATCCTTTTACCACTATACTCTACACCACTTTCTTACTATTATTTTTAAGCCTTACAGCCGAATACCACAAAAGCTGAAATCCCGAAAGTTCATATTGTCTGTGCCGAATTCTCCTAGAAAAAACCTACTGATTTTTCTTCATCCTTTTTGATCAATTCTTTCTTTTTCTGAACCCTAAACCTCTATCGACAAAGCCACTACAAAACCGTCATCTTTTCTTCACTGTTACAAAAAAAGTCGAAAACGCATAGCCATAGGGACATAGCCAAATTCTAAGATCACTAAAGGCTCGATGTTTGTTATCATTTGAGGGGTTAGATCTGCATCAGAATTGAGTAGGAGTCAATTGGAATCATTGACTGAAGGAACCGATGGTAAGTTTTTGAACTTAATCTTTATTTCAGGTTTTAGAAAAAGCCGAAACCCCTAAAGGTTAGGGAGGCTGTCGATTTGGGTTTGTAGCTCTAAGGGTTGTTATAACTATTTTATCTTGATAATAGTGGGATCTAGAGGCTCTTGATCGAAGGCTTGGACAAGTGGAACGACTGGATCTAGACATAATCGCTAATTTCGGCAAAGGTAGGATCGCTAGTGCCTAAGGTGTTTTTGGCCGAATGTGGTAAGGGGTTAATACGTAGTTCATTTTTGATAGTTAGATTAACGTGTTTGTAATCCAATTGTAGGCAGTTCGTGTGTGGATCTCGTCAGCATATCTTCACAAATAGGTGTGTAACTGACATCCTCTTATAGACTAGATCGGCAAAAGCCGAAAAGCCGAGATGTCGAAAAGCAGGTATTTTGAGAACTTGCGAGTGTGCGAATGCTCGTGAGATTAATAGTTTGATGTATATGGTAAAATAAAGTGATAAGATTGCAAAGTACATGATTCCGTGCATTTCGATGTTTTTGGGCTTAATGGGCCAAAATTAGGATAATGGGCCGACAGGCCCAATTCGGTAAGAAAACGCGGTAAGTATTTCTGGTCGTACGTAAATGGATATGTTATGCATGAAAACCTTAAGAATAGTTAAATTACTTGAATATCCCTATGTATGGGAAATTACTGTTATACCCCTAGGTGCAAAATTACCATTATACCCCTAGGGGTACTTTTGAGTGAAAAGCATGATGATCTGATTTTGTTTGATGTATGCCATGATTGTATATCTGTTGCATGGGGACATGGGTTATATTATGGAGGAAGTGTCCTGGTGGCTATGCCACAATTATCTGATCTGGTGGCTCTGCCACTTATATCTGTTCTGGTGGCTCTGCCACGATTATCTGTATCTGGTGACTCTATCACATTTTACGCTCACGCACCATCTTGCATATTTCGTGGCGTAGCGGTTGGGTGGGTCGAGTAGTCTTCCCATATGGTGAAAGGTTGGTATGGGGGCGCATATGGTTGGATATGGGTTAGGTTTTGCATAAACATGTAATATCTGTTCTGATCTGTTATGGGCCTATGGGCTATATTCTAACTTCTGTTCTAGGCTAAGGCCAACTTATTCTGTTTCTGTGGTTTTAGCCGATATAGGCTATGGTTGGGTTAATTTACACACTGAGTTTCCCCAAACTAACCCTTTTATTTTCATCCATGCAGGTAATCCCCAACCATAGTGGGCTTGGAGCTGTGAGGGATTCCGAGTGGCCACACGTTTTGCAAGTTGATTTTATTGTGGTGAACTGGACATCCTTTTTATTTACATTTGAGGTTTTAGGTTTTTTTTAAATTGTAATAAGGCCGCTTAATTATCTTTTTTTGATGGTTTTAATATGTTTTATTAAGGTAGGTATTACTTATATTTAACTGTTGGAATTGGATAGTTTTAGGGCGTGTTTTCAAGAACAATAATTGATTTCAAAATAACATGACAACAAGCAAAGCTTCCGCAATGAAAATATTTTCCAAAATTAATCACTTTCCTAAAAAGGACTTAATCAAATTGGTTTCCTGGAAATATACATGACGTTAAGGTGTGGCAATGGCGGTGTGCATGTCTAGGATTGGATCTGAAGGGAGCTTGGTACTTAAGCAGTCCGATGGACTCACCTCCTCTTTCCCGGTTTCCTACCTAGTGCACAGCTTCCATTCACTTTAACCTGCAATGAAATTATCTTTTAAAACACTAAGTAAGTTTTTCTAGATCAACAATATAAAATGTTTTGAACGCTTCGATGTGGCACGTCGGATCTGGCCATAACGTCTAGGCCGGGTTTGGGGTGTTACATTTAGTGGTATCAGAGTCAAGTTGCAACAACTAAGCTGTGGAATGGGTTTACAAAAATAAAGATTTTTGAAAACAAAATTTTATAAAGATTGAAAAAAAAAAGATTGAAAACAAAACTGAGTTGTCAAAATTTAGATCTTCAGAAGGTGGCATTCTGAATCTCCGGCCCAAGCCTGTAAGTATTACTCTAAACTTTTCTGAATATTTTCCTGAATTATCTGTCTGTACTAAAACCGTACTGGGATACTCTAGATAGGATGATATTGAAACCATAAGAAAATTTGATAAAAGACTGAAACTGTAGCTAGATTTCGATTCTGCGAAAAACAAACTCTAAATTACTGTCTGATTCATAAAACATCTGTAATAAACACTGGAATATTGAATTAATGCATAAAAATTAGTAACCAGATAATACGATATGAGTACAAGAGCCGCTCGTGGAAGACGCCGTGGACGGGGCCAAAGAAGTGCTCGAGTGAGATCTTCGTCTTCGGGACATATGTTGGCGGTGGATGCACTGGTACCACCGGCAATAGAGGTGGAGTCTTATGACCGCAGTGCCGGGGATGATGCCCTATCACTGGCAATGCTTCATGTTCTAGAAAGGGTTGCCGCGGCAAGTACGGGCAACAAAATTCGGGGATATATTTCTGAACGACTTCGGGCTAACAGAGAGGAGATCTTTAGGGGCGTGTCTGGTGCAGCCCCAAATGTGACGAAATATTTGTTGGAGGCCACAGAAAGGATTATGGATGACTTGGACTGCTCTGTGGAGCAGAAGTTGAAGGGAGCCGTATCGTTGCTAAGGGACGAGGCTTATCAGTGGTGGCTCACTGTGAGAGAAGGGACCCTAGCTGATAGGGTAACTTGGGAACTGTTTAAGACAGCCTTTAAAGGGAAGTATGTTAGGGCGAGTTATATGGACGCCCGCAGAAAGGAATTATTGAATCTGGTGTAGGGAGGTAAAACAGTTACTGAGTACGAGCCCGAGTTTCTGAGGCTGAGCCGGTATGCCGTGGGCATAGTCACTACGGAATATGAGCGAAGTGTGCGCTTCAAGGATGGTCTTAGGGATCACAGAGGGAGCGGGACTTTGCGGTCTTGGTGGAGAAGGCAAAGATAGCTGAGGAGGTAAAGCGTGCTAAAAAGTAGAATCGGGAGAAAGATCAGAACCGTTTCCGGAAGGATTCCAGACCTCCAAGTGGAGCAAATAGAAATGTTAAAAGAGCAAGAGTGGAGGAACCAGTTCGAGCAGTGCCGATGAATGTTGTTAGACCACCAATCTGTGGAGACTGTGGTAGGGTACATTTGGGCGAGTGTAGGAAACGTTTCGGTGCTTGTTTCCGATGCGGATCTATGGAGCAAAGAGTTAAGGACTGTCCTTAGAGAGCTGATCAAGCTCAAGTTGCGGTACAGAGGGTTGCTCAACCCATGAGAGGTGGATCACAACCACCGAGAGGATGTGGACAAGGTAGGGGCGGAAATGGAAGTGATCGAGGTCGAGGGGCACCTGGCAGGGGTGCCGAAAATGCTGAAGCTCAACAGCCAGCATTGGTGTATGCAACTCATCGTTGAGAGGAGGGCGACGCACCTGACGTCATAACTGGTACGTTTTTGGTTTCTAGCATGCCGTATACTGCTTTGGTGGATATTGGATCTACTCATTCCTATGGTGCATGTGCCATATCTGGGTTGTTAGGTGTGCACTTTGAGAAGATTGTGAGTGGGGTATATGTGCCAAGTCCTTTGGGTCACTCGATTAGGGTAGACAAATTGTATAGGGATGTACCCATAGAAACTCAAGGTAAGACTTTCTCTGGAGATCTGATGGAGTTACCGTTCGGAGAGTTTGATCTCATTTTGGGAATGGGCTGGCTTGTTAAGCATAAGGAGACTTTGGATTGTGCTGCTAAACGAATGGTGTTAAGGACCACAAAGGATGAGGAGGTTATGGTGATAGGTGAGCGAAGGGATTATTTGTCCAATGTGGTGTCGGCATTAAGAGCTGAAAAGTGGATTCAGAAAGGTTGTGAGGCCTATTTGGCATTTGTAAGTCAGTCAAAAGAGGAGGGTCTGATAGTGGATAAGGTTAAGACCGTAAAGGAGTTCCAAGATGTTTTTTCGGAGGAGCTTCCGGGATTGCCTTCGAACCGAGAAGTTGAGTTTGGAATCGACTTGTTGCTTGGAACGGCGCCTGTGTCCATCACACCGTATAGGATGGCACCGAAGGAGTTAGTGGAGTTAAAGGCACAAATTCAAGAGTTGTTGGATAGGGGCTTCATTAGGCCAACCGTGTCTCTATGGGGAGCACCGGTGCTATTCATGAAAAAGAAGGATGGTACGATGCGAATGTGCATTGATTATCGCCAGTTGAACAAACTGACGATTAAGAATAAGTATCCACTCCAAGGATTGACGATCTGTTCTACCAGCTTAGAGGAGCTTCTGTATTTTCCAAGATCGACCTTCGATTTGGATATCATCAGTTTAGGGTCAAGGAGGCAGATATCCATAAGACGGTATTCAGGACTCGATATGGTCATTACGAGTTTCTGGTTATGCCATTTGGACTGATGAACACTCCTGCAGCATTTATGGATCTGATGAATCGTGTGTTCCAACCATTTTTGGATCGGTTCGTAGTCGTCTTTATTGACGATATCCTGGTATATTCTGAAATGAAAGCGAAGCATGATGAGCATCTCCGTATAGTGCTGCAAGTGTTAAGGGAGAAGGAACTCTATGCGAAGTTCAGAAAGTGTGAATTTTGGTTGAAGGAAGTAACCTTCTTAGGACATGTGGTCTTTGCTGAGGGGATTAGGGTGGACCCTCGGAAAATTGAAGCAATTTTGGAATGGAAGCCGCCTAGGTTAGTGTCAAAAATACGAAGTTTTCTAGGATTGGCAGGATACTACAGAAGGTTTGTGGAAGGTTTTTCTGTGATGGCAGCACCTCTGACAAAACTCATAAAGAAAGGAGTACCGTTTGTATGGACTGAGAAGCAGCAGGAAGCTTTTGAGAAGTTGAAGAAAGTTTTGACTGCAGCACCTGTGTTAATTCAGCTGAAGTCTGGAAAGGATTTTACTGTGTACAGTGACGCATCACATGTAGGTTTGGGCTGCGTGCTAATGCAAGAGGGTAAGGTGGTGGCATATGCATCACGACAGCTTAAGCCTCACGAGGGGAACTATCCTAGTCATGATTTGGAGTTGGCGGTAGTGATATTTGCACTTAAGATTTGGAGACATTACTCGTACAGAGAAAGGCATATTATATACGCAGACCATAAGAGTCTTAAGTATTTGTTGACTCAAAAGGAACTGAACCTTAGGCAAAGGAGATGGATTGAGTTGCTTAAGGGTTATGACTGTTCGATCGAGTATCACCCAGGCAAGGCTAATGTGGTAGCCGATGCTCTAAGTCGTAGAACTGTATCTGATCTGAGAGTAATGTTTGCTCGTCTGAGTCTGTATGATGATGGAAGTCTGTTGGCGGAATTGCAGGTAAGGCCAACCTGGGTGGATCAGATTAAGGAAAAGTAGTTGGAAGATGAATCGTTGGTCACTCATTTTCAACAAGTTCAGGAAGGGAAAACTTCTGAGTTTGGGTTAAATGGTGAAAGAGTTTTGTGTTTCCGAGGAAGAATTTGTGTTCCGAAGAACTCTGACTTGAGGCAGACAATACTGAAGGAAGCTCATGGGGGACTTTGTGCCATGCATCCTGGAGGGAATAAGTTGTATCACGACTTGCGAGAGTTGTACTGGTGGCCTGGGCTTAAACGAGAAGTAACGGAGTTTGTAGGGAAATGTCTGACATGCCAGCAAGTGAAAGCTGAACATCAATTACCTTCTGGATTGTTGCAGCCAGTGAAGATACCACTTCGGAAGTGGGAGAGGATAACCATGGATGTTGTTTGTGGGCTGCCTTTGACACCATCGAAGAAAGACTCAGTGTGGGTGATTGTGGATAGGTTGACCAAATCGTCCCATTTCATACCTGTACGTACTGACTTTTCACTTCAAAAGTTATCCAAGTTGTATGTGGCAGAGATTGTGCGACTTCATGGAGTCCCAGTTTCGATTATCTCTGATCGGGATCCCAGATTCACATCTCGATTTCGGAAAAAGTTGCATGAGGCGTTGGGGACGCGATTGAACTTTAGTACGGCTTTCCATCCCCAAGCTGATGGTCAGTCGGAAAGGGTTATTCAGATTCTGAAGGACATGTTGAGGGGATGCGTGATTGACTTTCGAGGTAGTTGGGAGGATTACTTGCCGTTGGCAGAATTTGTGTACAATAATAATTACCAAGCGAGTATTCGAATGGCACCATATGAAGCACTGTATGGACGAAGGTGCCGTACACCTAGTTGTTGGACTGAACTAGGAGAGCGACAAGTTCTTGGACCAGAGTTGGTAGCTGTGTAATATCCTGATTTTGGGCCTAGTCAGAATAGTGGTTTCGTGACCAAAAAATATGAGATAGAAATAATTATTTTATGATTTTTTTGAGGTCTATGATATGATTGCATGATTGTGTGAAAATTTCGTGAAGAAATTTTATGCATAAAGTGCTTAAATTGAAATTAGGGACTAAATCGAATAATTTGTAAAACTTGCATTCTAGAAGTTTCTAGTATGAAATTGTTTTGAAATATTAATTAGGAGGTCTTAAATAGAAATTTTACCAATTTCTAAGTCTATGGACAAAAATTGGACATGGATGGAATTTTTGAAAAGTTTAGTAGTAAGGGCATTTTGGTCATTTAGGGGTAAAATGAATTAAAATACAAAATTAAAAGCCAATTTTGCTCATCTTCAACCCCATGGCCGAATATAGCAAGGAGAAACCATGTCTAGGGTTTTTCAAGCTTCCAAGCTCGATTGTAAGTCCGTTCTAACCTCGTTTTTAATGATTTTTACGTTTTTGGAGTCCCGGTAGCTCGATTAAGCTTATGCTAGCAATAATTCAACCTAGGGTTCATATTTGGAAAAATACCCATAGGTGAAATTTGTGTGTTTTGGTGTTTTATGATAGAATATGAGGTTTTAAATTATGTTAGACAACTTGTGCTACTTGGTTTTAAGCGAAAACTAGCAAAAGGGCTTAATCGGTAAAAATACCTAATAGCCATAAGTACATGTTAGAGTGAGAATTTGATGTTTCCATAGAAGGGAAAAATGATCATCATGTCATAAAACATAAGAAAATAGGCTGAAGTTTAATTTACGAGCTTTGGGGAAAAAGTGTAAATATGCAAAAGTTTAGGGGCAAAACTGTAATTTTGCCAAAATATGATTTTGGGTCAATTTGAATAATGTGAGTCCTAATTAGACTATATTTTAAATGATAGAGCAAGGAAAACTGAAATTCGGGCTAAAATGGAAAAATACCAAGTTGTAGACGAAATGGTAAAAGTAGCCATTTTCGCATACGAGGTAAGTTCATGTGTAAATAATGTAGCATAATTGTTATTTTTAAGTTATTGATGTTAATTATATGATATGCTGATTTTTTTTATCGTGAAATATTATGCTTTGTGGTTAATGTTGAGTAATATGCAAATTATGTTTACTACTTAATAAGTATGAATTGTTACCGAGTATCGGTTTCGATATTCCATGGAAGACGGCAATGTGAGATCAAGGAAAAAAGCCCGTTTGAACCTTAGGAATAGATTAGGATACAAGTGACATGTCACTAGGATGGTTGAGCATCCGAACTCGTTGAGTTGAGTCCGAGTTCGTGAAATGTAACTAGGCATTCGAACTCGTTGAGTTGAGTCCGAGTTCACTTATGGATGCGAACGCCCGAGCTCATTGAGTTGAGTCCGAGTTCACTTAGGGGCGGGTTACATGATTTCTTGATTACATATGAGGCACTTATGTGCAAATTATCCGTTCATCCGAGTTGTATTCCGATGTGTTCAATGGGTGAAATTTCTAGTGAAATGAAAGAACACTTAAGATGCAAGCGACAGTTTGGTAAGTGTTGTGAAATGGACACTTTGGACAGGTATGTTCTTAACCCTCGGGTTGATAATAGATACAACAACGATAAGGTAGTAAGATGATGAATGATGTTTAGAAATATGATATATGTTTTGGTGATACCATGCTAAAGTTGTTTGGTATATTTGTATTGTTATGTTACTTGTTATTTACATATGAACTTACTAAGCATTTATGCTTACTCCTCCTCTTTATTTATTGTAGTTTTGAATAAGCCGACTTGGGAATCGGGACGGGTCGAAGGTTCGATCACACTATCCAAAGGACTTTCATCCGGGTAAATGGCTTGTAAAACTTAAGTATGGCATGTATAGCAATATATTTATTTTGTGTAAATAATTTTATGATATGGCCATGATTGGTTGAGAAAATGTTTGATATTGATAAGTCATGGTGATGGTTAAATTTAGATCATGTTTGATATCATGGAAGTTTAATAGGTTATCTAGTTCATAACAACTCATGAAAAGATGAAATTTGCCTTAAAATGAATATTGTCAGAAAGAATGACATAAATTTGAAAAATCACTAAAAATAGTATAAATGGAATTAAATGATGATAAAGTTATGAAATTGAAGCTTAATGAGTCTATTTTCATATGGATAAAAAAAAAGGCATATAAATAATACTTTATGAGATATTTGAAACCTTGTGAAACAGGGCCAAAGTGATTTCTAGATCCTCTATTCTGACTTTAAAAATTCATAATAAATTGTAAAAAAATAATTAAAAGTCATGATTTATATGTACAGATTCCTTATTGAGTCTAGTTTTAAGAAAAACAAACCTCGTAGTCATTGAAATTCTGTATAGATAGATATCTGATTCGTAATACATAGATGTCAGAGCAGTCGAACCCTAAAATAGGGGAAACTTTAACTAATAAACTGTACTAATTGGCCCAACCAAAAATTCTAGAAAAAAATTAGTAAATATATATATGAGTCTAGATTTAGGTAAAATTTACGGATCTTGATTACAAGTTTTGTAACTCGAGATATGATTTTTCTTGTAACTGTGACGCAAGTAGCTAGAAAGCTGTGAATGTAGAAACAAAAGATTTGAAGTTCTTAATTTGATAAATTATGTTCGGTAACTCCTCAAGCTCGACTCTGGTGATGGTTTAGTCGGTTTAGTCTGCTTAATTTGATAAACTGTACACATTTAGTGGTATCAGAGCAGGTTTAGTCGGTTCTCGGACTAACCTAGCATGTGTAAAAGTTTTGCTATACATGCCACTGATCTGTGATAGTGTGATGTCTTCCGACACGTATGAGTACCGTCTTATTTAGACAGGGTACTCTCTAACCGAGCTGCGCTGACCATGTTCAATGTTATGCGAAGGTATTTGAGTAAAGTTATGATTATGATAAGTCTCGATTCAGAAAAGTATGAATAAAAGTTTATGATACATATGTGATAATATGTGAGATGAAAGTTCATGTTGTGATAAATATCCACATTTGCTTAATGCTCATACGATGTAGTGTATGTGGCTTACTTGATAAGATGAACGGAATAAATAGAAAGTAGTAGAGGTATGAATAAAGGTCATAATATCATGATACGAATGAAAATGTCCTTGTCTTGATTGAACATTGAATGTTGATGAATGTTAATGATATACAAATTTTTATGAGATAAAGGATTATAATGAAATGAACTTATCTATGTTAAATTGTTGGACTGAATTATATGATTGTAATGATATGTACATGATGATGCACGAAATGAAAGTTGTGATTGTGATACAAATATTTATGTTTGTTTGGCCTTATATGATGTCATGAGCATGAATTAATTTAATTAAATGAATGGATAAGTAAAGCTATCTAGAAAACATAGAATATATGCATAAGTATATTGTCTAAATGGGACAATAGGAAAATTGGTGTAAGCCAACATGAATGAATGACATGATTTTGATGATGTTGCTATGATGATGGGAGTTGTGTCATATGTGTATGTATAAGAAAGTCGAGTCAGAGGTCCTACAACTCCTCCCCCTTACCAAAGTGGTACTTATAATGGAATTTCATGAGATTTGTATTGAATAAGTTTTGGTTGAGAACCCAAAGAGTTCAAGGTGATAGAATAATTATAAGTATGATCGAGATTGAAAATGAGCTGATAAGTAAAGTCGAGCCGATAAAAGTATCGATTGACGTAAAGATTATTGGAGTTATGCAATCGTCCCGATTAGAAAAGGAATTCTCCTTGGTAAACCGAATTACTCAGTGCAAGGTCGAGAAAAGTGTAAATCAAATTTATTCAGAATCGGCCTTCTTTATTGAATGGTTTAATATGAAATTTGTGACTACGAACTAGTTGGGGAAATGATAATTGAAATGTGAACTATCCGAGTGTGACAGTTATGATGGATGATTTAGCGATCTCTTTTGAGATGTTCTATGTGTTTACTGTTCTCGTAAATATTTCTCTGCTATTGATCTTCGAAGAAATTCTTGTTATATGGGAATGTCTTTTAATCCGGTGTTGGATGAAAGCATTGGTAGTCTGACCGGTTTATAATTTATATTGCTCTATTTCATCGGGTATTCTATTTCATTTCGTCGATAAGAATTGATGAGAGAATACATATGATATTATGATTCTGCTTTCTTCTACTTGATGCTTCATCTAATATATATGTATGGGAAGATATATTGATCTTGTTATATTTGATTTCATGGGATTAAATTATGTTTTCTTCGACTTTCTTTCTTTGAAGAATTATCTGGTATTCTGTATTTTCTCTATGAGTTTGGTTTTCGATTCTCCGGTATAGTATCGTATCTTGGGTTTCTTTATTCTGGATTTCTCTACCTTGGATTTCTTTATTCGGTTTCCTTGTTATCTTTGTTCCATAATTTTTCAATTATGACTCGTGTTCGAAGTGCGCTCTTCAGCTCGTGATAATCATGTCAAATATGACTATACTTCTAATTTGATCTTGGTAATGTGGTGATTTTAGTATTGGTATTTTTTCTAATTTCTGTGTAAGGATTTGACATCAGTGAAGGCATAGGTGATAAAAGCGCGAGTTTCAGTCGGTATGGTGAATTATTTATTTGGAAGATTTCATGTGACAATTATGTCAGGATTATTTTTCTCAAGTCTGATAATAGAATTTCATTTTGTACAGATAAAAGAGTAAATAGTCTGAACGAGAAATGTATATTTATTAGAAAGAGTTGGATATTAGTTAAAGTCACTACGAATGATAAGGTTTTCGTCTTGTGAAAGCTGAAAAGTTTGTTCCATGTTGACAGAGTTCGGATAGATGAGAATATTGGTAACCGAAGCGTCTGAACTAGACTAGTCTACATTGAGTAAAGACTTCCTGACTTTCAGTAATGTACTGTTGTATGAATTGTGATGTGTTTCAAGACAGTGAGGTAATGTGATAGTGTAGAGCATTCGATGTTACATAAAATCTGAGTTGTTAAAGAGGTTAAAACCGAGCATTGGGATCTATCAAAATTATCCTTGCCAGTGTTGATATTGGGATGGAAATGAGAAGGATTATTCTTGAGGCCATATCAGAATTATTTCCATGGCGGAAAGAGGAAAATGTGATGTATCCTATAAATCATATCGGTATTGAATGAATTCCTACTCATCAGATTCATGGAATTTCAGGTCTTTTTGATTGTTGAATTTCTTGGAATTCTAGTCTCCATTAACCAAATTGAGATCTGGTTTTATGTCAAGATGACAAGGGAAACGGAGAAGGGTTGAAAATTTAAGAACAATTAAGAGATGAGTTCGTAAACTTTCAGAATATATGAGAAATTAATGAGATATATTGGAGGCACCGCCTGAGTGAAAGTTCTTTAGCACCGAATATGAAATTGAGGAATCTAAGTGAAGACCACATTTCTGGTGACAAAAATCCCTAAAGGGGGGGAGAGTTGTAATATCCTGATTTTAGGCCTAGTCTGAATAGTGGCTTTGTGACCACAAAATCCGAGATAGAAATAATTATTTTATGATTATTTTCAGGTCTATGATAAGATTGCATGATTGTGTGAAAATTTCGTGAAGAAATTTTATGCATAAAGTGCTTAAATTGAAATTAGGGACTAAATCGAATAATTTGTAAAACTTGCATTCTAGAAGTTTCTAGTATGAAATTGTTTTGAAATATTAATTAGGAGGTCTTAAATAGAAATTTTACCAATTTCTAAGTCTATGGACAAAATTGGACATGGATGGAATTTTGGAAAGTTTAGTAGTAAGGGCATTTTGGTCATTTAGGGGTAAAATGAATTAAAATACAAAATTAAAAGCCAATTTTGCTCATCTTCAACCCCATGGCCGAATATAGCAAGGAGAAACCATGGCTAGGGTTTTTCAAGCTTCCAAGCTCGATTGTAAGTCCGTTCTAGCCTCGTTTTTAATGATTTTTACGTTTTTGGAGTCCCGGTAGCTCGATTAAGCTTATGCTAGCAATAATTCAACCTAGGGTTCATATTTGGAAAAATACCCATTGGTGGAATTTGTGTATTTTGGTGTTTTATGATAGAATATGAGGTTTTAAATTATGTTAGACAACTTGTGCTACTTGGTTTTAAGCGAAAACTAGCAAAAGGGCTTAATCGGTAAAAATACCTAATAGTCATAAGTACATGTTAGAGTGAGAATTTGATGTTTCCATAGAAGGGAAAAATGATCATCATGTCATAAAACATAAGAAAATAGGCTGAAGTTTAATTTACGAGCTTTGGGGAAAAAGTGTAAATATGCAAAAGTTTAAGGGCAAAACTATAATTTTGCCAAATTATGATTTTGGGTCAATTTGAATAATGTGAGTCCTAATTAGACTATATTTTAAATGATAGATCAAGGAAAACTGAAATTCGGGCTAAAACGTAAAAATACCAAGTTGTGGACGAAATGGTAAAAGTAGCCATTTTCGCATACGAGGTAAGTTCATGTGTAAATAATGTAGCATAATTATTATTTTTAAGTTATTGATGTTAATTATATGATATGCTGATTTTTTTTATCGTGAAATATTATGCTTTGTGGTTAATGTTGAGTAATATGCAAATTATGTTTACTACTTGATAAGTATGAATTGCTCTTGAGTATCGGCCCGATATTCCATGGAAGACGGCAATGTGAGATCGAGGAAAAAAGCCCGTTTGAACCTTAGGAATAGATTAGGATACAAGTGACATGTCACTAGGATGGTTGAGCATCCGAACTCGTTGAGTTGAGTCCGAGTTCGTGAAATGTAACTAGGCATTCGAACTCGTTGAGTTGAGTCCGAGTTCACTTATGGATGCGAATGCCCGAGCTCGTTGAGTTGAGTCCGAGTTCACTTAGGGGTGGGTTACATGATTTCTTGATTACATATGAGGCACTTATGTGCAAATTATCCGTGTATCCGAGTTGTATTCCGATGTGTTCAACGGGTGAAATTTCTAGTGAAACGAAAGAACACTTAAGATGCAAGCGACGATTTGGTAAGTGTTGTGAAATGGACACTTTGGACAGGTATGTTCTTAACCCTCGGGTTGATAATAGATACAACAACGATAAGGTAGTAAGATGATGAATGATGTTTAGAAATATGATATATGTTTTGGTGATACCATGCTAAAGTTGTTTGGTATATTTGTATTGTTATGTTACTTGTTATTTACATATGAACTTACTAAGCATTTATGCTTGCTCCCTCCTCTTTATTTGCTGTAGTTTTGAACAAGCCAGCTCGGGAATCGGGATGGGTCGAAGGTTCGATCACACTATCCAAAGGACTTTCATCTGGGTAAATGGCTTGTAAAACTTAAGTATGGCATGTATAGCAATATATTTATTTTGTGTAAATAATTTTATGATATGGCCATGATTGGTTGAGAAAATGTTTGATATTGATAAGTCATGGTGATGGTTAAATTTAGATCATGTTTGATATCATGGAAGTTTAATAGGTTATCTAGTTCATAACAACTCATGAAAAGATGAAATTTGCCTTAAAATAGAATATTGCTGCAGCAATGACATGAATTTGAAAAATCACTAAAAATAGTATAAATGGAATTAAATGATGAGAAAGTTATGAAATTTAAGCTTAATGAGTCTATTTTCATATGGATAAAAAAAATAGGCATATAAATTATACTTTATGAGATATTTGAAACCTTGTGAAACAGGGCCAGAGTGATTTCTGGATCCTCTATTCTGACTTTAAAAATTCATAATAAATTGTAAACAAATAATTAGAAGTCATTATTTATATGTACAGATTCTTTATTGAGTCTAGTTTTAAGAAAAAAAACGTTGTAGTCATTGAAATTCCGTATAGAGAGATATCTAATTTGTAATACACAGATGGCAGAGCAGTCAAACCCTGAAACAGGGGAGACTTTAACTAATAAACTGTACTAATTGGCCCAACCAAAAATTATATAAAAAAATTAGTAAATAGATATATGAGTCTAGATTTAGGGAAAATTTACGGATCTTGATTTTGAGTTTTGTAACTCGAGATATGATTTTTCTTGTAACTATGACGTGAGTAGCTAGAAAGCTGTGAATGTAGAAACAAAAGATTTGAAGTTCTTAATTTGATAAATTATGTTCGGTAACTCCTCAAGCTCGACTCCGGTGACGGTTTCGGGCTTGGGGGCGTTACAAGCTGATACTGAGGATAAGGTCAGAATAATTAGGGATCAGTTAAAAGAAGCATCTGATAGGCAAAAGTCGTATGCAGATTTGAAGCTTAAGGAGATTGAGTACTCAGTAGGTGATATGGTCTTTTTAAAGGTTTCTCCTTGGAAGAAGATATGAAGGATTGGTAAGAAGGGCAAGTTGAGTCCGCGGTTCATTGGGCCCTATCAGGTTTTGAAGCGAGTAGGCCCAGTGGCTTATCAATTGGAATTGCCTCGAGTTAGACAGATTCACGATATTTTCACGTCTCCATGTTAAGGCGTTATCGTTCTGACCCTGCTCATGTCGTGCCAGTTGCAGAAATTGAAGTTCAGACTGATTTGACATTTGAGGAGGAGCCTGTACAGATATTGGCTAAAGATGTTAAGGTTCCCAGAAGAAAATCTGTCCCGTTAGTGAAAGTGCTTTGGCGTAATCATGGCAGAGAGGAAGCCACTTGGGAGCCAGAAGAGACGATTCAACAGCAATACCCTCAACTATTTGGATCAGGTAAATTTCGAAGATGAAATTTCTTTAAGGAGGGTAGAGTTGTAACGCCCCAATTTTTGGGAATTCTGTGTATGTTGGCAAAATTTAAAATTTTTGTATTCTGTCTGTTTGGCGTAGGTTTAATTATGTTAGTGGGCCTCTAGAAGGCCCAAGCTTAAATTAAAACTCGGTAATTTTAGTTAATTTTAGTTCCGTAAGAAAAAGGGGTTCTGGTTAACTGCACTTTTAAGTATTAATTGGGTAAAATAAAACACAAAGAAGCAGGTGGCAGAGTGGCATGTGATGCCACTGGGAAGGCTATAAAAGTGGCGTGTGGATGCTAGGGAGAACCAAGGTTCAAGTCACAATGGGAGCATATTAAGGGAATTATTTTTTATGTTTAGAAAGGGTAAGTAATGGAACTCAAGTAAAAGACTGTCAGGAGGAGTTTGAGTTGCTCAAGTGATTGAGTAAGGAGGGGATAAGGGAGAGGATTTAGGAGCTGATTAGGGAGAGTAGTGTTGGCCGAATGGTGGACTCTTGATGAGCAAGAGTTGGCCGACCAAGGGTTTTTCTTTAGGGGGCAAGTTTCAGCTAGGTCGATTGGCAAGGATAAGTTCGGCATTAGGGCTAAGTTGTGTCATTTTTTGACCATCATTCCTCCTCTTCTCTTCTTTTCTTTTTCTCTCCATCTATTTTCTCCTCTTCTTTTCTCCAAAGCTGAATCCTTTTACCACTCTACTCTACACCACTTTCTTACTATTATTTTTAAGCCTTACAGTCGAATATCACAAAAGCCAAAATCCCGAAAGTTCATATTGTCTGTGCCGAATTCTCCTAGCAAAAACCTACTAATTTTTCTTCATCCTTTTTGATCAATTCTTTCTTTTTCTGAACCCTAAACCTCTATCGACAAAGCCACTACAAAACCCTCATCTTTTCTTCACTATTACAAAAAAAGCCGAAAACGCATAGCCATAGGGACATAGCCGAATTCTAAGATTACTAAAGGCTCGACGTTTGTTATCATTTGAGGGGTTAGATCTACATCAGAATTGAGTAGGAGTTAATTGGAATCATTGACTGAAGGAACCGGTGGTAAGTTTTTGAACTTAATCTTTATTTCAGGCTTTAGAAAAAGCCGAAACCCCTAAAGGTTAGGGAAGCTGTCGATTTGGGTTTGTAGCTCTAAGGGTTGTTATAACTATTTTATTTTGATAATAGTGGGATCTAGAGGCTGCTGATCGAAGGCTTGGACAAGTGGAACGACTGGATCTAGACATAATCGCTAATTTCGGCAAAGGTAGAATCGCTAGTGCCTAAGGTGTTTTTGGCCGAATGTGGTAAGGGGTTAATACGTAGTTCGTTTTTAATAGTTAGATTAACGTGTTTGTAATCCAATTGTAGGCAGTTCGTGTGTGGATCTTGTCAGCATATCTTCGCAAATAGGTGTGTAACTGACATCCTCTTATAGACTAGATCGACAAAAGCCGAAAAGCCGAGATGTCGAAAAGCCGGTATTTTGAGAACTTGCGAGTGTGCGAATGCTCGTGAGATTAATAGTTTGATGTATATGGTAAAATAAAGTGATAAGATTGCAAAGTACACGATTCCGTGCATTTCTATGTTTTTGGGCTTAATGGGCCAAAATTAGGATAATGGGCCAACGGGCCCAATTCGGTAAGAAAATGCGGTAAGTATTTCTGGTCGTACGTAAATGGATATGTTATGCATGAAAACCTTAAGAATAGTTAAATTACTTGAATATCCCTATGTATGGGAAATTACTGTTATACCCCTAGGTGCAAAATTACCATTATACCCCTAGGGGTACTTTTGAGTGAAAAGCATGATGATCTGATTTTGTTTGATGTATGCCATGATTGTATATCTGTTGCATGGGGACATGGGTTATATTATGGAGGAAGCGTCCTAGTGGCTATGCCATAATTATCTGATTTGGTGGCTCTGCCACATATATCTGTTCTGGTGGCTCTGCCACGATTATCTGTATCTGGTGACTCTATCACATTATCTGTTCTGGCAGCCATGCTGCATATTTCTGTGGCGTGTAGCGGTCGGGTGGGTCGAGTAGTCTCCCCACATGGTGAAAGGTTGGTATGGGGGTGCATATGGTTGGATATGGGTTGGGTTTTGCATAAACATGTAATATCTGTTCTGATCTGTTATGGGCCTATGGGCTATATTCGACTTCATTCAGGCTAAGGCCAACTTATTCTGTTTCTGTGGTTTGAGCCGATATAGGCTATGGTTGGGTTAATTTACACACTGAGTTTCCCCAAACTCACCCTTTTATTTTCATCCACGTAGGTAATCCCCAACCATAGTGGGCTTGGAGTTGTGAGGGATTTCGAGTGGCCACACGTTCTGCAAGTTGATTTTATTCTGGTGAACTGGACATCCTTTTTATTTACGTTTAAGGTTTTGGGTTTTTTTTTAAATTGTAATAAGGCCGCTTAATTATCTTTTTTTGATGGTTTTAATATGTTTTATTAAGGTAGGTATTACTTATATTTAACTGTTGGAATTGGATAGTTTTAGGGCGTGTTTTCAAGAACAATAATTGATTTCAAAATAACACGACAACAAGTAAAGCTTTCGCAATGAAAATATTTTCCAAAATTAATCACTTTCCTAAAAAGGACTTAATCAAATTGGTTTCCTGGAAATATACATGACGTTAAGGTGTGGCAATGGCGGTGTGCATGTCTAGGATTGGATCCGAAGGGAGCTTGGTACTTAAGCAGTCCAATGGACTTACCTCCTCTTTCCTGGTTTCCTACTTGGTGCACAGCTTCCATTCACTTTAACCTGCAATGAAATTATCTTTTAAAACACTAAGTAAGTTTTTCTAGATCAACAATATATAATGTTTTGAACGCTTCGATGTGGCACGTCGGATCCAGCCATAACGTCTAGGCCCGGTTTAGGGTGTTACAAGTCCAATATGTTGTTCTCTAACACATAATCATGTATTGATTTTGATATCCCTATGTCAATGACAACACTTTGTCATCAAACAACTACACATTAGTCTAGATGCATTATTGTGGTCCAAGCCCATAATAATAATTGACTAAGGACCTTTTAAGAATAATCATATTTTTTGTAGGACTGATTACAATTCAATTTATTTATATACATAGAATAAGAAACTAAAAAAATAATGGCAATGCCTTATATTAATAAACAAGGTAAAACAAGTATGTAATTACAATCATCTCATGATTGGTCTTTGGGCATACTATAAATGTAGGGACATTGTCATTGATTAAATTATGGTTAACCCAATAGTTTAGCATGAAATTTGAGAGAATCTAATTTTTTTTAGGCATTTGAATCCTAAGGGATCGAAAGAACAAAGGGATAAAACTATCTTAGGTTTCATAAATAGACAAGACATTGGAGCATTATTCAATAACCGATTCAAAAAAGGGAAATCAACCTTTTGTATCGAGATTTCATCTCTCTTTAGAGGACTATCCTAAGATAGTGGAAGAAAGAGGTTAGTAGTACGAAGTCTCATGTATGCTTTGCTATGCACACACACAAATATTTGTTTCGTAGTGGGGTTGGTAAGTCGATATCAAAAGAATCCAGGACCAAGGCATTGGCAAGAAGTTAAGCATATACTCAAGTATTTATAGAGAATGATGGATTATATGCTTATTTATTTTGAAGGAGATCTCACTTCTATCAAATATACTGATTCTGACTTCTAAATGTGTCAGCATTTGAGGAAATCAAAATTAGACCACGGTTTTGTCCTAAACGATGGGTGTAACACCCCTAACTCGTGACCGACGCCGGTGTCGGACACGAGGGGTTAACGGCCAAACCCTCTCAAGATACCAACCAATTTGACATTACCAGTCAGGCTGGAAAACTGCGTCACTGTCGCCTTAAAAATCATATCTCGAGTTTCAAAACTCGGAAACTGGTTTCGTAAATTTTCCCTGAATTTAGACTCATATACTCATCCATGGATTTATTTTTAGAATTTTTAGTTGGGCCAATTGGTACAGTTTATTAGTTAAAGTCACCCATGTTACAGGGACTGACTGCTCTGACCTTCGCGTGTTACAACTTGAATATCTCCCTGTACAGGGCTTTAATACTGGTGCCGTTTGTATCTAATGAAACTAGACTCAAAATGGAATCTTTACATATAAGGCATGACTCCTAATTCTTTCTGGATAATTTATGGTAAATTTTCAAAGTCGCGACAGGGGACCCAGAAACCGTTCTGGCCCTGTCTCACGAGAACCTTAATATTTCTCAGTATACCGCTCATATGGTCGTTTCGTTTCGTCCATATAAAAATAGATTCATCAAGGTTCAGTTCCATAATTTACTCACTATTTAATTCTACTTCTACTATTTTTAGTGATTTTTCAATCTCATCTCACTGCTGCTGTCCGCAACAGTTACTGCAGTAGACTATGCCAATTTCATGAATTTTTCCTTGGCCTTAATCATCCATCATACATGACACAAATTATGGCCACCTTATCAAAATTTGAGTTTCTAAGACTCGTGGCTATAGGTTCTAGCATCCCACTCGACGACCACATAGGCCATTTTCACATGGCTTAAAGTTTACAACCCACAATTCGACAAAATATAATAGCCTATACATGCCAAATGTTCTTCAACAACAAAAACAATACCACAAGATTTCAGCCGGTGTGATGACTTCAACGACGGTCCCGATCACGCAAACAATACGAGTCCGAGAGACCTAAAATGGGTGACAAGAAAAAAACACCGAGTGAGTTTACAACTCAGTAAGTCATAAGCATTCATCAATCCACTGATAAAGTTACTACAACATGAAACAATAAACGAGGCTAGGTACTCATCCATATCGAATCTATACCATAATTCCTCGGACCTTTCGGTCCAATCTCATACCAAGTCATGCATCCACATTTCATATTCTACACAACAAGATATTTGAGGCATTTTCACACACTAACTCATTTCCACCACAATCATACAATTTCAATCATCACATAGATTTAAGGCTTACCAAATTCAACCCCGAGCATGCTTACCAAATTCAACCCCGAGCATGAACATATTTTCTATTCGTCATGAGCTCGAGGTACTTACCCGATCCGCTGTCCGGGATTAGCTCGATAATGTCGCACACTCAGTGCCAATTGTAATGCAAGAGCATATAGTGAATCCGCACACTTAGTGCTATATGTATTCAACTCGCACACTTAGTGCTATATAATCAAACTCGCACACTTAGTGCTGTACAATTTTAAACCCGCACACTTAGTGCCAATCTTGTCACCGTGTCCATTTATACCCGCACACTTAGTGCGAGACCAATACCTTATGTATTTTGCTGCCTTTATACATTCAACAATGGCATCATTCCATACACATACATTTCCATTTACACACCAACTCATTTAAACACATTTGCATATATATATATTGATCATTTAAATCAACACCAAATATACGCTTAATGACTTACTTTGTGTTGGGTAAAACAGTCCAAGTCGGCTACTCGATGACCTTCGTCTTTCCCTTGCTTGATTCTCCTTCTTTAACTCCTTGAGCTTAATCAATAAATCAACTAGTTTAACCCTCTTGCTAAACATTCATAATTCAATTACACATGCATATGTATGTTTGTATATTCGCAACCATCCTCACTTATTACCCATTTGGTCAACAATCTAAGCCAAGATAAGGCTTCAATATGGTTGCCTCTAACCGAATACATGCACACCAATCTACTTCCTTTGGCGAATATGCATGTCTATGTGGAGGCCAATTTTACACTAATACTACACAAAAAAACAGCATACATTTTCCTAATTAACGCATTACATATTGTAGTTCTATACACATCTCTCATTTATTTCATAACCAAACAACATCACAAGCAAATAGACACCTTAAAATAGTATACATGTCATACCAATTCATCATGTGCAAACATATATTCATGTAGGTGCAATGGCGAATTCTCAAGTGGCTTATATCCATATATACACACATATCCAAAGCTTAAATCTTACTTACCATGCAACATGCATGAATCATACTTATGGATATAACATGGCGAATACCACAACACCATACCGTTTCAATTTGGTCATGGTTAAACAAAGAACTTAGTATCTCATTCAAAATGCTAAAAGAAAATCTAAGAATCCTCAATCCACCATCACATGAATCATTATCAAGCTTGATATTTAGCATGCAATGGCATTAACACCATATTCACTTTGGCCGAATTTCATTCCCATGACATAACAAAGATTTGAACCATGGGCTAACAAGAACATCAAGCTAGCAACTAAAATATACATGAATCTCATGGCAAAACATCAAACTTACCTTAATCTAGGTACAAGTATGGCCAAACCTCCTCCTAAACCTCTTCCAAACCAACATGAAACAAGAATTCCTTCCTTCTTCCTTAGAATTTTCAGCCCAAAGGAAATGAAAATGATGAACAAAATTCTTCTTTCTTTCTCCACACTCACGGCAATGGGCATGCATGAGACCATTTTTTTCTCTTTTTTTTTTGTTCCCTTTCATTATTAAATTCCCATGCTCACTATTTTATTTTTTTCTTACATACACCATTGTCCCAACATGTTTTATGACATGTTTTTACCCATAATCTCTTGTCATGGCCGGCCACTAACTATTAGGGGGGGGAAATTTGACATGCAAGTCCTCCCCTTTGACTACATGCACTATTAGGTCCTTATAGATTAGCCTATCACTTTTCAAAAGTGTCACACAAGTCCTACTAACTGAATTCACATGCTATCGGCTAAATCGAAGCTTGAAATTTTCACACATTCATAATTACATATTCTAGACAATAAATATTACGTTCAAACATTTCGGTGACTCGGTTTAGCGGTCCCTAAACCACTTCCCGACTAGGGTCAATTTTGGGCTGTCACAATGGGTCGATTGTGTGAATAAGTGTTAACAAGGCTTACATTGGTAACTTCATTATGAAAGGTTGAACATCAGGTATGGAAAAGCTATGACACTATAACAGTGCATACATAGCTAAACCTAAAAGAAATTATATAAGGATAAAACACATTACTGAAGACGGTAGTGTTTGACGGAATAGTGGATGTAGTCAAATATAGTATTTGAGGACAAACCCTGGGGATTTGTTTTGCCAAGACTCTTCTAGCTAGAGAACTCTTTGGGACACATATGAAGGGACATAGGTATATAAAACATGACTGATCTACTTCACTAAGGCAAGTGGGAGACTCTGGATCTGGTGCCCTAAGTGTAATATTATCGTCAATATACACCTGTAATTTTTTTAAATAGATTGGTTAATTAAAAAAATTCATTAATTACATTAGTATATTTTGTCTAATATTTAACTAATACTAAGTAGTATTACGTGGTCAGGTCGTAGTAAGAAAAGACAGTTTGTATTAATAAACGAACCTAAAAATGTCCTCAGTCTAATTGAAAATGAACAAACTTATTGAAAGACTAATTTGTCGTCAACCAAGTCCAATTGGGGAGATGTCTTGTCTTGGCCATCAAAATGAATGACTCCCAGAAGATAGATGTGACTGATTGGACTAACAGTACATTAATAGGACCCAAGCAGAATAAATCCTAATTCCATTTATGGATTTATTCACTTGTGACATTCATAGTGTGAAATACATAAATCCCAACTGGATGGTGGACTATGTACGCGTGACTCATACACTTTGATGTAAGAAAAAACGTAAGTTAAAATAAAAAAGGAATTGAAAGTTAGTGTATTGGCTGTACGAATTCTATAGTATGTAGCATCATTCACAACAGTGGAATTCATAGCCCAAAACACGGGTAAATTATATCTTCTCATTGCCAATACATGGTTGATGAAAAGTAAACGTAGTCACGAGTCACGGGTCATCTATCCTTGTTATAGATGACTTGATCACTATTTGATAGGGATTTACTTTTCATGAAAGAAGATTTAATAATTACTATGATATAAAATATGATTATATTGGGAGAGTGGATATTATCCCTATATCACCCATAAACCATCTCTGTTGCCAGATTAAGGTTATAGAGTATTACCGTACAATTTGAAACATTTAAACATCATATCATTCAACATATTAATAATTTCATAAACCATTCATTCATATGGATACTATCCTTAAATCGAGCCCTTGAGGCCTTAAAAATATTTTAGAAGGAATTCGGGATAAATTTGAAACAAATTGGAAAATTTACCAAAAAGATGCAAAAATTTCAAAATAGGGAACACACGGCTGTGTCCAAGCCTGTGTCCTCATCCATGTAACACTTTGAGTAAGGTCACACGGCCGTGTCACACGCTAGTGCGCCAGGTTGTGTAACTCTCTGATTTGCCCCACACGGGCGTGTGTCAAGCTGTGTGTTAGGCCGTGTAACTCACTGAATTGTAATCAGATGACACACGATTGTGTTGTCAGGCTGTGTGCCTCACACGACTAATCACACGCCTGTGTGCCTCACACAGTTGAGTCATACGCCCGTGTCTTACGCCGTGTCAATCCAAAATTTACCTAAAATCAAGCCATCTCAAAACCATTCCATGCATAACTTTTCAACTCATTTATGCACACTTTAAAGGGACCTAAACATCACTTAAACACACATCAAAATGTCATTTCATGACCCTATTTCAACTAACCAATAAACCATTCAAAGGCACAACAAGTATACCAAAACATAACATGCCAAAACGAATCAACATTATCTTATTTCAAGCATCAAAACCTAGTTCAATTACTTACCAAAACATACCACAATTTGACCATTATCAAACCATTCCAAACATGCCATAATGAGCTTTAAAAACATGCATAATAAGGTAACTAAAATAAGATAGTTTGACAAAGTATCAAATGGTACCAAACAACCATAACTTTCAAAACTTATACATGCCAAAACACCATTAACACATTCACCAAAATACCATTACAAAACACCTTATACATGTCATTATAAACCTTGGCCAAAATGCTCAAAAACTTCCAAATTAACTGTTGGATAGTGTGATAGATCTCCAACGAGCTTCCAACCAAATTGAGCTTTCGATAATCTATTAAACAAGGAAAACAACTACGTAAGCAATGAATGCTTAGTAAGCTCATATAAACCAAAAAATAACTTACCATTTCATTTGCATAATATAAAGCATAAGTATAATATCAAGCAAAACCATAACTTGGCATAAGACTATACAACATCATCAAATTCATAAGTTAGTACATTCGTACATGAGCCAAATGAATTTAACTAGAAGATAAGTATATCTCCATATGAAATACATCATTGAAATCATAAATCCTTTTCATAAGATCATGTTTAATTCCATTTGTATACTTACCACTTCATTCCCATTTCTTGCTCGTTGAACCATCTAGAATTACATCAGATACATGAGAAAACTCATATGAAGTGTGTCTTTACATATAATCGTAACCTTTCATTTACATCATTGCTTACACAAGCTGTGGGTCAGAATAAAAGTTACACAATGCTGCTCAAATGAGCTATGGAGAATCTACAACAAATAGAAGACCTCAGCCATCGATAGAACATTCAAGAGCAGCACCCGAAACATGAAATTCCAAATGACATGTCATATATATCCTAAGAATTCTTAAGGCTCAACCGGGACTCAATATCTATCAATTCATCATAACATTGATAATTTTATATATTGATTCATTTACATTAAAAATAAAATAGTAAACATCCAATTTAAATAACACTAACTCGATAACTGTTAATATGAACTTACCTCGGTGGGTAGGGGCATAGAAGTTAGATTGACTAATCCAAAGCTTTAGCTTTTCCTCAATCTAAGTTCGAATATAGTTTGTTTTTATCTAAATGGATAATTTCAATCAACTGAATACTTCTAGTATTCAATTTAATCCACATTTCATATTTATGCAAAATTACCAATTTACCCCAAACATTTTAACTTTTCACAATTTAATCCTTAAGCTTATAACTTAAAATCTAACCATTTTAATATAAACCTATGCTAATAAAAGGTGAAAGGGACTTTGATACAACCCATATTTACCATCATTTTATAATAAAACCCTAGAATTTATATCTTTAACAAATTAATCCCTATTTCTAAAATTCATAAAAATCACTTAACAAAACTTATTTATTTTTCAACAAAGACTCATAATGTACCATTTAACATCAGCAATCATTCAAAAGCATTCATGGTAAGTCCCTCAACCTTTAACAATTTTGCAAATTAATCCTCGAGCTAGCTAGATTAAGCTAAAATGATCTAAAAAACATAAAAAAATCATTAAAAATGGGGCTCGAAATCACTTACATGTAAGAAAACAAACTTGTCCAAATGCCCTATCTATTCTTCCATGGATGAATCAGTTAAGAAGAAACAAATGTGTAGAAGATGATGATTTTAGCCTATTTGTTTTTAACTTAATTTACCATTTTACCTTTTTCCCCTTTAAAACAATCAGAATTTCAATAAAACCTTGTCCATAACTATCCAATAATTCATTAACTGGTCTATTTACCATTCTAGTCCTTTATTTTAAGGTTTCATAACCATTTGATCATTTTAACTAATAGGACTCAACTTTTTTCACCTTTTACAATTTAGTCATTTTACTTAATTAACTAAGTAAACTTCAAAATTTATTAACGAAATTCTAATACGACCTTACTATAATCCCATTAACCTTAAATAATTAATAAAATAATAACTCACTCATTGGAATTATTGTCTCAAAACCATTGTTTTCGATATTACTGAAAACAGGCTATTACAACTTTCCCCCTAAATGAATTTTTGTCCCCGAAACTAGAAAATAGGTTCTGGTATTACACTTTTATAGCTTCTTCCAGTTCCCAAGTTGCTTCTTCGATTCTGTGACATTGCCAGAGAACTTTAACTAAAGCTATACTTTTATTTCTTAGCTCTTTAACTTTTTGAGCTAAAATTCTGATCGATTCTTCATTATGCATTATATATGGCTGAATCTCAACATCTATAGGTGAAATCACATCTGAACGATGTGATCGATACTGTCATAACATTGATACATGAAATACGTTATGAATTTTCTCTAACTCTAATGTCAAAGCCAATTGATAAGGCACTGGCCCAATCCTCTCAATGACTCCCTTTTAGGCCAAATCGGAGAACTTTCCTCCAAGGTCATACTTTTAGAAATACTTTGTCACCAACTTGGAATTCTATATCCTTTCTTTTCAATTCCGCGTAAGATTTCTAACGATCAAAAGTAGTTTTAAAACTGTCACGTATCACTTTGACTTTTTCTTCAGTTTTATCTAAACAAATCAATAGCAAATAACTTTTTCTCACTCAGCTAAGTCCAGTATAGCAAAGTTTGACATTTTCAACCATACAAAGCTCCATACGATGCCATTTTGATACTTGACTGATATCTACTATTATATGCAAATTGAACCAACAGAAGAAATTTCTCTGAATTACCTTCGAATTATAAAATACAACGTAGAAGCATATCCTTGAGTACCTGAATAACTCACTTAGACTGACCATTAGTCTGTAGATGAAACACTATACTAAAATGTAGTCAAGTCCCTAAACCTTCATGTAATTTACTCCTAAATCAAGAAGTAAACCGTGGATCCCTGTCAAAGATAATAGACACTGGCACACCGTGTAGTCTAACAATCTCATAAACGTACAATTCTGCTAATTTCTCAAGTGAACAATCCGTACGTACTGGAATGAAATGTGTGAATTTCGTCAAATGATCTACAATAAGCCACACAACATCTTTCTTTCTCAGAGATAGAGGTAATCCCAATACAAAATCTATCAGCACACGTTCCCAATTCCACTCTGGAATCATCACAGGTTGTAATAAACTAGAAGGTATCTTATGCATGGCTTTAACTTGCTTACAGATCAATCATTTTGATACGAACTCTAAAATCTATCATTTCATACCTGGCCACTACTACATCAGAATTCCTCAGAACACAAATCATGTTTTCAAAGTACAAACTACTATATGAATTAACATGAAAGTCCGAACCAGGTTTTGACTCAATTTGCTCCCATTTTGCAATCAATTTAGCATCACTTTTCTGAGCATCACAAATATGTTGCAAAAACATCGATCTAGCTTTTAATTTAGCTAATATAGAACCATCATTAATTAACGTCAACAGCATGTTTAAAACTCGCAAAGCAAACAAAGATTTTCTACTTAGAGTATCAATAACGACATTAGCTTTTCCTGAATAATAGCCGATAATCAAATTAAAATCTTTCAACAATTCAAGCCATCTTTGTTGTCTTAAGTTCAGATCTTTCTATTACATCAAATACTTCAAGCTTTTATGATCCATGAAGATATGAAATTTCTCTCCGTACAAATGATGTCGCCAAATCTTTAAAGCATAAACGATAGTTGCAAGCTCTAAATCATGAGTCGAATAATTCTTTTCATGCGATTTTAACTATCGAGACGCATAAGCCACTACTTTGCCTTCTTGCATCAAAACCCAGCCCAAACTATTTAATAAAGTATCACTATAGTTCACGAATTTCTTACCAGACTCTTGTTGAACCAACACAAGGGCTTCAGTTGACAACACTTTCAGCTGATAAAGCTTTGCTGACACTTTTCAGTTCATTCAAACTTGACGTCTTTCTAAAGCAGTTTTTTCAATGGCATAGCAATCATCAAAAATCCTTTAACAATTCTCTAATAATATCTGGCTAGACCCAGAAAGCTTCTAACTTCTGAAACATTTCTCAGAGGCTTCCAGGCTACTATAGTCGATGTTTTGCTTGAATCAACTCTAATATCGTTTGCCAATACCATGTGTCCCAAAAATCCAACTCCTCAAAGCTAGAACTCACATTTGCTAAATTAGCAAATAATTGTTTTTCACACAAAGTCTACAAAACTATTCCCAAATGATGGGCATGCTCTGTTTCATCTCAAGAATAAATTAGTATAATCAATGAACACAACTACAAATCTATCTAGATACAGGTTGAATATTTTGTTCATCAAATCCATAAACATAGCAGGTGCATTGGTCAAACCAAATGGCATAACAAGAAATTCATAATGTCTATACCTGGTTTTGAAAGCAGTCTTCGATACGTCTGAATCTTTAACCCGTAACTAATAATATCCATAAAAGATATCAACCTTTGAAAATACTATCGCACCTTTCAGCTGATCAAATAAATCACCAATATATGGCAAAGGATATTGTTCTTGATTGTGACTTTATTGATCCGTTGATAGTTGATACATAACCATATTGACCCATCCGTTTTTTGAACAAACAACAGGAGCACCTTGAGGGGAAAAAATAGGGTAAACAAAGCCCCTATGTATCAACTCTTGCAACTGAGCTTTTAACTCTTCAACTCTGTAAGTGCCATTCTTTACGGAGCTATCGATATCGGAGATATTCCCGATAACCTCTCTGACCCGCGATAACCTTGGTAACTCTTCTGGAAATACATCTGTGAAATCACAAACAGTCAAAACTAACTCTAATTTCGATTCTAAAACCTTGGAATCAAATATGTAAGCTACATACGCTTCATAGCCCTTTCTAACATATTTTTGTGCCATCATAGATGAGACGGCATTAGATGTACCATCTAATCTATCTAATTCACTTTGGATCCTTTCATCGTTTTTACATTTCAACACAATATGCTTTCATCTACAGTTTACAACAGTATCATGTAGAGTTAACCAGTCCATACCCAGAATCACATCAAAGTCATCAAATGGTAACAACATCAAATCAGCTGGAAAGTTACAATTCCAAATCATCAAAGGATAGTTTTTATAGGCTTTATCGACTAACACATACTGACCTAAAGGATTCATTACTTTGACCACAAACTCAATAGACTAAAAAGGTATTTTCTTATCCAACACTAAAGTTGTGCTTACATACAAGTGTGTTGACCCCAGGTTAATCAAAGCATTAATGTTAGTATCAAAGACTAAAAATGTACCAGTGATCACATTAGGTGCTGAAACTTCCTTTTGAGCACAAACCGCATAAGCCCTAGCTGGTGTCCATGCCTCAGATCTAATAGTAGAATCTTTTGTCCACTCTGACTGTTACTCGTATTTCCAGTATTTCTAGATAGTCTCCCTGTCGTAGTCATATTACTCGTATGAGTATTCTAAGCTTTCTCTTTAGCTAATCTTTTAAGACAATCTTTGAAGAAATGATTGTATGAGCCACATTGAAACACGACCCATCTTTCAATCTGCATTCTCTGTAATGTCATCTATTACATTGTTGACATTCAGGTTTTTTGTTCCTAGCACTACCCACATTCGCTAAAGATGTAGCCTGACGTTTCGAGCTTGAATGTTGCTTTCCTTTGTCTCTTTCTGAGAAACTTACTACAACCGATGAACAGCTGTGAAATTCCTTTAATTTCTTTAATGGAGATGAGAATCATTTTCCCATAGGTCGTTTACCTATGCCACGAGCCTTAGAATCTACTTTTCTTTTTTACTTTGCTGAGTTCTTTGACTTTATGTGCTCAATCAACCAAAACCAAAAATTCTTTCAGCTCAAGAATCCCAACTAGCAACTTGATATCTTCATTTAGACTGTCCTCAAACCGGGTACACATAACAACCTCTGACGGATACACTCTTGAGCATACTTATTGAGTCGTACAAATTCTCTCTCGTACTCGGCTACTAACATACGACCTTATTTCAATTCTAGAAATTATTTTGTCTGTTTTTTGCCGATGAACTGCTGGCTAACATATTTCTTTCTAAACTTTTTTTGAAAGAATTCCCAATTTACACGAACGTGTGGGCTCACATTGGTCGTACGGTGGGCTTGGGCCCATTTGTGTTGTTTAAATGTTAAAGGTTACACACGTCACACGAGATGACTGTAGACCTACTATTGGGTTAGAAGCGTACCTAAACCTTAATTTTCAAAATGACTATTTTACCCCTACGAGGTGAATGACCAAAATACCCCATATGTGATGTATGACTGTTTGAGCATGCAATTCTTATCGTATGTACATTTATATTATGTTGCATTGCATGGGGTGGGATATATATATTATTGGAGGAAGTATATTGAAAGGCTATAACCTCTTTATGCATCACTGTTACTGCTACTGTAATGGGCTAAGGCCCACACTGTTACTACTATAGATATGGGCTTAAGCCCAGACTATCCAAATATTGAATGTTTGTCTATTCATTAAATAGGGATTACACACTGAGTTTCATAACTCACATTCTCTGCTTAACTGTGCAGGTAATCTTTAGGCGGGTCGGTGCTGCAAGGACTCAGTGATGACCACTCTACTACATCTGTTTCCTTTTATTTACTATCGGATTTCATTTTGGGTTATGTAATAAGGCCTCTTTAATTTTCTTGTTTAAATTCGGGTTTTGCTTACTATAATTTATATTTGTTGAGAACGTAGAACGTGGTTTTTCAAAACGATAACAGTTTTAAAAACACTACATTTTTGTAATGCTTTCAACATGCTTCTGCAACAAACAAAGTTTAAAGACTAACGACAATTTAAAATGAATAACGAATAGCTAGAATGATTTTTGAACTAACAAAGAAGCTTTATATTTCCAAACGGGTTTTCAACAAAAGCAAGTTTTCAAAAAGCACTCCAATGTGACATTGCCTGATTCGGCCATAATGTTTAGGCCAGGTTTGGGGTGTTACATTTAGTGGTATCAGAGTCAGGTTGAAAAACTCGGCTGTGGATTTGAGGTTTTTCCTAAAAACATAAATTTTAAAAGAATTGTTTCACATAGTGGGAAATATCTTGAGATGAAGTTTTGGAAGGTGTGGTCTACCGAGCTCTCTTGTGCCAATTCTATAAGTCCTCTAAAACTACTATTTTAACTGAAATACTGAGACTGCCATAGATAGTAGATTGTACTAAAACCTTTATTAGGGTACCTAAAACTGTAGTAAGACTACGAGCTGAGAAAACGAACAACTCTGAAATTGTTGATGCTATATTTCATAAAACATCAGCTAATAACCACTAGAATTATAAAATTGATGCATAAAACTGTTAATACAGATAATACATGAATCGAGTATGAGCACTAGAGGTACTCGTAGAAGAGGTACTAGAGGCTGCGGCGGAGGTCGTGGAGGTGCTCGGGCTAGGTCTTCAGCATCGGGCCATATGCCTAACGTTGAGGCAAGAGAGGCAGTGGCTTCACCAGTGACTGAGACTGGGTCGTATGAACGTATAGCTGGGGATGATGCACCGTCCCAAGATATGCTGTGGATTTTGGAAAGGGTCGTTAGGCCAAATACTGGTATTTTGGGCCGTGGCTCGGTAACAGAACGACTCAGGTCTAATGGGGTTGAGATTTTTAGGGGTATCGTAGGAGTTGCCCCTAATGTGGCAGAGTATTTGATAAAGGCCATAGAGAGGATCATAGATGACCTCGACTGCACCTCAGAGCAGAAACTAAAAGGTGCAGTGTCGTTGTTGAGAGGTGAAGCTTATCAGTGGTGGCTTACTGTGAAAGAGGGTACTCAGCCCGATCGATTAACTTGGGAGTTTTTCAAGAGTGCATTTTAAGGGAAATATGTGAGAACTAGCTATGTGGATGCCCTCAGAAGGGAATTTTTGAATCTGACCCAGGGAGATAAGTCTGTGGCTGAGTATAAGGTAGAATTTTTGCGATTGAGCCACTATGCATGACGCATGGTGGGCACTAAGTATGAGTGCTGTGTTCGTTTCGAGGACGGCCTTAAGGATAGTCTGCGGGTTTTGATAGCTCCTCAGAGAGAGCGAGATTTTGCAGTATTAGTAGAAAAGGTAAAGTTTGCTCGGATGTGAAGCGCGTGGAGCGCCAGAATCATGAGAAGGATAAAGGGAGAAACGAGAGGGTTTGGGAGCCCTCAGGTTTAGCTATGAGATCTGGACAAAATACCAGAGTTAGTGGGCCAGCTAGAGCTGGGGCCCCTGTTGCTTCTTTTGGGTCACAGCCTTGTATGGTTTGTGGGAAACACCATCAGGACGAGTACTGTATACAGAAGGGGGCATGTTTTAGATGCGGATCTATGGAGCATCGTATCAGGGATTAACCAAGGAGGCCCGATCAGATGCAAGCTACTGGTAGGGGTATTGTTCAGTCGAAGAGGGGTTTTCAACAGCCACTAAGAGGTCATGGACTAGCTAGGGGAGGAAATGGTATGGGCCGTGGGCGTGGAGCACCGGGTAGAGGTGCGGGTCATACTGAGGTGAGGCAGCCGACACTGGTTTATGCTGCACGTCATCGAGAGGATAGAGGTGCCTCAGATGTTATTACGGGTACGCTTTTTATTCATCGTGTACCTTATACTGCATTGATTGATGTTGGGTCTACACACTCTTATATAGCATGCACTGTGTCTGAGACTCTGGGAGTGATGTGGGAAAACACTGTGAGTGAGGTTACGGTGTTAAATCCATTAGGGCAGTCAGTGAGGGTGAACAAATTGTTTAAAGATGTACCCGTAGAGGCTCAACGAAAAATCTTTTTTGTCGATCTGATAGAACTTCCTTTTTGGGAATTTGAAGTAATATTGGGTATGGATTGGCTAGTTAGGTATCAGGCGAATTTGGACTGTGCTTCTAAGCGGGTGGTCCTGAAAACTATAGAGGGCGACGAGGTGGTTATGATTGTGGAGCGGCGGGATTATCTTTCAAATGTGATTTCTGTATTGAGGGCTGAGAAGATGGCACGTAAGGGTTGCGAGGCATATTTAGCCTATGTCAGTGCTTCTGGAATAGAGGATGCGTCTGTTAAGGATATCAGAATAGTTAGGGAGTTTTTGGATGTTTTTCCCAATGAACTACCGGGGTTACCTCCTAATCGCGAAGTTGAGTTTGGGATCTGATCTCTATTGCCCATTATATAATGGCACCGAAGGAGCTCGTAGAGCTTAAGGCTCAAATTCAGGAGTTACTGGATCAGGGGCTCATCTGCCATAGTATGTCTCCTTGGGGAGCATCGATTCTATTTTTAAAAAAGAAGGATGGAACTATGCACATGTGCATCGACTATCGGCAACTGAATAAATTGACTATTAAGAATAAGTACCCCTTACCGAGGATTGACGATCTTTTTGACCAATTTCGAGGAGGTTTGATTTTCTCTAAGATTGATCTTCAATCGGGGTACCATCAACTGAGGGTCAAGGAGACGGATGTATACAAGATAGCATTTAAGACTCATTACAGTCATTACGAGTTCCTAGTGATGCCATTTGGACTGACGAATGCACAGCTTTTACAGATTTGATGAATCTAGTGTTCCAGCCTTAACTGGATCTATTCGTTATGGTGTTTATAGACAATATTCTGGTGTATTCAAGGATAGAGGAGGAATATGGCGTGCACCTTCGGGTTTTTCTGCAGATTTTAAGGGAGAAATAGTTATACGCTAAATTCAGTAAATGCGAATTCTAGCTACGTGAGGTAACTTTTCTGGGTCATGTGGTATCCGTTGAGGGGATTAGGGTGGATCCTCAAAAAATTGAAGCAGTTCTAGACTAGAAGCAACCTAAGTCGGTGTTAGAGATTCGAAGCTTTCTGGGTCGGTAGGGTATTATAGATGGTTTTTGGAAGGGTTTTCAGTAATTGCTATACCTCTGACTAAGTTGTTGCTTAAAGGGGTACCATTTAATTGGACTGATAAGCAACATGAAAGTTTTAAGAAGCTTAAGAAAGTTCTTACTGAGGTCCCTGTCTTGGTACAGCCAGAATCTAAGAAGGAATTCACTGTCTACAGTCATGCATCACATGTTGGCTTGGGATGCGTGTTGATCCAGGAGGGTAAGGTAGTGGCTTATGCGTCTCCTCAGCTTAAGACGCATGAAGCGAACTATCCGACGCATGACTTGGAGTTGGCTATGGTGGTATTCGTACTGAAGATTTAAAGACATTACTTATATGGTGAGAAGTGTATCATTTACACGGATTACAAGAGCCTCAAGTATCTCCTCACTCAGAAGGAGTTAAACCTTAGGCAACATAGATGGATAGAGTTGCTTAAGGATTATGACTGTTTGATTGAATACCATCCTGGCAAAGCTAATGTGGTGGCCGATACAATGAGCCATAGGGCTGTTACTGATTTGAGGGCGATATTTGCTCGTCTCAGTTTGTTCGATGATGGTAGTTTATTGGCTGAACTTCAAGTTAAACTAAGATGCATTGAGCAGATTAAAAGTAAGATGCATTGAGCAGATTAAAAGTAAGTAGTTAGAGGATGAGTCACTGAGTTCGTGCTTCCAATAGATAGAGAATGGGGAAGCTTCAGATTTTGGGCTGAATGGCGAAGGGGTACTTTGTTTCCATAAGAGAGTCTGTGTACCAAAAGATACCGATTTGAGACGATCTATACTGCAAGAGGTACATAGTAGCCCTTACGCAATGCATCCTAGCGGAAATAAGATGTACCGAGACCTTCGGGAATTATATTGATGGCCAGGACTTAAGCGGGAAGTTACTGATTTTATGAGTAAATGCCGGACTTGCCAGTAGGTTAAGGTAGAGCATCAGTTGCCTTTGAGGTTGCTTCATCCTATCAAGATTCCGCTTCGGAAATGGGAGAAAGTAATTATGGACTTTGTTAGTGCGCTACCCCTAACGCCTTCTAAGAAAGATGCGGTATAGGTATCTTGGATCGATTGACCAAGTCTGCTCACTTTATACCTGTTCACACTGATTTTTCCTTATAGAAGTTGGCAAGTTGTATGTATCTGAAATTGTGAGACTGCATGGGGTACCGGTTTCAATTATATCTGACAGATATCCACGTTTTATGTCTCGATTTTGGAAGAAGTTGCATGAGGCACTGGGTACAAGGCTGGACTTTAGTACTGCATTCCATTCTTAGACAGATGGTCAGTCAGAGAGGGTGATTCAGATACTAGAGGACATGTTAAAAAGTTGTGTGATTGACTTCTGGGGCAGTTGGGAGGATTTCTTACCGTTGGCAGAGTTTGTGTATAACAATAGCTACCAGTCTAGCATACAAATGGCACCTTATGAGGCATTATCTGGTCGTAGATGTCGTACTCCTTCTTGCTGGACTGAGTTGGGTGAACGGCGTATTTTGGGCCCTGAATTGATTACTGATACTAAGGACAAGGTTAAGTTGATTTGGGATGTAACACCCCGAACCCGAGACCATCGCCGGTGTCGGACACGAGGGGTTAACAAGCCAAGTTCACATGTTTTGCCACCAATTTGACATTTCCAGTCAGGCTGGAAAACTGCGTCACCGTCGCCTTAAAAATCATATCTCGAGTTTCAAAACTCGGAAACTGGTTTCGTAAATTTTCCCTGAATTTATACTCATATATCCATCCATGGATTTATTTCTAGAATTTTTGGTTGGGCCAATTGGTACAGTTTATTAGTTAAAGTCGTCCATGTTACAGGGATCGACTGCTCTGACCTTCGCGCGCTATAACTTGAATATCTCTCTGTACAGGGCTTTAATACTGGTGTCGTTTGTTTCTAATGAAACTAGACTCAAAATTGAATCTGTACATATAAGGCATGACTCCTAATTATTTCTGGATAATTTATAGTAAATTTTTAAAGTTGCGACAGGGGACCCAGAAACCATTCTGGCCCTGTCTCACAATAGCTTTCATATCTCTTAACCTGTAACTCCTATGACCATTTCGTTTCTTCCATATGAAAATAGACTCATCAATGTTCATTTACATAGCTTATTCACTATTTAATACCATTCCTACAAATTTTGGTGATTTTTCACATTCACGTCACTGCAGCTGGCAGCTTCTGTTTTTAAGGTAGGTCTTACCTATTTTGTAGTCTTCATGAACCAACTAGTCTTGCCATACATAGGTTCATATATGATCATTTTAACCATACCAATGGCTGATCATGTGACCAACATTCCCATTTCCAATCCATAATCACATCATGACACCATATATATACGTACAAACCAAAAATAGTCTAAGTTCATGCTTCCTTTTACGAGCCATTTTCGCATGGCCGTATACATATACATCACCACATTTTTAAACCAACAAGGGGTAGTCCTATACATGCCATTTCAAAGTTCAACCAAAATTTATACCAAAATAGAGGCGTTGATAGTGTGGATGACTTCAACTTTATTGATCCCGAATCCGATTGCTATCGGCGAAATCTATAACACGAGAGCCAAAGCAACGGGTAAGCATTTTTATGCTTAGTAAGTCTCAAGGAATATAATCAGCTTTAATTAAAGCAATACATTCACATAACCAAATGCATCATTTCATTAATGCACATTCACATAATCATACTTACTTCACCATCCCAACTCTTATGTTCATACACAAATAACGGCTTCATTAAGGCCGATAACTCGTTCCATCATAGGAGCGGATATTCATACGCTCTTACTCCTAGCGCCAAGCACACACACGCACTTACCTTGTCATTGGGAAATTTCACAAGTGCATTTGCTGAAATTTTCCAGCAAGCTTATAATTTTCAAATCACATACCTTCGAGTTTAACCGGATGTCGCTACTCGTTCAATCGCCTTGGGACATAGCCCGGTTATGGTAACCCGCACCAAGGCCTCAGGACTTAACCCGGATATCACGATTTGCACAAATGCCTTGGTCTTAGCCCGGATTTAACAAGCGCACGAATGCCTTGGTCTTAGCCGGATATAGCTACTAGCACAATTGCCTTGGTCTTAACCGGATATAATTTTCAGCATAATTGTCTTGAGGCTTAGCCCGGATATCATTCAATTTCTCATGCACACATACATCAATAATCATTGGACATACATATTTCATTTTCGTTACTAAGGCTCAAACACAATTATAATCATTAGCATGATCGCCTTCGGGATTTAGCCCGAGTATCATTTGAATGCTCATACACACATAAATCAATAATCAATACATCCATATTTCATTCCCCATAATTCAATTAAGGTCACTTCTTGAGGACTTACCTCGGATGTTGTCGAACGGCTTTTACGGCTATTCGATCACTTTTTCCTTCCCCTTGTCCAATTGTGGCCCTCTTAGCTCTTGAGCTCATTCAAACAAATTCAATTTATTAAAACCTCATTGTGCTAGCTTATGCCCGAATATGACAAGGAGTTTAAATGGTCATATGGCCACTCTTTAGCTTGAATACACAATGGTCATGCACATTTTATACTACATCAAGGAATTCAATACAATTTATTCGAGCATCAAGGAAAAGCTAAGGCCTTCAATAGGCTACCCAAGGCCGAATATTCATGTACATGTTGAGGCCAATTATGCACTTAATACCTCACAAAAACAGCATGCATTTTATTAGTTAATGCTTTGCATATTGTAGCTCAAAACTTATAATATAGCATCAAGCACTCATATGTGTGCTAGGCTGAATGTGCTTGCAATTTCACAATCATTCTTCAACATCTTCTTCTTTAAACAACCATATTCATCACTTAGTTCATAACCAAAACATCATGTGCAAACATATATATACATATATGAGCATGGTCAATTTCAAGGTGTCCATAGCCATCCAAAACACAAATTTTAACTAACATGCAAGAAGCATGAACCATGCTCATGAATGCATCATGGCGAATATGACAATCATGCCCTTTTCAACTTCAATCATGATTAAACAAAAGAAAACTCAAAATCTTACTCAAAAGTAGACAATCCATCATTGCATGCATCATCATCAAGCTTCACACTTAGCATGCAATGGCTTTATCACCATAACAACTTTGGCCAAATACCATTTCGAGGGCATAACAAAGATTTGAGCCATGGCTAACATGCACATCAAGTTAGCAACCAAAACATGCATGAAACTCCTAACACAACCTCATACATACCTTAATCTTGATGCAAACTTAGCCAAATCTCCTTCTAGATCTCTTCCAAACCAAGCATGAAGCAAAAATCCTCCTTCTTCCTTAGTTTTGGCTCAAAGAAAGGATGAACAAAATTTTCTTTCTTTCTCTACAACTCACGGCAATGGGGGGAATACCACACTCACACACATTTTTTTTCATTCTTTTCTTACCCATACACCTTTGTTTATTATTTCTCCCTAATGCACCAACAAAACATGTTTCATGACATGTTTTGCCCATCCTCTCTTGCCATGGCCGCCACTTCATGTTGGGGGAAATTTGACATGCAAGTCCCTTATTTTTGCATGCATGAGCAACTAGTCATCACACATTTCCCCATCATACTTTCAAAGTTCACCACTAGGTCCTTTCTAGTGAAATTCGCATTTATAACACTAAATCGAAACATCAAAAATGTCACACACAAATTAACACATATCATAGGCATCAAAATAAATTTTAAATTATTTTTATGCCTCAGTTTTGTGGTCCCGAAACCACATCCCGACTAGGGTCAATTTTGGGCTGTCACATGGGATCGGCTTAAGGCAGCTTCGGACAAACAGAAGTCTTACGCGGATTTCAAGCATAAGGAGATTGAGTTTTTAGTGGGAGACTTGGTATTTCTTAAGGTCTCGCCATGGAAAAAGGTATTGAGGTTTGGTCAGAAGGGAAAATTAAGCCCAAGGTTCATTTGGCCATATCGTATATTGAAGCGCGTGGGACCGGTTGCCTTTCAACTTGAGTTACCCCCAGAATTGGATCGAATTCATGATGTGTTCCATGTCTCTATGCTGAGGCGATATCACTCTGACCCTACGCACATCGTTTCGACTATGGGGATAGAGGCTAGACCAGACCTGACTTTTGAGGAGGAGCCTATTCAGATTTTGGACCGTGATGTGAAAATTCTGAGGAGGAAGTCAGTTCCATTAGTTAAGGTGCTATGGCGTAATCACAGCCCTGAGGAAGCTATGTGGGAACCCGAGGAGGCGATGCGATAGTAATACCCTCACCTATTTTGGTCAGGTAAATTTTGAGGCCGAAAGTTCTTTTAGAGGGTAGAGTTGTAATGCCCAAAATCTTTAGTAATTTAATTAGCGTGTTTTGTTTTATGTGGCTTGGTTGCCTTGTTGGTTAAGGGGGTTCTTAGTGGTGTAAGAAGTCCTGGGTTCAACCCTAGGCTCTAACAAAATTTTGGGTTTTTATTGAATAACCTTTGTTTTCTGCTGGTGGGCTTTTAAGTTAGTGAGGGCATGGCAAGACATGAATGGCGTGTTGGTCAAGTGGCAAACACTACAGGAAAACAGACTTTTAGCAGCATTTTTTTTTTTGCCTTTAGCGGCATTTCTAAGCACCGCTAATACTTTTAGCGGAGCTTTCCCAAGCGCCACAAAAAACGTCGCTATATGCAACGCCACAAAAGTTCGCGGCGTTTTTTATAAAAGAGCCGCTAAAGACCAAGACCTTTAGTGGCGCTATTAAAAAGTGCCGCCAAAGACCAGGACCTTTAGCGGCGTTTTTTATAAAAGCGCCGCTAAAGACCAAGAACTTTAACGGCGCTTTTTTAAAAAACGCCGCTATAGACCAGTACTTTTAACGGCACATTTATAAAAAAACGCCGCTATAGACCTGCACTTTTAGCGGCACATTTATAAAAAACGCCGCTATAGACCTGCACTTTTAGCGGCGCTTTTGTAAAAAAATGCCGCTATAAACAAAGAACTTTAGCGGCGCTTTTATAAAAATCGCCGTTATAGACCTGTACTTTTAACGGCGCTTTTGTAAAAAAACGCCGCTATAGACCAAGAACTTTAGCGGCGCTTTTATAAAAAACGCCGCTAATTTGCCCAGTTTTGCAATATGTATTTTTACACCTATATCAAACCCTCCTGCAAGAAATTCAATAAAAAACAGCAAATATACCATGAAATCCAACCCAACCAAAACACACAAATTTAAATAATAAAAAATTATACAAAAAATATATTATATAAATTGGAAATGAATATTCAAAATATTCTTAAAATAATGTTAAAAGTTACAAGAAAACATGTCTACGATGGCGGATTTTGAAATTGGTGGAACATAGTCATCATAGACTGAAGCCTTCTTGGAGTTCATTGTATTTCTGTGCGCTCCGCCTCCTCGCTCATCGCCTCCGCCTCCCTCGCTGCTGCCTCCACTCTAAGTTGAGAAATTTGCTCATCTGTGCTAGCTTGTATCTGAACTATCTAATCTTTTAACCTCTGAACTTCAGCTTGACTTTGACTCCCGGAAGGCATGTATTGGTGCGAGGTCGATCCAAAATATTGGGTCGGGTTAACAACAGATCCTTGAAATCTAACCCGACCATACCTTTCAGGACCCAAAACTTTATTAATAATTCTGTTATCAATATCCTCAAAATTAACAGAACTATCAGTCGAAGCAGTCACTTCATACGCTGCCTTCTTATCTTTTAGTTTCTCCTAATAAATCAGTTAAAGAGTTAGAAACGAAATATACAATAAAAGGAATACAACATAACATTATTTAAATTACACTAATAAAAACGATTTAATTAAAACATTATAATTAAATATTATAATTATTTATAATGAATCAATTTTAGTAAGTAAATATACCATAATTTCGCACCTCGGATGACATCGGAGTTCCATCTTTTTCACATGCGTAATGTCAAAAAGTTGAAGGCGTCTAACTTTTTGACCAGACGAGGCTTCCTACAATATAGTAGTAAAATATTATTTAATAGTAAAAGTTATTAATTCTTGATAGATTTAATAAATCCATTGTACCTCGGCTTTGAGCTACACAAGCAAAACTTTTCGACCTCGCTATGGCGTAAATTTTGTTTTTGCTCACGCTTGTTCCAACTCGCTCACGGTCCTACATAATGAAATTATTATTACGTATATAGTAAATACTATAAACCGAAAAATTTATAAGAGTTTGCAAGTACATAATACCTCTCCTTTCTTGAATTCCAAAATCGAACCGCATCTTCCCATTGGTACCTCAAAGATTCCGATGGGACATTTTGCAATTTTTCTTGAGGCTTATGGGTTTTTAAAATATTCTTTTTCAAAATGCTTTTATTGTCTCTCCATTTTTACCCAATGCCTTCTTGATATAGGCATCGAGACCTCTAAAGCAAACCTATCCTAAAAACACAAGTTTAGGAAGTAAATATAAATGAAACTTAAACAAAAGTATTATAATTACATTAATGTTTTGTTACCTTAATATTAGAGGGAGCTTGATTTTTATTGCTATCAGGCATGTTATGCCATGATTCGTAGTTGATGGGCAACATATTAGCATTTCGTGCTATAATGCCCAAATAGCCTGCTAAAAGTCGAGCTTCTTGTCCAACAGGCTGACCATGGCTGTTTCTAGTTACTTTGACACGCTCGACAAAATTTAAGTTATATAAATCTGTTAGGAGCGTACGTCCTCGACCTCTGTGTGTCCCACCATTTTCAGGTGAAAAATAATAAATTATTACTATATTGAAATTTAAAAATAAATCAGTAATAAAATTTAATACAATTTGTAAAATGAACTTAACATTACTTTGAATTTCCACAGACTCGTCAAGTGTCTCCGGCACGCTTGAAGATCCAACAACTGTCTGCTGTTCAGTACTTACTTCTTCCGAATTTGTAGTATTCTGTACAATACTAAGATCTCTTAATCTTCTTCTAGGCATTTTTCCTGCAACACATAAAATAGATAAAATTTTAGTAAGAAATAACAACAATAGTAAATATAAAATAGTTAAATTATATAACATGACCAATGTTAATATTGTAACATTACATATAAATAAAAAATCATAAAATCTTACTACATCATAAATCGTAAATATCTTCGTCTACATCCTGACGAACCCATTGAAATTGTGTACTAGTACTAGGGATATTTTCATCTAAGTCTTGTTCTGGAAAAGGCAAAGTTTCTGATCTTTCACCGATGTCATCTCTACTTCCATTCCCCATGTCAAACAAGTCTCTAGGGTGTTTGAATACAACGTACCAACCCTCATCAATTGGATCTTCGAGTAAAAAACTTGTTTAACTTGAGAAGAAAATACATACTGGCTCGTCTATCAAATGTTCTCCAGTGAATTAATCGAGAGAAATTCACCATTATAAAACCAAACCGATCATTTTTAATTCCATGAGCAGATTAGCATCACCCAATCACATCGAAATAAGACAACTTTCCATTTTCCATAATAATCCAACTCAATAATGTCGGTTAGAAGTCCATAATACTCCACATTTCCCTCGACAGGATTATTGTCCCTAGTACTAGCGTAACTTGTAATTAAAGAATTAACAACTACTCCACAATTTTGAGTTCTCCTCAATCTCTCGCGATATTTGGTATGAAATCTGAATCCATTCATGATGAAGCCACTATATCTTTTTACTACTCGATCCGGACCTTGGGAAAGCCATTTAACTTCGTCATTAACGATATTCCCACTCCAAACCTATTGAATCGAAAGTAAATTGAGTAATTATAAATGTTATGAGAAAACATTATTATTTGTCAACGAAATGTTGAGTTGCATACCGTTTGGCTTAACCATTCATAAAAAGATTCTGCGAATAACCTATTAATCTCACGATGTTGTAATCTTCGTGAGCGTGGACGAGATCTTAAGATTTGTTTGTACTCACTATGTTAAACACATGTTTAATTCGTTAAAAAATAAACAAATAAAAAAAAGAAGAATATTTATCATATTCTAGAACTTACTTGCGTAATTGTTCAAGTGCATCGTGGTGGAAAAGAACATATCTATGTGCTTGTATCCAAGATTGGTCATCTAATTCTACAATTTCAACTTTGCTGATTGGTTCTCCATAACTTTGAAATAAATAAGTTTTGTCCAAGTTAGGATCATTGAGTCTGGCATTTCTACTTGGTCTATTCAATCTTGTTTCAACATCTAAATATCTAGAACAGAATGTCATACACTCCTCTGCCAAGTAGCCTTCAGCAATTGATCCTTCCAGATAACGCTTGTTACGGCAATAAGACTTCAATTTGCTTAGGAACCTAAACACCATATACAACATTATCAAAACTGGTAACTATAGGTATAAAGGTGAATTCCTTTGAAATAAATTAGCACCTTTCAATTGGATACATCCAACGATAGAAAACCGGCCCACCAATTATTGCTTCACGAGGGAGATAAATGACAAGGTGCATCATAATAGTGAAGAAGGAAGGTGGAAAGATCTTCTCCAAATTGCATAATGTCAAAGCGGCTCGATCTTGTACTTTTCAAGTTCTTCAACATTCGAACTTTGCCACAAATTGCTTTCATTATATTGGACACTCAATTATACAGACGTTACCTTCTTTGACATACAAGACCGTAAAGCAATCGAAGTAGATCTTGCATCGGGATGTGATAGTCATGTGATTTTAATGAATATAGTCTTCGATCTTTAAGACTTACACATCGAGATATATTTGATGAATACGCATCTGGAACCTTTATATCCTTCAACACCGTGCAGAACATTTCTTTCTCTTCCTTTGACATTGCAAAAATTGTAGGCGGCAACCAATATTTTCCATTAGGAAGTACTTGGGGATGAAGATCACGCCTAATTCCCATGTGAACTAAATCAAGTCGACTTTGAAGATTATCTTTTGATTTACCATCGACGTTCAAAATTGTCCGGATGATGTTCTCGCAGACATTCTTCTCAATATGCATCACATCAAGATTGTGGCGTAATATGTAATGCTCCCAATAAGGCAACTCAAAAAAAATACTTCTTTTCTTCCACAAGTCCACCTCATTAGGGTCATCCTCCTCGTCAGATTCATCATCAGATTCATCCCTCGATCGTCTATTTGTTTGCCTGTTAGATGGTTGATTCACCTCCGTGGCGAAATCCATATCTTTTAACATGAATAAGATTTCAGATCAATGGTCTGCTTAGGAGCTTTTTTCAACTCTTCAGTACCGTCAAATAAAGCCTTCTGAAATCTATATCTATTATTTTCATCTAACCACTGACGATGCCCCATATAGCAGAACTTCTTCCCATTATATAACCACTGTGAACACGTTTGAGCAGCACAACAAGGACGAGCATAACGTCCTTTGGTACTCTAACCCGATAAATTTGCATATGCTGGGAAATCATTAATTGTCCATATCAAAGCAGCATGTAGGTAAAAGTTCTCCTTTCTCAATACATCATACGTCTCAACACCCGCCCATAATTGTTTTAACTCTTCAATAAGTGGCTGCAGATATATATCAATATCATTTCGGGCCTTTCTCTCGGGATAATCATAGATAATATCAAAGAAGATTGCTTCATGCGAGCCATGGAGGCAAATTATAAGGAACAATGACCACGGGCCAAATCTTGTGCGAGGTGCTCATGATTTTAAAAGGATTAAATCCACGATGCTAACCTGAGCCTTACACTCCGAGGATCACTTGCAAAGCTTGGAAATTTATTGTCAAATGATTTCCATGCAAAAGAATCTGCAGGATGCCTTAATAACCCATCATCAGTTCGTTGATCATGATGCCACGTCATAAACTCAGCTGTCTTTGACGACATGAATAGCCTTTGAAGCCTTGGGATTAGCGGGAAATATCACAAAATCTTGTTCGGCTTCCTTCTTGACGTGGCCCATATTCATCCTCATTAACATCTTCTGTATCTCTATTCATCCAACGAGATTTACCGCAAACATGACAAGACTGTTGATTTCTCCGATCACCCCAATAAAACATGCAATCATTTAGGCAACTATGAATTTTGTTGTACCCAAGGCCCAAATCTTTTATCACTTTCTTCATGTCTTTACATGATTGAGGGATTTTGCAAATGGGAACATTTCTCTCAAAAGCTCTAACAGCATTGTCAAAGAGTTTCCGGTCCACCCTCCCAAACATTTTAAGTGGAAAAGGCAAATATAGAATGATATTTTCAAAAATTTTGATCCCTCATAAAGTTCTTCATTCATTTTACCAAGTAACGTGTAGAACTTCGCTGCTTCTTCATTCGGTTGTTCATCCGGTACACTTCTTCTCGTTTCCATAAAAGTATTCCCACCGATATTATAATCATCAGATGCAACATAGTTTGGTGGAAATGATTGGAAACTTTCACTCCGCATATTAAATGCATCCCGCATCATACCTTCCATGTCATCTTCTCTAACATGCTGACGGTAACCACTATAAGGATAACCCGGATTAATCGTCGAAGAGGCTCCACTAGTTGTACACTCTCCATGGAAAATCCATTTTTTATACCCCCGAATGAAGCCATCAACAATTAGATGTTCGTAGACAACTTCACGATAATGCCAATAGCTATTGCCACACTTCTTACGCGGGCAAAGAATCATATTCTCTTGGCTTGAATTGTGAAATGCAAAATCTAAAAAAGTTTGCACTCCATTTTGATACTCGTTGCTTGCCTTTGAGAAATTCATCCAAGTCCTATCCATTTCGTAGTTGTTGAAGTCTAAAGTTGGCAATAAGTTTCACGGGTAAGTTGTTTATTATGTAAGTCTTGATATGATATATATTTATGTTTTATGTAAGTTATGTAGATTATGTAAGTTATGAAATTTAAACTTTTAAACTATATGCTTTTAAGGAAATTATTAGATTAAACTAAATGTATTAGTTAAGTTATGTAAGTTGTTATGTTTGTTATGTGAGTTATGTAATTTATTTAAGTAATGATCAATATTAATACTATTTTGATAAAAATTAGTTATAATATATTTAAACAATGATCAATAATGTTATGTTGATAAAATAATTTATAATTGGCCATTCAGGTCTTTGAAATTTTTAATTCTTTTTAAGGTCAATAGAATTATTTATAAGCTCCATAGAACTTTTTGGAAATCTTATTAATATAACAAAATTTTAAAGACATTTAAAAATATTAAATATTAAAATCAAACATGTTTAATATAACAAAATAATAATTTGAAAATAATAATATCAAGAAAAAATCGTAGTTTAATTTTTATAAGTAAATTGGAAATAAATTAAGGTTATATAAATATTCAATAGCGATAGAACTTTTTCAATTCTTTTTGAATTTTTAAGATTCATCATACGTGGCGTTGTTACACCTAGGAGGATCCATTATATCTTGCACTCGATATAAGGCAACCCGTCAAGTTTCCAACCTATATACTTTGAATCTTTAAAATATTTAAAATAAGGAATGGACAAGCAAGCTACATATATGGTAATAAAATTAATTCATACTTAAGTTGAACCAAAATATAAAAACTTATTCATACTTATTCATACTTCAAATAATAATTAATACTACTATTTTGATAAAAATTAGTTATAACTTTTAAAGACATTTAAAAATATTAAATATTAAAATCAAACATGTTTAATATAACAAAATAGTAATCAATATAATAATATCAAGAAAGAATCGTATTTTAATTTTTATAAGTAAATTGGAAATAAATTAAGGTTATATAAATATTCAATAGCGATAGAACTTTTTCAATTCTTTTGAATTTTTAAGATTCATCATACGTGGCGTTGTTACACCTAGGGAGGATCCATTATATCTTGCACTTCGATATAAGGCAACCCGTCGAGTTTCGAGCTATATATTTTGAATCTTTAAAATATTTAAAATAAGGTTGGAGAGAAGGTCACTATTATTGTAATTATAATGGACAAGCAAGCTACATATATGGTAATAAAATTAATTCATACTTATTCATACTTCAAATAATTAATACTATAAGGTCGGGTTTCAACCTATATACTTTGAATCTTTAAAATATTTAAAACGTACCTTAATAAAACGTGCACTGGTCTACTTCACTCTCACCAACAAACAAAGGTGGAGTCCAAAAGTAATATTTGTTAAGTAATTTAAAGTGAAAATGCATAGAAATAAGGAAAAAATTTAGCAACTAAACGGCACATGCGTACCTAGAACAAATGTCAATGGTCGTGGTGTATTTAGTTGCACCAAATATTATTTCGGTGCTCGATAGTACCTAGAACAGATGTAAGAATATAAGAGTAGCACCAAATATATTTCAGTTTAAGAAAATATAAAAACTTTATCTATATCAGTACCAAATTTTAATTGAAGATTAAATGGCGACTTCAGTTGAACCAATACTTGCGGGAGGAGCAGAAGCGATAAATGAAGTCAGACACCTCAAAGCAAAATCAGCAAAAGCGCACATCTTTTCAAACCATTTTGCAAAAAAATACAAAATCTTTTATGAGCATACAAATGACTTCCATCTCTGCAAAAACATTGTAAATACAAGGCACATAACACAATTAGCAAATTTAGTCAATTGTTTCTTCAAACCTTGACTTTCCTAAAGTGCCCAAATTGAACACATTATCCTACATCTGAAAACAGGTTTCAGAATAAGTACAAGCAAATACTAGCATGCTCATTCCCACTCACACATGAATCAGAGCATCATAGGAAATAATATCAATATTCTAAAGACAGAAAGCAAAAGAAAAAACTCCAATACTAACAATTTCGTTTAAGGACAACACCACCTCTTGTTCTCTTGACTCTCATCAAGAATTTTCAGCATGGCGAGCAATTCTCTTCTTTTGGTTCATTACCAACATTTCAAGAACATTTTTATAAAATTTCACAACCATCATTTTTATTAAGTTCTAGGTTTGGTGAACAAAAACTTTATAATGAAAAAATATCTTAGAACTTTTGACTTTGTCTCACGAGAGCACTTCCTTTTGGTAGTATGGAGGGTATGAAACTAAAAAGAATCCAACAGAAACAAGTGAGGATAAAATGATTCACACAGAACTAGACATGAACAAGTTAACAACCCAATGTGTAGGTTCCCAAAGACCATGAAAATTACTCTCGCAAGCAAGTAAAGTGTCTTTTCTTGCATGCTAAAATACTTTATTTGATTCAAAATGTATGAAAAGGAAAAATCAATATTACGCTAGACTCTAGAGACAGCCGAGGAGAAAATTAGAAAGAATCTTCACATAATTTCAAGAATGGTGAAATAGAACATAATGTCAATAAAACTGTAAATTCATCTAAACCTGATTTTACTGCAGAGATTGAAAAACCAAACAACAGCCCAGTAAGCTCAAAACTCAAAAGGTCCCTTTCCAGGATGCAGAATAGTAAATGCAGTTTTTAACATTCAGTACCAGGCAAATAAATGCAGAACTACCCCAGGAAAATTCCAATTCAAACAATAAAAAATAATAAACAAATGGATAAGAAAGTAGTCAAAGCACAGCCAATTTCTTCACATAACTGAAAGAAAATGAATAGAGGAATTCAACAATATAAAACGTGAGCAACAAGACAGCAATAAACTCTTAAATCAATCTAAGTCCACACTAAACACATAAGTTGGATAGAAACATGAAAACAGACCAAAAGAACATCTAAATAACCAAAATATAACAATTTTATTATATAAAACGTGAGCAACAAGACAAGATTAAACTCTTAAATCAATCTAAGTCCACACTAAACACATAAGTTGGATAGAAACATGAAAAGCAGACCAAAAGAACATCTAAATAACCAAAATGGAATCACCATTATTATGTAAACATGAAAATGCATGATTGAAACAAACCAACTTTGCATGTGCGAAATCATACTCCATAAAACTCATAAACATTAACTTCTCCTAACGAATACCAACTTTATGTTTACAGAGGCCTTGATGGAAACTAACATAACTGTTGATATATAACTTATCTAATAAGAATCACAGAATATGCAGAAAGTACCTGAGTATTTAGTATTAAGAGAACCATGTATTCAAAGGAAAAGAGCCAGAAATTGATCAATGTATGCAAAACTTGGTCTATATTTCAAAACTGGAATAAAGCTTTCATCTAGTACCAAATACATATATATATAGAGACACAAACACACAGGCATACATCTTCCATTACCTAAATCTGTTTCTTGAAAATAAAAGATAAGTAAGCTTCTACATGAAACTTAACGAAGGAAGCCAAATCGAGACAAAACACAAAAAAGAGTGGATGAAATAAGCTTAAAATTTTAGGAATGTAATTAAAATGTTAATTAAATGTTAGGAAAAACATTAAAAATTTAGGAATGTAATTAAATGTTAATTAAACATTGAAAACATAAAAGGACAAACATGTTGAAAGAAACATAAATGTTAGGAAAAACATGTTACCTTGATTGAAATGGAAATGTTTTCTTAAGGGTTTATTTAGAGATGCTTGGGATTGATCTCTAATAATGTCGAGAGACTTCCTACTCATTGCATTTGAAGAACAAAAGTCATTTACGTCGACAAAACAATCAAATGAGTTCTAAAAATAAAAACATTTAATGATTGGTATAATATTAATTATATTGCATAATAACGGTGGGAATAAACAAATAAAATGATTAAAAAAAAAGCCAACAATTTGGTATAACATTAACAGGAGAAATAGGACCAAGCTCAATACCATTAAAAGACAGTAAGTTACATTGTATACATATTAAAAGACAGTAAGCTGTTGTTGCTCCAGTAAATTTGAAAGCTGTCCATATATTTGGGATCATAGTAGATCCAATATATATAAGCACTAACAATATTACTGTTAATGCCAAAGACCTTTTTTTACTCTCCGTGAGAGGAGCTGATCCCTCAAACACCAAGTTATCCACGGTTTGCCGTAGAGAAAAGTGAATAACAGGGAAAACTAGAACCAAATGAAGAGCAAATATAATTCAAAGTAGTGCTAAAACGAATTCCCAGATTCCTATCAAAATTGGTCAAAACATCACCTTCGAGCTCATTGTATATAGTTGAACATTGAAATGGCAAACATATGCATTAGTCATAATAGGGATAACTACTAGTAAATCCAAAATTGCCATTTTCGATCCAAAATCTGGGCTCCTCCTTGGAGCCTCTATCTTCCCTTCAATAAGCTTAATGAATGCAACAGCAAAGCAAACCACAACGAAAACAACAGCGAGAGCTACCGAAGCAGCCGAAGTCATGCTCAATGAATCAATCCTATCTAACACGCAAAGTGGAGCAAGAAAAACAACCATAATAACCAAAACCAATAACTTCCTATGATCCCTAAAACCAGTCCTAACCACTGATCGAGAACCCCAATATGACGAACCGAACCAGACATAACATCACCCAGACATTACGAACCGAAGCATTAATCTAAATAGCAAGGAAGTGGTTGTTCAAAATAGCAAGTTCAGTCAATTAAGCTTAATTCCAAAAAAAATAAAAGCCAAGTAATACAGTAACTACACATTAATCTAAAGGGGACTAAAAAACTAACCATTTCAAACCCATGAAGCATCTGACCGTCGACGAGAGGAAAGGGAAAATAGTAAGGGATTTCGGGAATAGGGGAACAGATTAAGGGAAAAAAAGGGGACTTGGGGAAAATGTTAGGGATTTCGGGTTTGGGGAATTAGGGGATGATTTGGGGAAAAAGAAAGAGGTGTTTGTTTTAGGGATTTGGGGAAGGAAGACGAGATGGGGGAAAATGACTTAGCAAAAAAATGAAACCGATTTCGGGTAAAGGGCATAAACCTCAGGAGAGAAAAAACGACGCCGTTTCAAATAAGAAAAATTTGTGGCGTTTTCAGCAACGCGCCGCTAATAAGACCTTTTGCGGCGTTTTCAGCAAAGCGCCAGTAACACCTATTTTATCTACACTATAAAACAACGTCATTCTAATACGCGTTGTGGCATTTATTATAGAAACGCCGCTAAAGCCACTACTATTCAGAGGAAACGACGCCGTTTTACTCTAATGTATAATGAAATTTTGTGGCGTTTTCTAAAAAAACGCCGCTATTTTCTATCTTTTGAGGTGTTTTATGTATAAACGCCGCTAATACCTGAATATTTTATAGAAATTGATAAAAATTTAAAACTATATATTTAGAATTTCTTTTAAATTATATATAAACCCTAAAAACCTAACTATAGTTGAAACTTTAATTTTGATTTAATACACATTTTAAAATACATATTATGTATGCATATAAATTAATTAAATAAAAACATGATGCTATTTATTATATCAATAACGTGTAAATATTTTACAAGATCTAGATCAAATTACAGTTCATGTACACAATTGCACACTAAACCACTTTTCATATATATATTTATATATTTTTATAATAATATTTTATATATATTTATCTTATATACATTTATCTTCTAAATTAAAATCCAAAATTATACTCTAAATTTAAAACCCTAAACCTGATACTCTAAACCCTAAACCTTAGACCACAAACACAAAACCCCTCACCCCAAACTTTAAACCCCAAAACCATTCGGTAATCCCTAAACCAACCATAACTCCTAGACCATAAAGCCCAAACTATAAAGTACTCTAAAAAACTGTTAACCCTAAACCATAATAAACATATTTTTGGGAATTCGTGTGGCCAATGTTAGTGTAGTACAAATTAAAACACACACACACACACACATATATATATATATATATGTTTATATTCTTATATTAAATAATATTATGAGTACGTATATACAAAATAACATGAATCTTAGTAAAATCCAAATGTTCTTGATTAATTTCTAGCTAATAGTATCATTTCCTTAAACCCTTAACCTAAACTTAATTTTTAACATATTTTATTTCAGACATTCTATTTAATCTAAATATATTTAAAAAAATAGATAATTAAAATACACAATAGCATTATTATTTATACAAAGTTACATAACTTTAATAAAACAATTAATTCTCTATTGGAACACTCTAGTTATAATGTCCACTCTGTAAGATATTTCTATGTTATATAAGCTTGGAATTTATACATAGTTCAACAAATGCTAATTCCACATTCAAAATCACCCTTTCTTAATAGCATCCCAAGTAAGAATCTGGAAAGGAAATTATCTCTTAAGAAGTTAATAATTGTCCCATTCTAAACTTTAACCCTAACCTTTAAACCTTAAATCATAATCCATAAACCCCGAATTCATCATAAACCTTCAAATACTAGTTAACTCCTAAACCTTAAACCATAGTTAACAATCATAATTAAACCTGCTTAAACCATATATCTTAAACCATAAACCTTAAACTATAATGATAATTAATTCAATATTTTAAATTCAATTAATACTATCTCTTTTTTGATTATATAAGAAAATATTTAATATATTGTATAATCATAAATTTTAATAATTATTGTTTTAGAGGTTAGAGATTAGTGTTTATGATTCTTTTTGAGGTTTAGGGGTTATGGGATTTTTAGCGGCGTTTTACCAAAAGCGCCGCTAATGCTCTGGTTTTTAGCGGCATTTTACCGAAAGCGCAGCTAATGCTCTGGTTTTTAGTGGTGTGTAACACCCCAAACCCGGCTTAGATGTTATGACCGGATCCGGTGTGCCACATTGATGCGTACAAAACATTCCGTATTACTTAGTTTGGAAAAACTTAGTTGGTGATGTAAAAGATACTTTTAATATAGGTTAAAGTGAATGAGAGCTGTGCACCAGGTAGGAAACCAGAAAAAGAGGAGGTGAGTCTGTCGAACTGCTTAAGTACCAAGCTCCCTTCGGATCCAATCCTAGACATGCACACCGCCATTGCTACACTCTAACATTTCGTACAATTGTGAGAAAACCATTTGGTTAAGTCCATCTTAATAAAGTGATTAAGTTTGAAAACGTTTGCTTAGCGGAAATCTTACTTGTAATCATGTTATTTTGAAATCACTTAATGTTTTTGGAAACGCGTCCTAAAGCTAACCCATTTTCCTTAGTCATCATAGTTTTTTTTCATCATAGTAAAATAAAATAATAAAAGTAAAACAAAACCATAAAAATAATTAAAAGGCCTTATTACACTTAAAACCCAAAACCATAGATGAAATTAAAAGGACGTCCAGTTCACCAGAAAGAAACTAGGTTCGTAGAAACATGTGGCCAGTCCGAATCCCTCACAGCTCCAAGCCCACTATGGTTGAGGATTACCTGCGAGGATGAAAATAAAGGGTGAGTTTTGGGAAACTCGAGTGTAATTCAACCCAACCATAGCCTAAATCGGTTCTAACCACGAGACAAAATAAGTTGGCCTCGGCCCGAGCAGATATCGAATAAAGCCCATAGGCCCGAATGCAGACCAGCAGATATATCATGCTTATGCGAAACCCAACCATATCCAACCACATACACCCCATACCATCCTTTCACCATGTGGGAGACTACTCGACCCACCCAACCGCCACACGCCACGAAATATGCAGCATGGTACGCGGATCTGAAAAATGTGATAGAGTCACGGATCTGAGATATTTTGTGGCGGTGCCACGGAAACAGAATATACGTGGCGGGGCCACGAGCAGATAATTTGTGGCATAGCCACTAGGACGCTTCCTCCATAATATAACCCATGTCCCCATGCAACAGATATACATTCATGGCATACATCATGCAGATTAATTCATCATGCTTTTCAGACAAAATTAACCCTAGGGGTATAGAGGTCATTTTGCATACATAGGGGTATAATGGTAATTTTGCATACATAGGGGTACTCTAGTACATCTAACTATTTCTAAGGTTTTCATGCATATCGTAGCCATTACGTTTTAGCCAGAAACACTTACCGAGTGTTCTTACCGAATTGGGCCCGTTGGCCCATTAACCCAGTTTTGGCCCATTAAGCCCAAAATATCAAAACGCACGAAATCGCGCGTACTATAGTTTTATCACTTCCGATTACCAGTAATAATTACCCATACGTCTCATGAGCATTCGCACACTTGCAAGCGCCCAAAATACCAGTTTTTCGGTATTTCGGCTTTTCGACTTTTGCTGATCTAGCCTATGAAAGGGTTCAGTTACACACCTGATTTGTGATGACTTGCTGACAAGATCCACGCACGAACTGCCTACAATTACGTTGCTACAATTCTTAGATTGCAAATCACAACACTAATCTCCATAATTACTTACCCATATTCGACTTTGTCCCTAAAAGCCTTTAAAACTTTACCTTCTTGCCGAAATCCGATGGCTAGATCCAAGTCTGATCGCTCCAAAGATCTAAGCCTTCGATCCAACCCTTGAGAAGACACTAATCATCAAAATAAATCATCGGTTAAAGACCCTTTATGCCCTATGCCCAAATCTATAACCTCCCTAGATTTTAGGGACTTCGGCTTTTTCCTAACTTGAAAAATAAGACTAGATTTGGAGTGATGAGCACTTACCACTTATTCCTTCCTGTTTTCCACATAGATCTGATGCAGATTCAACCTTTAAATGACGGTAAAACTTGAATCTAGAAGCTTTGAAGTTTCGGCTACACGTCCCTAACTCTATAGTAGTTTCGACTTTTCTAGGTGATATAGAAAATAATGATTTGAGGCTATAACCTTGGGTAATGTTGTCGACAGATACTAGGGGTTTATAGGAGAGGAATGTTGGTCAAAAAGGAAAACATATTGAGGAATATGGCTTTGGAAAAACGGCACAAGAATATAGCTTTCGGGATTTTGAGATTTGAGGTTCGGCTTTAGTCTATGAAAATTAATGGAGGAAAGTGATGTAAAGTAGGGTGGAGATGGACAAGAGGTTTGAAAGGTTCGACTATGGAGAAAGAGAATAAGAAGAAAGCAAAAATGGCTAAAGGGAGAAGGTGACTAAAGCAGCAAACGGCACAACTCCCTCCCTATTGCCGAATTTATACTGGCACTTTAACCTAGCCGAATTTACCCCCTAAAGAAACCCTTGGCCGGCCACCTCTTGCTCCTCAAGAGTCCAAAATTCGGCCAACACAGCTCACCCCAATTAGCTCCTAGATTTCCTCCCTTATCTCTATCCTTATTCAATCCCCTTACCCTCTTAAACTCTTCCTGACAGACTTTTATTTCAGTTCCACTACTTCCCTTTCCTGTACATAAAAATTAATCACTTAATTTGTTGTCATTGTGACTTGAACCTGGGTCCTCCCCAAGCTTCAACACGCCACTACTTCCTTCCCAGTGGCATCACATGCCACTTTACCACTTGCTTCCTTGTGATCCATTTTTCACAAATAATTCCTAAAAGCCCAATTTATCAGAACCCCTTTCTCTTATAGAATTAAATTTGATTAAAACTATCGGGTTTTATCCTAAGTTTGGGCCTTCTAGAGGCCCACCAACATGATTAATCCTACACATAACAAAGCGAACACAGAATTTTAAATTTTACAACTTTTACGAATTCCGAAAATTGGGCGTTACAACTCTACCCTCCTTAAAGAAATTTCGTCCTTGAAATTTACCTGATCCGAATAGATGAGGGTATTGTTGTTGCATTGCGTCCTCTGGCTCCCAAGTAGCTTCTTCTCTGCCATGGTTACGCCAAAGCACTTTCACTAATGGTACCAATTTCCTCCTCAGAACCTTAACGTCTCGATCCAATATTTGTACAGGCTCCTCCTCAAAGGTCAAATCAGTTCGCACCTCAATTTTTGCAACCGGCACAACATGAGTAGGGTCAGAACGATAACGCCTTAACATAGAGACGTGAAAAACATCGTGAATCCTGTCTAGCTCTAGAGGCAATTCCAACTGATAAGCCACTGGGCCTACTCGCTTCAAAACCCGATAAGGCCCAATGAACCGCGGACTCAACTTGCCCTTCTTGCCAAACCTTAGTATCTTCTTCCAAGGTGAAACCTTCAAGAAGACCATATCGCCCACTGAGTATTCAATCTCCTTACGCTTCAGATCTGCATACGACTTTTGCCTATCAGACGCTTCCTTTAATCGATCTCTAATTAACTTGACCTTATCCTTAGTATCTGCCACCAACTCAGGTCCAAGAACTTGTCACGCCCCCAGTTCAGTCCAACAACTAGGTGTTCGACACCTTCGCCCATACAGTGCTTCATAAGGTGCCATTCGAATACTCGACTGATAACTATTGTTGTATGCAAACTCTGCCAAAGGCAAGTAATCCTCCCAACTACCTCGGAAATCAATAACACATCCCCTTAACATGTCTTCCAGAATCTAAATAACTCTTTCCGATTGACCATCAGTTTAGGGATAGAAAGTCGTACTAAAGTTCAATCGCGTTCCCAATGCCTCATGCAACTTTTTCCAAAATCGAGATGTGAATCTAGGATCCCGATCAGAGATAATCGAAACCGGAACTCCATGCAGTCGCACAATCTCCGCCACATACAACTTGGCTAACTTCTGAAGAGAAAAGTCTGTTCGAACAGGTATAAAATGAGCCGACTTGGTCAACCTATCCACAATCACCCATATCGAGTCTTTCTTCGATGGTGACAAGGGTAGCCCACTCACAAAGTCCATGGTTACCCTCTCCCACTTCTAAAGTGGTATTTTCTTGGCGCAATAATCCGAAGGTAATCGATGCTCGGCTTTCACTGGGGATGTCAGACATTTCCCCACAAATTCAGTTACCTCTCGCTTAAGTCCAGGCCACCAATACAGTTCTTGCAAGTCATGGTACAACTTATTCTCTCTAGGATGCATGGCACAAAGTCCCCAAGGAGCTTCCTTCAAAATTGACTGTCTCAAGTCAGAGTCCTTCGGAACACAAATTCTTCCTCGAAACACGAACCCTTCATCATTTATCCCAAACTCAGAAGTTTCCCCTTCCTTAACTTGTTGAAAATGAGGGACCAAAGACTCATCTTTCAACTGCTTCTCTTTAATCTGATCCACCCAGGTTGGCCTTACTTGCCTTGCCTGGATGATATTCGATTGAACAATCATAATCCTTAAGCAACTCGATCCATCTCCTTTGCCTAAGGTTCAGTTCCTTCTGAGTCAGCAAATACTTGAGACTCTTATGATCTATGTATATAATACACCTTTCTCCATACAAGTAATGTCTCCAGATTTTAAGTGCAAAGATCACTACTGCTAACTCCAAATCATGAGTGGGATAGTTCCCATCATGAGGCTTAAGTTGTCGAGACGCATAAGCAACCACCTTACTGTGACAGCCTTAATTTGACTCTAGTCGAGAAGTGGTTTCGGGACCACAAAATCGAGTCACAAGAATAATTAAATGTTATATTTTATGCCTATTATAAGTGAAAGTGTGTGAGTGAAAATTTCATGTTTTGATTTTGTCTTTTAAATGTGAAATTAATTAGAAAGGACTTATGTGTGAAACTTTGGAAATGTGATAGGTTAAATGGTAGTGGGCAAATAATGCATGGTGGAAAAAAATGTAGACTTGCATGTCAAATTCCCCACTTTAGAGGAAGTGGCCGGCCATGATGGTATGGGATACAAAATATATGCATTTTGTATTAATATTATAATGACTACATGGTTTTATAATAGGAAATAAGTATTAGAAAAAAAAGAAGGCCATACATCCTTGCCTTGTTCATATGAATGTTTGAGAAAGAATGGAGAAAAATGCTTTGAGGATTTTGGCAATGGAGCAAGCTCAAAATCTAAGGTAGAACAAAAGGGCTCTTTGATATTTGGCCTTCGTGATTCTAATTGGTGGTATGTTTAATTTTATTTCTTGATAATTTATGGGAAATTGAGTTAATTGCTAAGCTCATTTCATAGCCCATGACTCAATTTTTGTTATTGGTTTGAAGTGATGCATTCGGCTATGGGTTGTAGAGTGTCTTGGTGGGTGTTTTGATGTTTTTGTGATGAGGCATGAAGATGGTTGATTTTAAGTGTTTAATAAAAAGGATTGGATGTGAGTGTGTGTGAAATGGCAAATGATGAGTCTCGGTAACTTCATGAAGAGTTCGGCTATTGTGTTTATGTGAATATATATATGCTGAATGTAGTCTTGGATAAGTAAATTTTGATGTATTAGATTGGTAACATGGTTATGCCGATTATGAAAATGTGATAAAGGTGCCAAGAAATATTTGTAAACATGCATAGTACCGAATGTGTTCATGAATGAATAAGTTATGTGGGTTGTTTAAATGAAAGAAATGGACAAGTTAAGGTATAATTGAGTGTTCGAATATGAATTTAAGAAGAATGATACATTCGACTATGCTTTGATGTGCTTGGATTGTTGTTCATTGAGTAAGTGATTGAGGAATGGTTAGAAGAATTTGAATGCTAAACTAGTTGATTTGTTTATAATGTCCGATTATGATCATTTATAGAGATGTGAATGAGTTGTTGTTATGTGAATAAATATTTGTTTGATGATATATATATGTATTCGGCAATGGGATAAAATGTGTATTAAGGTAAGTTTCATGGTGATTATGCTTGTGATGTTGGGTTAATATTCGGCATTGAGTAATGTGGGGTAAGGTGATTAATCGGTTATGAAATTAGGTAAATTGAATAGGTATGTTTAATGATATGCTTAGTGTAATGTATAATCTTGTAACTCGGTTTAGTATTGAGATAAAGGTTAGATGTATGATTGGATTTTGGTATGTGTTAAATTGGTTAATCAAAGATATAATATGACAAAATGTTAATGAATAACATAATTGGTTTGCACCTTAAATAGTTGAAATAAAGCTTGCCGATTATGATTAAATGTTTAAATTGTACTGGTCATATATAGGTATATATATATATATATGCCTTATGTATGTACCATGTACACATAAGGACATTCAGCAATATGATTAAATTCATGTATAAGGAAGCATGATAAATTAAGTGACTCCTTGCTTGTGAATGTGAATTAGATATAAATTAAATAAGCATGAAATCGAGTCATGGCATGTTTTATTAAATATGATACATATTGAAATCTATTGTTTTAGATATAGATTAAATGATATGTGATTGCCAAATGTGATTGTTAAGTGAATAATATTAGTTAAGTACTTAAGCAAATCTATTTTTTACTTAAGCTTAAGAGCAAAGAGGATCAAAGTCGGATAGGGAAAAGAGAAAGTAAGCGAATAGCCGTGGATATCTAGTCGTCGACCACTTCGAGGTAAGTTTTAAGTGATTAAACGTTGAGTAAATTCAATCATAATAGGACATAATGAGTTGATTTAATAAGATATGATGTGGCCATGATATGTCTTTAACTCAAATGGTAAGTTCATAAGTGTTTGGACTTGGAAATTTAAGAGCAAATTGTAATAATTTGCTTAGGACAGCAGCAGTAACGTGATTTTAGAAAATCACTATAAATTGTTGGTGTGGAATTATAGGCTGAATAAAATATGTAATCAAAGCTTAATTAGTCTAGTTTCTTATAAAAGAGACCGTGTAAGCAAAGAAATTTCCTATAAAGAGATATTTAAAGTTGTGTGAGACAGTGTCAGAATGACTCCAAAGTCCCCTGTTCTGTATTTAGAAAATCATTATAATTTGTAAAAAAATGGTTATAAGATAAAATTTATATTCATAGACTCCTTAATGAGTCTAGTTTCAAATGAAATCAAATAGAACATATTTTGAATTCTGTACAATGAGAAATTTGATTCGTAGTGAAGAGTGGTCAGATTAGTCAAACAGTGAAACAGGGGAAAATTTAAGAAAAATCTGGTATTGATTGACCAAACCTAAAATTCTGAAAATTTTATGGGTGGAAGATATATGAGTCTATATTCAGGTAAAATTAACGGCAATTGATTTTGAGTTTTGTAGCCCCAGTTATAAATAATTTAGTGACTATTGCTCAGGAAAATAGCTTGTAGTGAATATGTGATTTTGTTGTAAACATTGATGAAACTATTTGAGTTGCTTATAAGCTATTGCTGAAATTGATGTACAAGATAAATATATATATGTGTGGTAAAGCCGAATGACTAGTGTGAAATATGTATGAGATATGTATATGTGGTAAAGCCGAATGGCTAATGTGAAATATATATGAGATATGTATATGTGGTAAAGCCGAATGGCTAGTGTGAAATTTGTATGAGATATGTATATGTGGTAAAGCCGAATGGCTAATATGAAATATGTATGAGATATATATATATGTGGTAAATCCGAATGGCTAATGTGAAATATGTATGAGATATATATATATGTGGTAAAGCCAAATGGCTAATGTGAAATATATATGAGATATGTATATGTGGTAAAGCTGAATGGCTAATGTGAAATATATATGAGATATGTATATGTGGTAAAGCCGAATGGCTAGTGTAAAATATGTATGAGATATGTATATGTGGTAAAGCCGAATGGCTAATATGAAATATGTATGAGATATATATATGTGGTAAAGCCGAATGGCTAATGTGAAATATATATGAGATATGTATATGTGGTAAAGCCGAATGGCTAATGTGAAATATGTATGAGATATATATATGTGGTAAAGCCAAATGGCTAATGTGAAATATATATGAGATATGTATATGTGGTAAAGCCGAATGGCTAACATGAAATATGTATGAGATATATATATGTGGTAAATCCGAATGGCTAATGTGAAATATGTATGAGATATGTATATTTGGTAAAGTTGAATGGCTAATGTGAAATATGTAGGAGATGTGTGTTAATGACCAAATGTGAAAGGTGTGTATTATTAGATATTTGATGAGGCAAATGAATTACAAATATGACAGTCGATGTGAATGTTGTAACATGTGATTAAATGTACATGAAACTTGGAGATATATTCCGGGTAAGACCCGATGACTACGTGTGGAGATTATGTCCGGGTAAGACCCGATGACTACGTGTGGAGATTATGTCCGGGTAAGACCCGATGACTACGTGTGGAGATTTTGTCCGGGTAAGACCCAATAACTACATGTGGGGACTATTCGAGCTAAAGGTTTCGCTGAAGATTCGAGTAAAGCATAAGATTATACGACTTCACAGTAACAATTGGTAATAAATACGTTCAATGTGTTAAGTTGGTTAGGTATGTATTTTGAGATTATATTTAAGCTTGATTTGGACTAAATCACAAGGTCGTTATGTGATGCATATGTGAGTAAAGCAATAAGACTGTTCTATGATTATTGTGCGTTTGGTCAATGTGGAAAGTTAGGTGAAAATATGTAATGTACCTATGTTTATAAGAGATCACTATCAAGTGAGAATTTATCTGCCTATTATATATGATGATATGTGCATATTCGGTAAAGGGATGGTATGCCTGAAGGAAGAGTGAAATAAAAATACGAACAACTATGCTATAATTTGATTGTTATCTGTTGACACTGCTTAAAACTTACTAAGCATTGTAATGCTTACTCCGTTTACTTTGTTTCCTCTGTTTTATAGATCTCATTTGGAAGCTACAGGCTCGGGGATCGTCAGCAACTAGTCACACTATCACTATCCATTATTTGGTACTGCTATGTTTTGGATTATCTTATGGCATGTATAGAATAGACTAGTAGTGGGAGGATATTTTGGTTAATGTATATAAGCTATGCGAATATGACATCCTTTGAATGTTTACTTTTATAAGTTTTTTTTAAAATTTTATCCCTGGTTGTGTCTAGCAATTATCCAATTGAATGATCTTTACTTCCAGAAAATGTTCAAAATTTTACTGATCTGGCATGAGTTACAAGTTCGGTAATGCCCCTTACCTATTCCGGCGACGGTTACGGGATAGGGGTGTTACACTTACCCTTTTGCATCAACACACAACCCAAACCTACGTGTGATGCATCACTGTACACAGTAAAATCTTTCCCAGACTCTGGTTGAATTAACACAGTGCTTGATCGAACTTTCTTCAACCTCTCAAAAGCTTCTTGCTGCTTCTCCGTCCATACAAATGGTACTCCTTTCCTTATGAGTTTTGTGAGAGGTGTTGCCATCACAGAAAAACCTTCCACAAACCTTCTGTAGTATCCTGCCAACCCTAGGAAACTTAGAATTTCTGAAACCGACCTAGGTGGCTTCCATTCCAAAATTACTTCAATCTTTCGAGAATCCACTCTAATCCCCTCTGCAGAGACCACATGCCCTAAAAAGGTTACCTCCCTCAACCAGAACTCACACTTGCTGAACTTCGCATAAAGTTCTTTCTCCCTTAACACTTGTAACACAGTGCGGAGATGCTCATCATGTTTTGCTTCGGTCTCAGAATATACCAGAATATCGTCAATAAAGACGACCACGAACCGATCCAGAAATGGTTGGAACACACGATTCATCAAATCCATAAACGCTGCAGGAACATTTGTTAATCCAAACAGCATAACCAAAAACTCATAATGACCATAACGAGTCCTGAATGCTGTCTTATGAATATCTGCCTCCTTGACCCTTAGCGATGATACCCGGATCGAAGATCGATCTTGGAAAATCTGAAGCTCCTTTAAGTTGGTCGAGCAGATCGTTAATCCTTGGCGGAGGTACTTATTCTTAATCGTCGGTTTGTTCAATGGCGATAGTCAATCACATGCGCATCGTCCCATCCTTCTTCTTCACGAATAGCACGGTGCTCCCCATGGAGACACACTTGGCCTAATAAAGCCCCTATCCAACAATTCACGAATTTGCGCCTTTAACTCCACTAACTCCTTGGTGCCATCCTATATGGTGCAATGGACACTAGTGCTATCCCGAACAATGTGTCGATTCCAAATTCGACTTCCGATTTGGAGGCAATCCGGAAGCTCCTCCGGAAAGACATCTTGGAACTCTTTTACGTTCTAACCTTATCCTTTGTCGGCCCATCTACATCTGTTTGACTTACAAATGCCAAATAGGCCTCACAACCTTCCGAATCCACTTTTCACCCTCAATGCCGATATCACGTTAGACAAATAGTCCCTTCGTTCACCTATCACCATAACCTCATCCCCTTCCGTGGTCCTTAGCACCATTCACTTAGCAGCACAGTCCAGAGTCGCCTTATGCCTAACAAGCCAGTCCATTCCCAGAATGAGATCAAACTCTCCAAACGGCAACTCCATTAGATCGCCAAGAAAGATCCTACCTTGAGTTTCTAAGGGTACATCCTTATACAGCTTGTCTACCCTAACCGAGTGACCCAAAGACCCAGATATGGCACACACAACATAAGAATGAGTAGATCCAATATCCACCAAGGCAGTATACGGCATATTAGAAACTAAGAACGTACCAGTTATGACATTAGGTGCGTCGCCCTCCTCTCGACGACGAGCTGCATACACCAACGCTGGCTCTCGAGCCTCAGCATTTCTGGCTCCCCTGCTAGGCGCTCCTCGACCTCGACCATTTCCATTCCCATTTCCGCCCCTACCTTGTCCACGTTCTCTCGGTGGTTGTGGTCCACCTCTCATGGGTTGAACAACCCTCATGCAACAACTCGAGCTCGATCGGCTCTCGTGGATGATCCTTAACTCATGCTCCATAGATTCGCGCCGAAACAAGCACCAGAACGTTTCCTACACTCACCCAGGTGTACCTTACCACAGTCCCCACAGATTGGCGGTCTAACCACATTCATCGGAACGGCTCGAACTGGCTCCTCCACCTTGCCCTTTTGGCATTCTTGTTTGCTCCACCCGAAGGTCCAGAATCCCTCCGGAAATGGTTTCGATCTTTCTCACGGTTCTGCCTCTCAGTACGCTTTACCTCCTCAGCGATCTTAGCTTTTTCCACCAGAACTGCGAAGTCACGCTCCCTCTGCGAAGCAATCAGCACCTTAAGGTCATCTCTGAGTCCATCCTCAAAGCGAACGCTACGCTCATACTCCGTAACAACTATTCCCACAGCATACCTACTCAGCCTCAGAAATTCAACCTCGTACTCAGCAACAGTTTTGCCTCCTTGGACCAGATTCAGGAATTCTTTCCTGCGGGCGTCCACATAACTTGCCCCGACGTACTTTCCTTTAAAGGCTATCTTAAACAGCTCCTAAGTAACCCTATCAACTGGGGTTCCATCCCTCACGGTGAGCCACCACTGATAAGCCTCATCTCGCGAAGAACGATCGGCCCTTTTAGCTTCGCTCCCGTAGCGCAGTCCAAGTCATCCATGATTCGTTCCGTGGCCTCCAACCAATATTCTTCCACATTCGGGGCTACACCAGATACACCACTAAAGATCTCCGCTCCGTTAGCCCGGAGTCGTTCAAAAATCGATCCTCGAATTCCATTGCCCGAACTTGCCCCGGAAACCCTTTCCAGAACTCGAAGCATAGCCTGCTACAGGGCGTCATCCCCTGCACCATGATCATGTGATTCCACTTCCATTGCCGATGTTACCAGTGCTTCTGCCGCTGGCATATGTCCTGAAGACGAAGATCCCGCTTGAGCTCTTCCTCGGCCTCGTCCATAGCCTCTACCTCGAGCTGCTCGCGTACTCATATCGTATTATCTGATTACGAATTTTATGCATTAATATCATTCCAATGTTTATTACAGATGTTTTATGATTGAATAATAATTGTAATTGGTTTTCGCAGAATCGATGTCTAGCTACAGTCTCAATCTTTTAGCAAGCTTTTCTAGGGTTTCAGTAGCATCTTATCTAGAGTATTCTAGTAAAGTTTCAGTACAGACAGATAATATATATTCAGAAGAGAAAAAAAATTTCAAAATACTTACAGACTTGGGCCGGAGATTCAGAATGCCACTCCCTGTTCCAGATTTTGAAAACAGAGTTTTACAGTCCAAAAAAACTTTTTTTTTTAAAAACTTTGTTATTGTAAACCCAATCCACAGCCGAGTTGTTGCAACCTAGGCTCTGATACCACTAAATATAATACCCCAAACCCGGCCTAGACGTTATGACCGGATCCGGTGCGCCACATTGATGCGTACAAAACTTTCCGTATTACTTAGTTTGGAAAAACTTAGTTGGTGATGTAAAAGATACTTTTAATATAGGTTAAAGTGAATGAGAGCTGTGCACCAGGTAGGAAACCAGAAAAAGAGGAGGTGAGTCTGTCGGACTGCTTAAGTACCAAGCTCCCTTTGGATCTAATCCTAGACATGCACACCGCTATTGCCACACTCTAACATTTCGTACAATTGTGAGAAAACCATTTGGTTAAGTCCATCTTAATAAAGTGATTAAGTTTGAAAACGTTTGCTTGGCGGAAATCTTACTTATAATCGTGTTATTTTGAAATCACTTAATGTTTTTGGAAATGCGTCCTAAAGCTAACCCATTTTCCTTAGTCATCATAGTTTTTTTTTCATCATAGTAAAATAAAATAATAAAAGTAAAACAAAACCATAAAAATAATTAAAAGGCCTTATTACACTTAAAACCCAAAACCATAGATGAAATTAAAAGGACGTCCAGTTCACCAGAAAGAAACCAGGTTCATAGAAACATGTGGCCGATCCGAATCCTCACGACTCCAAGCCCACTATGGTTGAGGATTACCTGCGAGGATGAAAATAAGGGGTGAGTTTTGGGAAACTCAGTGTGTAATTCAACCCAACCATAGCCTAAATCAGTTCTAACCACAGAGACAAAATAAGTTGGCCTCAGCCCAGAACAAATATCAGAATAAAGCCCATAGGCCCAGAACAGACCATATCATGCTTATGCAGAAACCCAACCATATCCAACCACATACACCCCCATACCATCCTTTCACCATGTGGGGAGACTACTCGACCCACCCAACCGCTACACGCCACAGAAATATGCAGCATCGCTGGAAGATACAGAAAATGTGACAGAGTCACCAGATCTGATATTTTGTGGCGTGCCACCGAATCAGATATATACGTGGCGGGGCCACGAGCAGAATAATTTGTGGCATAGCCACTAGGACGCTTCCTCCATAATATAACCCATGTCCCCATGCAACAGATATACATTCATGGCATACATCATGTAGATTTAATTCATCATGCTTTTCAGACAAAATTAACCCTAGGGGTATGAGGTCATTTTGCATACATAGGGGTATAATGGTAATTTTGCATACATAGGGGTACTCTAGTACATCTAACTATTTCTAAGGTTTTCATGCATATCGTAGCTATTACGTTTTAGTCAGAAACACTTACCGAGTGTTCTTACCGAATTGGGCCCGTTGGCCCATTAACCCAGTTTTGGCCCATTAAGCCCAAAATATCAAAAGCATACAAATCGCGCGTCTTTGCGGTTTTATCACTTCCGATTACCAGTAATAATTACCCATCGTCTCACGAGCATTCGCTTTTCATAGCGCCCAAAATACCGTTTTTCGGTATTTGACTTTTCGACTTTTGCCGATCTAGCCTATGAAAGGTGTCGATTACACACCTGATTTGTGACGACTTGCTGACAAGATCCATGCATGAACTGCCTACAATTAAGTTGCTACAATTCTTAGATTGCAAATCACAACACTAATCTCCATAATTACTTACCCATATTCGACTTTGTCCCTAAAAGCTTTTAAAACTTTACCTTCTTGCCGAAATCCGATGGCTAGATCCAAGTCTGATCACTCAAAGATCTAAGCCTTCGATCCAACCCTTGAGAAGACATTAATCATCAAAATAAATCATGGGTTAAAGACCCTTTATGCCCTATGCCCAAATCGATAGCCTCCCTAGATTTTAGGGACTTCGGCTTTTTCCTAACTTGAAAAATAAGACTAGATTTGGAGTGATGAGCACTTACCACTTATTCCTTCCTGCTTTCCATGTAGATCTGATGCAGATTCAACCTTTAAATGACGGTAAAACTTGAATCTAAAAGCTTTGAAGTTTCGGCTACACGTCCCTAACTCTATAGTAGTTTCGGCTTTTCTAGGTGATATAGAAAATAATGATTTGAGGCTATAACACTGGGTAATGTTGTCGATAGATGCTAGGGGTTTAGAGGAGAGGAATGTTGGTCAAAAGGAAAACATATTGAGGAATATGGCTTTGGAAAAATGGCACAAGAATATAGCTTTGGGATTTTGAGATTTGAGGTTGGCTTTAGTCTAAGAAAATTAATAGAGGAAAGTGATGTAGAGTAGGGTGGAGATGGACAAGAGGTTTGAAAGGTTCGGCTATAGAGAAGAGAATAAGAAGAAAGCAAAATGGCTAAAGGAGAAGGTGAGAAAAGCGACAAAGCTGCACAACTCCTCCCTATTGCTGAATTTATCTTGGCACTTTAACCTAGCCGAATTTACCCCCTAAAGAAACCCTTGGCCGGCCACCTCTTGCTCCTCAAGAGTCCAAAATTCGGCCAACACAGCTCACCCCAATCAGCTCCTAGATTTCCTCCCTTATCTCTATCCTTATTCAATCCCCTTACCCTCTTAAACTCTTCCTGACAGACTTTTATTTCAGTTCCACTACTTCCCTTTCTGTACATAAAATTAATCACTTAATTTGTTTGTCATTGTGGCGTGAACTGGTCCTCCCAAGCCTCCACACGCCACTACATCCTTCCCAAGTGCGTCACATGCCACTTTACCACTTGCTTCCTTGTGATCCATTTTTCACAAATAATTCCTAAAAGCCCAATTTATCGAACCCTTTCTCTTATAGAATTAAATTTAATTAAAACTACGGGTTTTATCCTAAGCTTGGGCCTTCTAGAGGCCCACCAACATGATTAATCCTACACATAACAAACAGAACACGGAATTTTAAATTTTACAACTTTTACAGAATTCCCGAAAATTGGGGCATCACACGGCGTTTTACCAAAAGTGCCACTAATGCCCTGTTTTTAGCGGCGTTTTATAGAAAGCGCCACTAATGCTCTGGTTTTTAGTGGCGTTTTACCTAAAGCGCCGCTAATGCTCTGGTTTTTAGCGGCGTTTTACTGAAAGCGCCGCTAATGCTCTGGTTTTTAGCGGCGTTTTACCGAAAGCGCCGCTAATGCTTTGATTTTAGCGGCGTTTTAGCGAAAAACGCCGCTGTTGTTCTGTTTTTACCGGCGTTTTTTTAAAACGCCGCTATTGCTCTGAATTTTAAAATTTTGGCGGCGTTTTTTAATAAAACGCCACTAAAAACGCTGCTAAAGCCCTATTTTCCTGTAGTGAAAGGGTATGTGGAGTGTCGTTGTGGTCTTGATTTCGAGTCATGTTGTGCACAAGGATGTTCTTTTTGCTAGGTGCCTGCACGTGTCCTAGGTTGACCAAAATTGGAGTGTTTGAATGAGTTTGAATGGGTGGTTGAGAGAGAGAATCTAGGAGATAATTGAGGGATTGAGATATGGATCAAGGTGAGTGTTGTATGGAGTGAGTTTAGGAGAACGCGGTTTTTCAAAATGATAACAGTTTTAAAAACACTACATTTTCACAACATTTTCGAAATGCTACCGCAACAAATATTGTTTAAAGAGTAACGACAATTTAAAATGAATAAGGAATAGCTAGAATGATTTGTGAACTAACAAAGAGGCTTTATATTTCCAAACGGGTTTTCAACAAAAGCAAGTTTTCAAAAAGCACTCCAATGTGACACCGCCTGATTCGGCCATAACATCTAGGCCGGGTTTGGGGTGTTACATTTGATGAACAGAATTTTTAGACTGTATTTAGATTGATTTGTTGTCATATTCATTGATGAAATTTTGATTTATTCACATGATGAAACTAAACATGCCGAACATCTGAGAATAGTGTTACAGACTTTGCGAGATAAGCAATTGTATACGAAGTTTAGCAAATGTGAATTCTGGTTACGAGAAGTCAGTTTTCTAGGACATGTTGTGTCTGCATCTGGTAACCGAGTTGATCCGAGCAAGATTTCAGTTATTTTGGATTGGAAGCCCACGAGAAATGTTTCTGAAGTCCGCAGTTTTCTGGGACTTGCTGGTTATTATCAACAGTTCATAAAAGGCTTTTCTATGATTGCGACACCGTTGACAAAATTGCTTCAAAAAAGAAGTGAAATTTGAATGGTCTGAAAAGTGTCAGAAAAGCTTTGATTAGTTGAAAGCCCTATTGACTGTAGCTCCAGTGTTAGTACAACCAGAATCGGTTAAAGAATTTGTTATCTATAGCGATGCATCTTTGAATGGTATAGGTTGTGTTTTGATACAGGAAGGCAAAGTCATAACTTATGCCTCGAGATAGTTAAAGCCTCACGAAAAGAATTATCCAACTCATGATCTAGAATTGGTAGCTATTGTGTTCACGTTGAAGATTTGGTGCCATTATCTATTCAGTGAGAAATGTCACGTTTATTCCAATCACAAAAGCTTAAAATATTTGATGACAAAGAAAGATTTGAATCTGCGATAGCGAAGATGGTTAGAATTGTTAAAAGATTATTAGTTTGTTATTGATTATCATCTGGGAAAAGAAAATGTTGTTGCTGATGCTTTGAGCCAAAAATCGTTATTTGCATTGCACGTGATGAATACTCAGTTAACTTTGTCTGAGGATGGTTCGATTTTAGTTGAGTTAAAAGTGAGACCATTATTTATTCAGCAGATTTACGAAGCTCAGAAGGTTGATAATGAATTATTAGCAAAATGAGCTCAATGTGATTTGAATGCTAATTCAGAATTCCGAGTTGATGATAATGATTGTTTGAGATTCTAAGGTCGGATTTGTGTTCCAAAAAATTTAGAGTTAATTCAGATGATTTTATATTAAGCTTATAGCAGTTGTCTATCTGTTCATCCGGGAAGTACTAAAATGTATAATGATCTAAAATAGCTTTAATGGTGGCATGGTATGGAACGAGATATCTCAGAATTTGTTTCGAAATGCTTAATTTGTTAGCAAGTTAAAACTGAGCATCAAGATCCATCAGGGTTACTTCAACCGATTATGATTCCTGAGTGGAAATGGGACAAAATCATAATGGATTTTGTATCGATTTTACCTCTGACACGGACTAAGAAAGAAGCAATCTGGGTTGTTGTTGATAGCTTGACTAAATCGACTCATTTCATTCCAGTTCGCACAGATTATTCACTTGACAAGCTTGTTGAGTTGAACATTTCTCAGATTGTGAGATTGCACGGAGTACCTATTTCTGTTGTTTCGGATAGAGATCCGAGTTTCATATCACGATTTTGGAAGAAACTACAAGATGTATTAGGTACGAAACTGCACTTTAGCACAGCTTTTCACCCACAGACGGATAGTCAATCCGAGTGAATTATTCAGATACTCGAGGATATGTTGAGATGTTGTATTCTTGAGTTTGAAAGTATGTGGGAATGATATTTACCATTGATTGAATTTGCATATAATAATAGCTTTCAATCGAGTATCAAAATGGCTTCTTATGAAGCTTTGGACAGAGCTTAGTGAGAATAAGATTCACGGGGTTGATTTGATTAGAGAAATAAAAGAAAAAGTGAAAGTAATACGACATAGTTTGAAAGCAGCAGCGGATCGTCAGAATTCGTATGCCGATTTAAAAAGAAAAGATATTGAATTTCAAATCAGAGACAAAGTGTTTTTGAAAGTATCTCCGTGGAAGAAAATACTTCGATTCAGTCGTAAAGGCAAATTGAGTTTGAGATTCATCAGGCCGTACGAGGTTATAGAATTTATCTGGCCGGTTGTTTATAGATTAATGTTGCCACCAGAATTGGAAAGGATCCACAACGTATTTCACGTATTGATGCTACGAAGATACAAATCAGATCTTTCGCATGTTATTTCCCCGACTGAGGTTTAAATTCATCCTAATATGTCTTATGAAGAAGAACCAATCCGTATCTTAGCTCGTGAGGTTAAAGAATGGCAAAACAAGAAAATTCCATTAGTAAAAGTAATGTGGCATCGTCACGATGTTGAAGAGGCTACGTGGGAGCCCGAAGATACCATGAGACAGCAGTGTCCAAATCTGTTCAACGGTATGATTTTCAGGGACGAAAATCCCTAATGGGAGAGAGTTGTAACAACCCGGTTTAGACCATAGTCAGAATAGTGGTTTTGGGACCATAAATATAAATTAGAAAAAAAATATTTTAATATTATTTTCTGTGTTTATAATATGCAAATTGATATCTGTGAAAGTTTTGTATGAAAATTTAATTGTTTGTATGCCGATTTGATAAAAAGGACTTAATCTCGTAAATTGTAAAAGTGGCCTTTTGTTTTATGAAGGCGTCTATTTGTCATGGCTTACTAAAGCAAAGGTCTTTGTGTTGTTATTAACCCATTGATAATGTTAAAGGACAATAATGGGTATTATATCATGAATTTTTGGTGGTTTTAATTAAGGTTAAAGTTGTAATTTGGTATTTAAGTTATAATTAAATAAAAAAAATGAAAATAAAGGCCATTACCACTATTCATAGCCGAAAATAGAAGAAAATAATAAGGTTTGGAGGCTTTGAACATTCAGCACTTATAAGGCTTAATTGGTATGTGATTTTTGCTCAGTTTTTGATAATTTCTATATTTTGAGATCGTTGCTCTATATACTATCATGCCCATGTATGAATTTTGGAACTTTTTGATGAATTTGAGTTGAGCTGTTGTTTATAATGTGAGTTTTATGAAGTTTGATGTTAGGAAATGGAAGATATGTGTTAGATTACTATGTTTTGTATTGGGATTTTTGATAAATTTGAGTATTTTGGACTAAATTATGAAAATGAGAAATTGAGGGACTAAAATGTGAAATAAATGATAAATATGGGCTGATAGGGACCATAGGAAAATTCGGATAAGGCATGGTCTTGATGAATTTTATATATTTGATGTTTTGTGTAATAAAGACTAAAATGTCAAAATGTGTAATTTTAGGGCCTAAAGTGAAAAAATTCCAAAAGATGTGTTTGTGTATTACATTGAATATGTTGGTGATTAAAAGGGTTAATTTTGAATACGTATAGATCAAGAAAAGAGGAATTCTAATTTAGATCGAGAAAAATCAAAGATTATTGAGTAAACGATTTGAATCGTCAATTCTGAGTACGAGGTAAGTTCGTACGTGATAAATGATGTTATAGTTATTGATAAACCATAATTTATACATATTTTTACCCCATGTTTAACGTATTTTATGGATGATTTTCCATTAGAATTGGTGAATTCGATGCTCCTAATGCTTTAATTTCATGTTTTACTCTTATGAGAGCATAGGAGAGTGAAAGGAACGAGAAACGGGCCAAAAACGGAGAAAATGGGCCAAAGTACAAAATCAACATGGCCTGGACCTCCTCACACGGGCAGACCACAAGGCTGTGTCAATTTGGCAGGCTCAAGCACGGCCTGTAGTAATCGTACACGGGCGTGCCCCTACAAAGCCCAAGTTGAGTCCAATTCGGGAAAGGCTAATTTTGAGGGCTTTTAGGCATTCCAAAGCCTATAAATACACCCTATAGGAGGAAGAAACGAATGAGAGAGTAGGGGGTAAGAAATTACTCCAAGAAAGTCGATTCATTCATCTCAGAAGCCGGATTCATCATCAAGACTGAAAATCTCTCCTCAATTCCTCTTTAAGAGTTTTGGGTTTTCTTTATGTTTTGTATTCTTTATTATTCTGAGATGTTTTCTTATTTAGTTATGAACTAAATCCCCTAAATACCTAAGAGGAATGAAACCTAAGACGAATCTTGTTATTATTTTCTGAATTGTATGATAAATATTTGACTTGTTTTTAATTATGTGTTCTTAATTCTTGTTTTGATATCCCAAGATACCGATTCAAGATAAGCTCTTATTCAGAGGAGGAATAGACCCTGTTTAAGAGTACATTTTTCATAATTAAGCGGAGTTGATTGCATGCCTAGATATAGGGTGACAAGATTTTTTCAGATTAGGGTGAAACCTAATAAGGGGATCCATAGATCGAGTTAATGCAACCCTAGAGTGTTAATTAGAGAAAAGTCTCGGTTTTTCAATCTAGGGATTAGACGTTATTAGTCTTGAATAGGGATAATAACATAACTTAGGGATCTCTACGGAACATGTTAAATGAATAAATCGTTTGATTCGGAGCCAGAATAACAAGTACAGTCTAGGTGGATTTTTCCTTGGGTATTGTCTTCATTCAATTGATTTTTCCAAAAGCAATTCCCCAATTCCATTCTCTGTGTGTTCTTAGTTTAGATAATTACTTAGTTAAAACAAAAACCTCTTTATTCTTAGGTTAGATAATAAAAAGACAGTCATTACTAGTACTTTTAGTTCCTTTGGGTTCGACAATCTGGTCTTGCTAAAACTATACTACTGTTCAATAGGTACACTTGCCTACATCGTGATAATAGTTAGTTCAAGAACGAGGAATTATAAATATTTAATACCTATCACGAAATCACACGATCAAGTTTTTAGTGCCGTTTATTTTTATTACTTTAGCCATTTATTTTTCGTGCACTTTAATTTATTATTATTATTTATTAATTCACTTTTTCCTTCTCTTGGCAGGTTTTTATAGTTTATGACTAGAAGAAATTCGTCAGGACCATTACTTTTTGATGAAGAAATTGATCGTACAATTCACAAAAATCAAAGAGAAATAAGGCGAAGCTTAAGATACATAGTGAACGAGCAAGAAGATGATACTCAACCCCCAACCAAAGAGATGGCTGAAAACCAAGGCAATCAGCTACCTCCTGTAATTGCGGTTAATCAAAATCCTGCTCCACTCATTATGTATGATTATGCTAAACCTTCTATAACAGGAACTGAATCGAGCATAGTTAGACCTACTGTAGCTGCAAATACTTTTGAATTAAAACCTAACACTATTCAAATGATACAGCAATTTTTTCAGTTTGATGGTTTGCAAGATGAGGATCCCAACGCTCATTTAGCTAACTTCTTAGAACTATGCGATACATTTAAAATTAATTATCTCTGATGATGCCATTCATCTTCGGTTATTCCCTTTTTCATTGAGGAATAAAGCTAAACAGTGGTTGAACTCGTTACCACGAGGGTCAATTACTATTTGGGAACAAATGACTGAAAAATTTTTACTAAAATATTTTCCGCCAGCTAAAACGGCTAAATTACATAATGATATCTCTTCTTTTGTGCAGATGGATTTAGAAACACTCTACAATGCATGGGAGAGATACAAGGACCTTTTGAGAAGGTGCCCTCACCATGGGTTACCGCTTTGGCTACAGGTTCAAACGTTCCATAATTGCCTGAATGCTTCGACTTGACAAATGGTTGATGCAGCTGCTGGCGAAACCATCAATAATAAAATACCTGACGATGCCAATAAGTTTATAGAGGAGATGTCACTGAATAACTATCAGTGGCAAGTCATGAGGACAAAGCCAAAAAAAATAGCTGGCGTTTATAACGTCGATTCGGTCACCATGCTCTCTAATCAGGTAGAACTCTTAAATAAAAAGATTGATGGTTTTCTTAGTTCTTCACAGGTTCACCCAGTAATGCAGCGCAAAGCAAGTGGAGGTGGAACAAGCCATTCAGAATACCAACCCTTTGGCCACAACATGGATAACGAGCAATTAAACTACATGGGTAATAATCCTCGACCTCAAAACAATCCATATAGTAACACTTACAATACAGGTTGGAGGAACCACCCCAATTTCTCATGGAGCGATCAAGGAAATCAAAGACCACAACCACCCTACCAACAGGAAAATAAGCAGAGCCTTCAAGAGATGCTCTCAAAGTTTATTTCGGTGTCAAAAACTCGTTTCCAGAACACTGAAACAACACTTAAAAATCAACAAGCGTCGATCCAAGGGCTCGAATGTGACAGCCCAAAATTGACCCTAGTCGGAATGTGGTTTCGGGACCACAAAACCGAGGCATAAAAATAATTAAAAATTTATTTTGATGCCTATGATATGTGTTAAATTGTGTATGACATTTTGATGTTTCAATTTAGAATTACAAATGTGAATTTCACTAGAAAGGACCTAGTAGTAAACTTTGAAAGTATGATGGGGAAATGTGTGATGACTAGTTGAGCATGCATGCAAAAATAAGGGATTTGCATGTCAAATTTCCCCAAAGATGGTATAGTGGCGGCCATGACAAGGGAATATGGGCAAGGAAAACATGTTATGACATGTTTTGTTAATGCATGATGTGATAAATGATAAAAAATTAAGCATGTAGGAAGAGAAACAAAAAATAAAAATTTGCTCATCCTTCCCCCTTTTGCCGTGAGTGAAAGAGAAGCAAAGAAAAAATTTTGTTCACCTATTTTTCTCTTCTTTGGCCGAAAATACTAAGGAAGAAGGAAGGATTTTGCTTCATTTTCTTTGTTTAGAAGAGATCTAGAAGGAAATTTGGCTAAACTTGCAACAAGAGTAAGGTATGTATGAGGTTGTGTTGGGAGTTTCATGCATGTTTTGGTTGCTAATTTGATGTGCATGTTAGCCATGGCTCAAATCTTTGTTATGCCATGGAAATGGCATTTGGCCAAAGTTGTTATGGTGATAAAGCCATTGCATGCTAAGTGTGAAGCTTGATGATGATGCATGCAATGATGGATTGTCTACTCTTGAGTAAGATTTTGAGTTTTCTTTTTGTTTAACCATGATTGAAGTTGAAAAGGGCATGATTGTCATATTCGCCATGATGCATTCATGAGCATGGTTCATGCTTCTTGCATGTTAGTTAAAATTTGTGTTTTGGATGGCTATGGACACCTTGAAATTCGCCATGCTCATATATGTATATATATGTTTGCACATGATGTTTTGGTTATGAACTAAGTGATGAATATATTGGTTTAAAGAAGAAGATGTGGAAGAATGCTTGTGAAATTGCAAGCACAATTGACCTAGCACACATATAAGTGCTTGATGCTATATTATAAGTTTTGGGCCACAATGTGCAAAGCATTAATTAGTAAATTGCATGCTGTTTTTGTGAGGTATTAAGTGCAAAATTGACCTCAACATGTACATGAATATTCGGCCTTGGGTAGCCTATTGAAGGCCTTAGCATTTCCTTGATGCTCGAATAAATTGTATTGAATTGCTTGATGTAGTATAAAATGTGCATGACCATTGTGTATTCAAGCTAAAGGGTGGCCATATGACCATTTAAACTCCTTGTCATATTCGCCATAAGCTAGCACAATGAGGTTTTAATAAATTGAATTTGTTTGAATTAGCTCAAGAGCTTAGAGGGCCACAATTGGACAAGGGAAGGAGAAAGTGATCGAATAGCCGAAAAAGCCGTTCGACAACATCCGAGGTAAGTCCTCAAGAAGTGACCCTACTTGAATTGTGTGAAATAAAGTATGGATGTGTATTGATTATTGATTATGTGTGCATGAGTATTTGAATTCTACCCGGCTAAGTCCCGAAGGTGAATATGCTTGTGACTATAATTGCGTTTGAGCCTTAGTAACGAAAATGAATTATGTATGTCCAATGATAATTGATGTATGTGTTCATGGGAAATTGAATGATATCCGGGCTAAATCCGAAGACAATTATGCTGGAAATTATATCCGGTTAAGACCGAAGGCAATTGTGCTAGTGGCTACATCCGGGCTAAGACCGAAGGCATTCGTGCGAGACATTCTATCCGGCTAAGACCAAGGCATTTGTGCACATGGTTATATCCGGTTATATTCCGAAGAATCTTGGGCTGGAGGTGAGTGTTGGTTGCTGTAATAAATTCAATGAGTACACTCAAAAGCCCAAAGAATGAGGTGCGTTTATATGTGCATTGGAAAGTCGACATGTTTGAGCAACATTCGCTCAATCGACTAATGAATTTCAGTTATTGAATTGATTGATACTTTGTGAAATTATATAATGATGAAGTGTGAAGTAAGAATGTGTATTAATGAAATGATGCATTTGGCTATGTGAATGTATTGCTGTAATTAGAGTTGATTATATTCCTTGAGACTTACTAAGCATAAAATGCTTACCCGTTGCTTTGGCTCTCGTTTTCTAGATTTCGCTCAAGCAATCGGATTTGGGATCGTTGAAGTCGAAGTCATCCACACTATCAAGCCTCCATTTTGGTATAAATTTTGGTTGAACTTGAGATGGCATGTATAGGACTACCCCTTGTTGGTTAAATATGTTGTGATGTATATATATACGGCCATGCGAAAATGGCTCGAAAAAGGAAGCATGAACTTAGACTATTTGTGGTTTGTATGTATATATTGGTGTCATGATGTGGCTATGGATTGGAAATGGGAATGTTGGTCACATGATCAGCCATTGGCATGGTTAAAATGATCATATATGAACCTATGTATGGCAAGATTAGTTGGTTCATGGAGACTACCAAATAGGTAAGACCTACCTTAAAACAGATGCTGCCAGCTGCAGTGACGTGAATGTGAAAAATCACCAAAATTTGTAGGAATGGTATTAAATAGTGAATAAGCTATGTAAATGAACCTTGATGAGTCTATTTTCATATGGAAGAAACGAAATGGTCATAGGAGTTACATGTTAAGAGATATTAAGGCTATTGTGAGACAGGGCCAGAACGGTTTCTGGGTCCCCTGTCGCAACTTTAAAAATTTACTATAAATTATCCAGAAAGAATTAGGAGTCATTCCTTATATGTACAGATTCCATTTTGAGTCTAGTTTCATTTGGAACAAACGGCACCAGTTTTAAAGCCCTGTACAGAGAGATATTCAAGTTATAACGCACGAAGATCAGAGCAGTCGATCCCTGTAACATGGGTGACTTTAACTAATAAACTGTACCAATTGGCCCGACCAAAAATTCTAGAAATAAATCCATGGATGGATATATGAGTCTAAATTCAGGGAAAATTTACAAAACCAGTTTCCGAGTTTTGAAACTCGAGATATGATTTTTAAGGCGACAGTGATGCAGTTTTCCAGCCTGACTGGAAATGTCAAATTGGTGGGCAAAACATGTGAACTTGGCTTGTTAACCCCTCGTGTCCGACACCGGCGATGGTCTCGGGTTCGGGGTGTTACATCGAAACTCAGATAGGCCATCTTTCCAAACTAATTTCCGAACGACCACAAGGTAGCTTGCCAAGTAATACTGAACCCAACCTAAGGGAACAGCTAAACGCAATTAATATTCAAGATGAAGAAGGAGTTGTTGAGCCTGAACCAGAACTGAGGCAAGAAACTATGGTAAGCGAAGGTCAAGGTGAGGTAGATAACAATAAAAACAAAATGGTGAATGTCGAATATAAACCTCGTGTGCCATACCCCAAAACACGACAAGGAAAGACCGCTCAGATGAACAATTTGGTAAATTCCTTAAACTCTTAAAAAAATTACATATTAACTTACCGTTTATTGAAGGCCTATCGCAGATGCCAAACGCAATGAAATTTTTAAAGGAACTTTTAGCAAATAAGAGGAAGTTGGACGAGGCATCACACGTGGAGCTAAACGTAGTTTGGTCAGCTATTCTCCAAAATAGACTACCGAACAAACTAAAAAATCCAGGGAGTTTTACAATTCCTTGCTTAATTGGTAGTTTAGATGTTAATAATGCATTAGCTGATTTAGGGGCTAGTATTAACGTCATGCCCTACAAAATATTTAAGCAATTAGTTCTCGGGAAACCCAAACAAACTAGGATGAGCATTCAATTAGCAGATAAAACTATAAGGTTCCCTAGGGGTATTATTGAAGATGTACTAGTTAAAATCGATAAATTTATATTTCCTATTGACTTTATTATTTTATATATAGAGGAGGATAGCAACACTCCTTTAATTCTAGGAAGGCCCTTTTTAGCAACTGCTAAAACGATTATTGATGTTGGCACAGGTGAACTCACACTCCATGTGGGAGACGAAACAATCACCCCTCAAGCTCTCAATTCTGACAACACATCAGGAATTGAAGGTGATCGTTTAACCCATTCTCCTAGAACTGACAATATGGTACAACCTACTTTACAGGAAATGAGTTTGAAGGAAGCACACGAGTCATTCTCAAGCAATAGTAGAGGACATGTTCATGAAGATCGAAGATTACACATCAAGGAACTGATGAATGGCGGACGCATAAACCAAGAACACTCGACAAACCGAATTTACAACAGAACGAGCTCAATATCTTTCCAAATCAACTTAAGATTGGAGATAGAGTCTTATTAGATGCCGCATATCCCCACATTGTCGCTACCACACCGAATGAAGAAATCCCTCTTACGGTACTTAGTATCTTTCCATTCGGTATGGTTGAGGTAAACCACTCCAAGTTTGTAACACCCCGAACCCGAGACCATTGCCGGTGTCGGACACGAGGGGTTAACAAGCCAAGTTCACATGGTTTGGCCACCAATTTGACATTTCCAGTCAGGCTGGAAGACTGCATCACCGTCGCCTTAAAAATCATATCTCGAGTTTCAAAACTCGGAAACTGGTTTCGTAAATTTTCCCTGAATTTAGACTCATATATCCATCCATGGATTTATTTCTAGAATTTTGGATGGGCCAATTGGTACAGTTTCTTAGTTAAAGTCACCCATGTTACAGGGATCGACTGCTCTGACCTTCGCGCGGTATAACTTTAATATCTCTCTGTACAGGGCTTTAATGCTGGTGTCGTTTGTTTCTAATGAAACTAGACTCAAAATGGAATCTGTACATATAAGGTATGTCGCCTAATTCTTTCTGGATAATTTATAGTAAATTTTAAAGTTGCGACAGGGAACCCAGAAACCGTTCTGGCCCTGTCTCACAATAGCATTAATATCTCTTAACATGTAACTCCTATGACCATTTCGTTTCTTCCATATGAAAATAGACTCATCAAGGTTCATTTACATAGCTTATTCACTATTTAATTCCATTTCTACGAATTTTGGTGATTTTCACATTCACGTCACTGCAGCTGGCAGCATCTGTTTTTAAGGTAGGTCTTACCTATTTGGTAGTCTCCATGAACCAACTAGTCTTTGCCATACATAGGTTCATATATGATCATTTTAACCATGCCAATGGCTGATCATATGACCAACATTCCCATTTCAAGCCATAGCCACATCATGACACCAAATATATACATACAAACCACAATTATTCTAAGTTCATGTTCCTTTTCGAGCCATTTTCGCATGGCCGTACATACTTACATCACCACATATTTAACAAACAAGGGTAGTCCTATACATGCCATTTCAAGTTCAACCAAGAATTTATACCAAAATGGGGGCTTGATAGTGTGGATGACTTCACTTCAACGATCCCGAATCCGATTGCTATCGAAATAAATCTAGAAAACGAGAGCCAAAGCAATGAGTAAGCATTTTATGCTTAGTAAGTCTCAAGGAATATAATCAACTCTAATTACAGCAATACATTCACATGGTTAAATGCATCATTTCATTAATGCGCATTCACATAATCATACTTACTTTACCATCCCAACTCTTATGTTCATACACAAATAACGGCTTCATTAAGGCCGATAACTCGCTCCATCATAGGAGCGGATATTCATACGCTCTTACTCCTAGCGCCGCAAAGCACACACCGCACTTACCTTATCATTGGGAAATTTCACAAGTGCATTAGCTGAAATTTTCCAGCAAGCTCATAATTTTCAAATCACATACCTTGGAGTTTATCCGGATGTCGGTACTCGTTCAATCGCCTTGGGACATAGCCCGGTTATGGTAACCCGCACCAAGGCCAACGGACTTTACCCGGATATCACGATTTGCACAAATGCCTTGGTCTTAGCCGGATTTAACAACTTGCACGAATGCCTTGGTCTTAGCCGGATATAGCTACTAGCACAATTGCCTTGGTCTTAACCGGATATAAATTTCAGCATAATTGTCTTGGGCTTAGCCGGATATCATTCAATTTCTCATGCACACATACATCAATAATCATTGGACATACATATTTCATTTTCGTTACTAAGGCTCAAACACAATTATAATCATTAGCATATTCGCCGGGACTTAGCCCGGGTGGAATTCAAATACTCATACACACATGATCAATAATCATACACATCCATGTTTCATCTTACATAATTCAAGTAAGATCACTTCTTGAGGACTTACCTCGGATGTTGTCGAACGGCTTTTTCGCTATTCGATCACCTTTTTCCTTCCCTTGTCCAATTGTGGCCCTCTTAGCTCTTGAGCTAATTCAAACAAATTCAATTTATTAAAACCTCATTGTGCTTGCTTATGGCGAATATGACAAGGATTTTAAATGGTCATATGGCCACTCTTTAGCTTGAATACACAATGGTCATGCACATTTTATACTACATCAAGCAATTCAATACAATTTATTTGAGCATCAAGGAAATGCTAAGGCCTTCAATAGGCTACCCAAGGCGAATATTCATGTACATGTTGAGGCCAATTATGCACTTAATACCTCACAAAAACAGCATGCATTTTACTAGTTAATGCTTTGCATATTGTGGCTCAAAACTTATAATATAGCATCAAGCACTTATATGTGTGCTAGGCGAATTGTGCTTGAAATTTCACAATTATTCTTCAACATCTTCTTCTTTAAACCAACTTATTCATCACTTACTTCATAGCCAAAACATCATGTGCAAACATATATATACAATATGAGCATGGCGAATTTTCAAGGTGTCCATAGCCATCCAAAATACAAATTTTAACTAACATGCAAGAAGCATGAACCATGCTCATGAATGGCGAATATGACAATCATGCTCCTTTTCAACTTCAATCATGATAAATCAAAAGAAGGCTCAAATCTTGCTCAAGAGTAGACAATCCATCATTGCATGCATCATCATCAAGCTTCACACTTAGCATGCAATGGCTTTATCACCATAACAACTTTGGCCAAATACCATTTCCATGGCTTAACAAAGATTTGAGCCATGGCTAACATGCACATCAAGTTAGCAACCAAAACATGCATGAAACTCCTAACACAACCTCATACATACCTTAATCTTGATGCAAACTTGGCCAAATCTCCTTCTAGATCTCTTCCAAACCAAGCATGAAGCAAAATCCTCCTTCTTCCTTAGTTTTGGCTCAAAGAAAGGATGAACAAAATTTTTTCTTTCCTTCTCTACAACTCACGGCAATGGGGGGATTACCACACTCACACACATTTTTTTTTTCATTTTTATCACCCATACACCTTTGTTTATTATTTCACCCTAATGCACCAACAAAACATGTTTCATGACATGTTTAGCCCATCCTCCTTGTCATGGCCGGCCACCACCTATAAAGGGGGAATTTGACATGCAAGTCCATTATTTTGCATGCATGCTTTAATTAGTCATCACACATTTCCCTATCATACTTTCAAAGTTCATTACTAAGTCCTTTCTTGTGGAATTCACCCTTATAACACTAAATCAATCATCATAAAATGTCATACATGAGCACACACATATTATAGGCATCAAAATAAATTTTTAATTATTTTTATGCCTCGGTTTTGTGGTCCCGAGACCACCTTCCGACTAGGGTCAATTTTGGGCTGTCACAAAGTTCGGCACTTTTAAGGTAAACAACACCCGTTTAAAACCTTATTTTGATGAGATTGATGACAGGAATGAGGAGTATAAACTCCTCAAACCACCATGATTATTCAACGGAGAGGTAAGTCAAGCTTAGACTATAAACAAGCGCTTCTCGGGAGGCAACCCAAGCATTAACTGTATTAACTTCTTTAAAAATTTAGTCTTAAACATCTAACTTACTAACGAAGCTCTTGAATACAGGTTTTTCACAGGGACACGGCCAAGAGCATGGGCGTGCTTAGGGCCATGTGAAAATAGGGCAAAGATTTCCCCAAACACGGGCTATGATAAAATGCCACTGCTGTGCGACATAGCCGTGGTCGAGCCTGCTAAAACAACACAGGCGTGTGACACGCCCGTGTGGAAGAACTGTGGGCGAACCTGTTAAAATAGCACGGGTGTGCAACACGCCCGTGTCTAACAACCGTGGTCGAACCTGTTAGATTGACACAGGCGTGGGGATTTCCCACACGAGCGTGGGAGAAGTGAACAATGCCAGACACGACTGTGCGACACGACCGTGTGCACCCACACACCCAAGGAGCACGGGCATGTACTAAATGTCAAGTGCGCCCAAATTCGAAATTCACGAATCACACGGGCTGAAATTGGGTAACACGGGCATGTGCCCTGGCGTATGGCCCAAAATCTATAAATACCATGCACTATTCACTTTCTTCCCCATTCAAAAACCCTAACCCTAGCCGCTGCAACTCCACATAGCCTCCCTACCATGCCCGTGCGCCACTTCCCACTTCATTTTTGACGCTCAATCTCTTTCCCTTAGCATTTGTTTACTCCTTTCACTTCTATTTTACTTATTTCTAATGCTTATTATCAACATAATCTTCATATCTTTTGAACTATTTTTCATTTTTCTATCATTTAATTTGCATTCTTAGGTTAGTTATCATACATTTCGTGTTAAATCAAGTTATTAGGAACACCTCATACCCATGACATTACTATGCTTATTCTCATGCTATTACCATGCCAATGTCTATCATTTAATTTGCATTCCTAGGTTATTTATCATACATTTTATGTTAAAATAAGATTAGGAAAACCTCATACCCATTACATTTCGTCACCCTAAACCTTAAACCCTAAACCCTAAACCCTAAACCACAAAAATTCGTCACCCTCTCCTGCAATTCCCCCGAAGGCCCCAAGAAGAGCTTTTCCAAATACTTCAGGCCTGACCCTTAATTGTGGGCCACTGCATCGACTGGGCTGCCATAGAACAAGTTTAGATGGCTGATGCAATTCGGGCACTCCTAACCACCGACCCTTGGAAGCTATTGTTTGGGATCATCGAACCAACATACCTCGAGCTCACGATGGAACTATGCTTAACGTTCCATCTTCAGACCGTAATGACAAATTACAATGATCCCGACACGGTCCAGTTTCGCCTAGGTGGGTTAGTCCACCAGCTAAGCGTCCCAGAGTTCAGTGCTACACTAGGCTTATATACGGAGGAGTTTAAGGAGGAAAATGAACTACATGCTCTCACTTGCCACATACATTTTTCTCCCTCAAAGTGCTGGCACACTTTGGCCCCTGGCGCAGCCTCCTACAATCCTAGCCGCTCCAAGGCATCAGTTCTCCCACCATCCCTGAGGTACCTACACGCTATTTTAGCTCACACAATTACAGGGAAGCGAGAGAGCACTGGCGTCGTCAACACTCACGACGCCTACTTCTTATGGTGTATGTCACACAGGCACGTCATCGACCTTGCCTATTTCATCGCCCTCGTGATTCAGCACCAGACTGAGTGGCAGAGGAAGGGGTCCATCTCCATTGGCCCCTACGTGACTCGACTGGTGCAGCACTTCGAGCTCCTCAACACCACGGCCCAAGAATCATCCCTCACCCTCATCGGCCAGATGTCTCCACAAGGAATCTCGAGCATGCTTAGCATGAGGATGATCGAGAGGCACCGAGGAACCTACCCTCCCCAATATCGTCTCACCTAATCTACTAACGAGGAGGCCTACGAGGACATTCCTGATGATGTCCCCTCACAGCACGAGGACACACCGACTTAGCCACCACCAGCCTCTCGTCCAGTTCATGTGGCAGCTTCATATGCTGACATCTCTGAGCGCCTCACTCGATTCGAGTAGCAGTGTTTTCAATGATTTGGCAACATTGATTGTAACACCCCAAACCCGTGACCGTCACCGGATTTGAACACGTGGTGTTATCGGGCTTACTTCCCTTATTACTCTTTTTGAAACATTTGTTTTCTGCATTCGAGCGAGCTAGCTAACTGCATCATCATGCCTTAAAAATCATATCTCGAGTTTCAAAACTCAGAAACTGATTCCGTAAATTTTCCCTGAATTTAGACTTATATATCCATCCATGGATTTATTTCTTGAATTTTTTGTTAGGCCAATTAGTACAGTTTATTAGTTAAAGTCACCCATGTTACAGGGGTCGACTACACTGACAGTTGCGCGTTACAACTTGAATATCTCTCTGTACAGGGCTCTAATACTGGTGTCGTTTGTTTCTAATGAAACTAGACTCAAAATGGAATCTTCATATATAAGGCATGACTTCTAATTCTTTCTGGATAATTTATAGTAAATTTTAAAAGTCGAGACAGGGGATCCAGAAAGCATTCTGGCCCTGTCTCACGAGAACTTTAATATCTCTCAGTATACTGCTCATATGGTCGTTTCGTTTCGTCCATATGAAAATAGATTCATCAAGGTTAAATTTCATAATTTATTCACTATTTAATTCTACTTCTACAATTTTAGTGATTTTCAATCTCATATCACTGCTGCTGTCCGCAACAGTTACTGCAGATGACTATGCCAATTTCATGAATCTTTCCTTGACCTTACTAATCATCCATCATACATGACACAAATTATGGCCACCTTATCAAAATTAAAGTTTCTAAGACTCGTGGCTATAGGTTCTAGCATCCCACTCAACGACCACATAGCCCATTTTCACATGGCTTAAAGTTTACAACCCACAATTCAACAAAACATAATAGCCTATACATGCCAAATGTTCTCCTAGTTCAACTACGAAGACAATACCAAAAGATTTCCAGCCGGTGTGATGACTTCAATGACGGTTCCGAGCACGCAAACAATACGAGTCCAAGAGACCTAAAAGGGTGACAAGAAAACACTGAGTGAGTTTATAACTCGATAAGTCATAAGCATTCAACCACCATCCATTAATAAAGTTATCACAACATGAAACAATAAGCGAGGCTAGGTACTCATCCATACCGAAACTATACCATAATTCCTCGGACCTTTCGGTTCAATCTCATACCAAGTCATACATCCACATTTCATATTCTACACAATAAGATATTTGAGGCATTTTCACACACTAACTCATTTTCACCACAATCACACAATTGCAATCATCACATAGATTTAAAGCTTACCAAGCTCAACCCGAGCATGAACATATTGCCTATTCGTCATGAGCTCAAGGTACTTACCCGATCCGCTGTCCGGGATTAACTCGATAATGTCGCACACTCGATGCCAATTGTAATGCAAGAGCATATAGTGAATCCGCACACTTAGTGCTATATACATTCAGCTCGCACACTTAGTGCTATATAATCAAACTCGCACACTTAGTGCTGTACAATTTTAAACCCGCACACTTAGTGCCAATCTTGTCACCGTGTCCATTTATACCCGCACACTTAGTGCCGAGACCAATACCTTATGCATTTTGCTGCCTTTATACATTCAACAATGGCATCATTCCATACACATACATTTCCATTTACACATTAACTCATTTAAACACATTTGCATATATATTATGATCATTTAAATCAACACCAAATATATGCTTAATGACTTACCTCGTGTTGGGTAAAATAGTTCCAAGTAGGCTACTCGATGACCTTCATCTTTCCCTTGCTTGATTTTTCTTCTTTGACTCCTTGAGCTTGATCAATAAATCAACTAGTTTAACCATCTTGCTAAACATTCATAATTCAACTACACATGCATATGTATGCTTGTATATTCGGCAACCATTCTTACTAATCACCCATTTGGTCGATTATACACATAACCGAATATGCACCAAAAACTTGATTCAACATCACCTACATACTCACCCTAATGGCCGAATATACTTGCAATTTTTACAAACATTCTCCAACAATTTATTCTTTAAACAAACACATTTATCATTTACTTCATAACCAAAACATCATGTGCAACATATATACACACATAGGTGCAAGGCAATTTCAAGGTGTCCATAACCATCCAAAACACAAATTTTAACTATCATGTAAGAAGCATAAACCATGCTCATGAGCATACCATGGCGAATACCTCACACACCATACCCCTTTTAAATTTTTGGTCATGGTTAAACAAAGGACTCAATGCCCTCTTGAAGAATACTAAAAGAAATTTCAAGAGTAGTTGATCCATCATTACATGCATCATTAGCAAGCTTCACATTTAGCATGCAATGGCCTCAACACAATATCAACCTTGGCCAAAGACCATTTCCATGGCATAACAAGGATTTGAACCATGGCTAACATGAACATCAAGTTAGCAACTAAAACATGCATGAATCTCATGACACAACCTCATACATACCTTAATCTTGATGCAAGTATAGCCAAATCTCCTTCTAGATCTCTTCTAAACCAAGAAATGAAGCAAAAATCCTTCTTTTTTCCCTTAGTATTTTCGGCCAAAGAATTTAGAATGGATGAACAAATTTTTTCTCCTTTCTTTTCCTCTACTCACGGCAACAAGGGGGGGCATCCATGCTCATTTTTTTTTTGTTCATTTCTTTAATGCTAGTCTTTATTTTATGACTTCCTACATACACCACTAGCAAAACATGTTGGAAACATGTTCCCTTGCCCATAACCTTGTCATGGCCGGCTACTCCTCCTTAGGAAGTGGATTATTTGACATGCAACTCCACCTTTTTGTTAACATGCACTAATAAGCCATTTAAAATTAGCCTATCATATTTCCCCATGTTTCACATTGATCCCTATTTAATAATTTCTCATACAATTGGTAAAATTAGAGAATGAAACTTCCACATATGCATGCACACACATACTAAGCATAGAATATAACAATTAATTGTTTTTATGACTCGGTTTAGTGGTCCCGAAACCACTTTCGGACTAGGGTCAATTTAGAACATCACAACTCTCCCCACTTAAGAAATTTTCGTCCCGAAAATCTTACCGTAAATAGGCTCGGTATCGCTCTTTCATAGAGTCCTCAAGTTCCCAAGTGGCTTCTTCCATCCCGTGTTTATGCCACAACACCTTCACTAATGGGATTTTCTTGTTTCGTAGCTCTTTTACTTCACGCATCGAAATGCGAACCGCTCTTCTTCATAGCTCAAGTTAGGTGAATCTCAATCTCGGATGGAGTGATTACGTGCGACGGTCGACCTATATCGTCGAAGCATCGAGACATGGAAAATGTTGTGAATCTTTTCGAGCTCGGGGCAAAATTAATCGATATCGATGGCCCAACTCGTTCGGATACTTCATATGGCCCGATGAACCTCGGACTCAACTTGCCTTACGACCAAATCTAAGCACCTTCTTCCAAGGTGAAACTTTGAGAAAGACCTTGTCTCCAATCGATATTCAATGTCTTTTCTTTTCAAATCCGCATACGACTTTTGGCGATCCGAGCGACTTTCAAACTTTCACGAATTACTCGAACTTTTGCTCAAAGCATCCTTAACCAAATCAACCCAAGATTTTTCCTTCACTAAGTTCATCCAGAATAATGGGATACGGCATTTACGACCGTATAAAGCCTCGTAAAGCGCCATCTTAATACTTGATTGAAAGCTATTGTTGTAGCGAATTCAACCAAAGGTAAATACCGTTCCCATGAACCACTAAACTCAAGGATGCAACATCTCAACATATCCTCGAGTATTTGAATTACCCGTTCGGATTGACCATCGGTTTGGGGTGAAAGCGGTGCTAAAATGCAGCTTGGTACCCAAAGCCTCTTGCAATTTCTTCCAAAATTGCGATGTAAATCTTAGGTCTCTATCCGACACGATAGAAATAGGTACCCCATGCAATCGAACAATTTGGGAGACGTATAATTACGCCAATTTATCAGCGAAAAATCCGTGCGGACAGAATAAAATGAGCGAGACTTGGTCGATCTATCAACAATGACCCAGACCGAGTCTTTCTTATTACGAGTCAATGGTAACCCGACACAAAGTCCATTGTTACTCGATCCGTTTCCATTCGGTATTGTGATCGGTGAAGTAATCCTCGAAGGCACTTGATGCTCGCTTTCACTTGTTGACATATTAAACATCTCAAAACAAAGTCGAGATGTCTCATTTCATACCATGCCACCAAAACCGACGTTTCAAATCGTTGTACATCTTCGTACTCCCGGGTGGATTGCCATTTGGCTACAATGGGCTTCGTTCGAATTATCGAAATAAGTTCAATTCTTTGGAACACACAGACGACTTCGAACCTCAAACAATCGTCATCATCGATTTGAAATTCGAGTCCTTGTTCGAACACACTCACCCGTTTTGCAACCAACTCATCGTCGACTTTACGAGCTTCACGAATTTGGCGTATCAATAATGGTTTGGCTTTCAATTCAGCTACTAACACATTGTCGGGTAGAAACGAGACAAGTGTACATTCATCGCTCATAAAGAAAATAGTGATTTACGACTTAAGGCGTCCGCAACCACATTAGCCTTTCCGGGTGATAGTCAATGACCAGCTCATAATCCTTTAACACTCGAGCCAACGTCTTTGTCGCGGATTTAAGTCTCTTTGAGTCATCAAGTATTTGAGACTTTTGTGATCCGAATACACATGGCACTTCTCACCAAATAAGTAATGTCGCCATATCTTTAAGGCGAATACGATGGCAGCCAATTCGAGATCATGGGTCGGATAATTTTTCTCATGTGGCTTTAATTGTCTCGACGCATAGGCCACAACTCGCCCTTCTTGCATCAATACGCAACCCAACCCAAGTAGGGATGCGTCACTATAAATGACAAACTCTTTGCCCGATTCGGGTTGCACTAGAATTGGGGCTTCAGTCAAATAAGTTTTCAGTTGATTGAAACTTTTCTGACATTTCTCCGTCCATTCGAACTTAACATCTTTTTGGAGTAGTTTCGTCATCGGTGCAACTATCATCGAAAAACCTTTTACAAATCGTCGGTAATAACCGGCAAGCCCCAAAAAGCTCCTAACTTCGGTAACATTCCGCGGAGGTTTCCAATCGACTATGGCCGAAATTTTGTTCGGGTCCACCACGACACCGTCACGGACACCACGTGCCCCAAAAAGCTAACCTCTTTCAACCAAAATTCACATTTACTGAACTTTACGTATAACTGCTTATCTCGTAAAATTTGCAACACTAGCCTCAGGTGCTCAGCATGTTCGGTTTCATCTCTCGAATAGACCAAAATGTCATCAATAAATACAACTACGAACCGATCCAAGTATGGCCTGAAAATTCTATTCATTAAATCCATAAATACCGCAGGGGCATTAGTAAGCCCAAACGGCATCACCAATAATTCGTAGTGACCGTACCTCGTTCTTAAAGCGGTTTTGGGTATGTCCGATTCTCAGACCCTCAACTGATAGTACCCCGACCTCAAATCTATCTTTGAAAACACTGAGGCTCCCTTTAATTGATCAAACAAATCGTCAATTCGTGGCAATGGATATTTATTCTTTATCGTCACTTTATTGAGTTGACGATAGTCGATGCACAACCTCATGGTTCCGTCCTTCTTTTCACAAACAATACAAAGTCGCCCCATGGAGAAAAACTTCGGTCGGCGAAACCTCTATCCGTCAATTCTTGCAATTGAACCTTCAATTCCTTTAATTAGTTAATGCCATACGATACGGGGCTATTGAAATCGGCGTAGTACCGGTACAACCGATATCAATTCTACTTCTCGAACCGGTGGCAATTCCGGTAACTCCTCGGAAAAACATCTGAATACTCACAAACCACTTGGTACCGATTCGAGTTTCCTTTCCGTCTCTTTACTTTCAAACACATACGCAAGGTATGTTTCACACCCTTTTCACATACCTCCGAAGCGGTCATAAAAGATATTATCGCTGGCACCCTTTTAAATCGATGAGACTCGACTCGGACTACCTCATTATTTGCACTCCTCAAATCAATGGTTTTCCTTTTGCGATCCACCATTTGCATCATGTACGATCACCAATCCATACCAAGAATAACATCGAATTCATCAAATGGTAGAAGCATCGGATCGGTAGGAAAACAGATTCTCGAATTATTAGGGGCATCTCTTGCACACTTTATCAACGAGTACGTATTGACCCAAAGGGTTTGACACTCGAATTACGAACTCGATGAGACTCAACGGTAGAGTCTTCTTGGATGCTAAGGTTTCACATACATATGAATGAGTAGAGCGGGGTCAATCAATGCAATCACACTAGTATCAAAGAGAGTAAAAGTACCGGTGATAACGTCGGGGAGGATGCCTCCTCTCGTGCGCGGATGGCATATGCTCTAGCGAGAGCACGGGTCTCGGATCGGACAGCCGTATTAGAGGCTCCTCTCGATTACCACCCCTACCTCCAGAAATTCTCGGGGCCTACCTCCACCGTCGTTCCACTAGGTCTTGCACCTTGCGTCTTATTCCTCTCATCTAGCTCCGTGCAATCTCTAATGAAGTGGTCCTTGAACCGCATCCATAACAGCCCTATTAACAGACTTACCCCAACATTCACCTAGGTGTCATCTTCCACATTGGGGGCATTCAGGTCTCTCTTGACGATTATTGCCCACACTAGCTACCGAAGTAGCTCGGGAGTCCGTCAATGGTCGGGCTCTAATGGAAATTCCCACAGTCGTCCTCGACTTACTGGTGTCCTCCCTGAACCTCTTTACAACCGAGAACGGAGCTTTACTCGTCGATCTTTTACGGTAATCTCTTGATTCAAATTCAGCCTTCTTCTTCTCCTTCCCAAGTTCTTCCGCCTTGCAGGCTTGTTCGACTAGTGTCACGAACTCCTTTATCTCCAAAATTCCCACTAGTAACTTTAACTCTTCATTCAATCCTTCGTCAAATCTTTTGCACATCGCAACCTCATCAGCCACACACTCCCGAGCATACCGACTAAGTCTTACGAACTCATGTTCGTATTCAGATACGGTCATCCGGCCTTGCTTGAGTTCCAAGAATTCCTTACGCTTCTGATCGATGAACCGTTGACTAATGTATTTCTTTCGAAATTCGGATTGAAAGAAATCTCATGTAACTCGTTCATTTGGGACTATGGAAATTAAAGTCCTCCACCAATAGTAAGCTGAGTCTTGCAACAAGGATATAGCACACTTAAGACATTCATCGGGTGTGCATGACAGTTCATCTAACACTCTAATGGTGTTATCGAGCCAGAACTCGGCCTTTTCGGCATCATCAGTAACTATGGCCTTGAACTCCTCGGCCCCATGCTTCCTAATCAAGTCCACAGGTGGTTTACTCAGCCTCACAGGATTAGTAACTGGAGGCATTGCGGGCTCTTGGGGTGGGGTATTTGAATTCGGGAATGGTTGGACAGCCGGATTGGTTCGGGCATATTGCGCGACCCACTCATTCATCATGGTGAAGAAGGCTTGTTTCGCCCCTTCATTTTGATTATTCGCGGATGACTGAGGCTCAACAGGCGGTGTCCCTTGTGCGGGAGCAGCCGCTACACTTTCAACGTCATCCGCCAAGGGTCTCTCTACCCCGGGTTCCATTTGCTACCCAAGACAAAAATTTCAACCGTCAGAAGTCATCACATTATTAAGCACTAACAATTTGGCATGTATAGCTAGACTCACACGCGCTATGGTAGTCCTAGAACCGACTAAACCATAGCTCTGATACCGATTAAATGTAACACCCCTAACCCGTGACCGTCACCGGATTTGAACATGTGGTGTTATCGGGCTTACTTCCCTTATTACTCTTTTTGAAACATTTGTTTTCTGTTCCAGGCAGGCTAGCTAACTGCGTCACTGTCGCCTTAAAAATCATATCTCGAGTTTCAAAACTCGAAAACTGATTCCGTAAATTTTCCCTGAATTTAGACTAATATATCCATCCATGGATTTATTTCTAGAATTTTTGGTCAGGCCAATTAGTACAGTTTATTAGTTAAAGTCACCCATGTTACAGGGGTCGACTACACTGACCTTCACGCGTTACAACTTGAATATCTCTCTGTACAGGGCTCTAATACTGGTACCGTTTGTTTCTAATGAAACTAGACTCAGAATGGAATCTTAATATATAAGGCATGACTTCTAATTATTTCTGGATAATTTATAATAAATTTTCAAAGTCGAGACAGGGGATCCAGAAAGCGTTCTGGCCCTGTCTCACGAGAACTTTAATATCTCTCAGTATACTGCTCATATGGTCGTTTCGTTTTGTCCATATGAAAATAGATTCATCAAGGTTAAATTTCATAATTTATTCACTATTTAATTCTACTTCTACTATTTTTAGTGATTTTTCAATCTCATATCACTGCTGCTGTCCGCAACAGTTACTGCAGAGACTATGCCAATTTCATGAATCTTTCCTTGACCTTACTAATCATCCATCATACATGACACAAATTATGGCCACCTTATCAAAATTAAAGTTTCTAAGACTCGTGGCTATAGGTTCTAGCATCCCACTCAACGACCACATAGGCCATTTTCACATGGCTTAAAGTTTACAACCCACAATTCAACAAAACATAATAGCCTATACATGCCAAATGTTCTCCTAGTTCAACTACGAAGACAATACCAAAAGACTTCCAGCCGTGTGATGACTTCAACGACGGTTCCGAAACACGCAAACAATACGAGTCCAAGAGACCTAAAAGGGGTGACAAGAAAACACCGAGTGAGTTTATAACTCAAGAAGTCATAAGCATTCAACCACCATCCATTAATAAAGTTATCACAACATGAAACAATAAGCGAGGCTAGGTACTCATCCATACCAAACTATACCATAATTCCTCGGACCTTTCGGTTCAATCTCATACCAAGTCATACATCCACATTTCATATTCTACACAATAAGATATTTGAGGCATTTTCACACACTAACTCATTTTCACCACAATCACACAATTGCAATCATCACATAGATTTAAAGCTTACCAAGCTCAACCCCGAGCATGAACATATTGCCTATTCGTCATGAGCTCAAGGTACTTACCCGATCCGCTGTCTGGGATTAACTCGATAATGTCGCACACTCAGTGCCAATTGTAATGCAAGAGCATATAGTGAATCCGCACACTTAGTGCTATATACATTCAGCTCGCACACTTAGTGCTATATAATCAAACTCGCACACTTAGTGCTGTACAATTTTAAACCCGCACACTTAGTCCCAATCTTGTCACCGTGTCCATTTATACCCGCACACTTAGTGCCGAGACCAATACCTTATGCATTTTGCTGCCTTTATAGATTCAACAATGGCATCATTCCATACACATACATTTCCATTTACACATTAACTCATTTAAACACATTTGCATATATATTATGATCATTTAAATCAACACCAAATATATGCTTAATGACTTACCTCGTGTTGGGTAAAATAGTTCCAAGTAGGCTACTCGATGACCTTCGTCTTTCCCTTGCTTGATTCTCCTTCTTTGACTCCTTGAGCTTGATCAATAAATCAACTAGTTTAACCATCTTGCTAAACATTCATAATTCAACTACACATGCATATGTATGCTTGTATATTCGGCAACCATTCTTACTAATCACCCATTTGGTCGATTATACACATACTCGAATATGCACCAAAAACTTGATTCAACATCACCTACATACTCACCCTAATGGCCGAATATACTTGCAATTTTTACAAACATTCTCCAACAATTTATTCCTTAAACAAACACATTTATCATTTACTTCATAAACAAAACATCATGTGCAACATATATACACACATAGGTGCAAGGCCGAATTTCAAGGTGTCCATAACCATCCAAAACACAAATTTTAACTATCATGCAAGAAGCATAAACCATGCTCATGAGCATACCATGGCCGAATACCTCACACACCATACCCCTTTTAAATTTTTGGTCATGGTTAAACAAAGGACTCAATGCCCTACTCAAGAATACTAAAAAGAAATTTCAAGAGTAGTCAATCCATCATTACATGCATCATTAGCAAGCTTCACATTTAGCATGCAATGGCCTCAACACAATATCAACCTTGGCCAAAGACCATTTCCATGGCATAACAAGGATTTGAACCATGGCTAACATGAACATCAAGTTAGCAACTAAAACATGCATGAATCTCATGACACAACCTCATACATACCTTAATCTTAATGCAAGTATAGCCAAATCTCCTTCTAGATCTCTTCTAAACCAAGAAATGGAGCAAAATCCTTCCTTTTTCCCTTAGTATTTTCGGCCAAAGAATTTAGAATGGATGAACAATTTTTTTCTCCTTTCTTTTCCTCTACTCACGGCAACAAGGGGGCATCCATGCTCATTTTTTTTTTGTTCATTTCTTTAATGCTAGTCTTTATTTTATGACTTCCTACATACACCACTAGCAAAACATGTTGGAAACATGTTCCCTTGCCCATAACCTTGTCATGGCCGGCCACTCCTCCTTAGGAAGTGGATTATTTGACATGCAACTCCACCTTTTTGTTAACATGCACTAATAAGCCATTTAAAATTAGCCTATCATATTTCCCCATGTTTCACATTGATCCCTATTTAATAATTTCTCATACAATTGGTAAAATTAGAGAATGAAACTTCCACATATGCATGCACACACATAGTAAGCATAGAATATAACAATTAATTGTTTTTATGACTCGGTTTAGTGGTCCCGAAACCACTTTCTGACTAGGGTCAATTTAGGGCTGTCTCATTGATGCTACTCTACAGTAGATTTGTCAGCACCTCCACATCTCATTGCCAGTCCCACCTTGCGAACCACCCAGCGATGAACATGTTTTAAAACATTTATTTATTATTTTATGTTTTTAATTTTTATTAAAACTACTTTTTATTTTTATTAGATTTTAGAAATTTTATTTTTAATTATTAATTTTTGTTATTTCTTTTTGACTAATTATTCTTCCTAATATCCCCTAAAAAGTTCCTGGTTTTATCACAGTTATATAGAGCTCTTAAGCTCATCATCACATAGGAAATAAAACTCCACAGGGAAAGGTTCTCCACGACTCCCATGTCCTGCTCGCCCACAACCATAGCTACCACTAGAGATAATATCCTTTTGGCGTAGGACTTCTGGCCTAATAAACCCCTATGACCGTCGAAGTGTCCTCCTCCACTCTCGAACCGATTACTCTCCAGAACTCCAATTCGAGGAATTCATCATACAGGAAGTTTCACTTCTCTCCCTATCTTATTTTTATACTCTAATATCTATCTTTGTACATTGAGGGCAATGTACATCTTAAGTGTGGGGGGTATTTATTTCATTACCAGAAAAATCCCTGAATAACTGCCTTGTTCTCTTGAAAAGCTCTCATATCATATTTAGGATAAATTTTGATTGATTTATGATTTTAATTGATATATCTTGAATTAAAACATAGGCATTTATGCATTGATTTTTTAAACTTTAAGACATTAGAGGATCAAGCATGATAAGTTGATTTTTAAGAATATAAAATTTTAGGTTGTTTCCCCAAAATTTAGGTATTACTTTGAGTTGGGATTCACAAGTTTTAAACATCAAAAAGCCATAATTTTTGTGATATTTTTGAGCCTTTTGAGCATCTATTAATTCTTTCATGCTCACTTTTTTTTATTGCTTTGAGTGCGTCAGTAGTGAACTGTTATTCTAGAACTTGCTTGATTATTCATGTTGAGACCACACCATTTGATTTGATATGTCAAAATGATTAAGGCACTTAGGATTAACCCACTCATGCCATGAAAAGCCTACCTCCACAATTAACCCCTAGTGAACCCCCTTGAGCCTAACAATCCATTTCTTATATTACCCTTAATATTAACCTTTAACCCATTATTGTTGAAATCCCCTAAATTAATTTAAGCCCCATTTTTGTCGAGATTTGAATTGAAATAGTTTCTTAGCTATGTTTTATTCTACTCTGTAATTTGACTTGTTCTAAAAAAAAATGTATACATATTAGTAGTGATCTTCTATTTGTAAACGTTAGAAGTTAAATTCCTTAGTCTGAGAAGAAGCTCTGTTGTAAGCAAGTGATGATTAACTCTTTTTCTAGTTAGGTAATATTTCAATTCAATCTAGATTCTAACCCTTTCTTTTGGCTTGTGACCACCCCTTATCCAAACCTCATTCAACCCTCTAAAGACCTTTTGATTGATGTATCATCTTAAATTATAATGGTGGAGATTTGATTTTCATGCAAGCCTATGGTAATGGCTTTTCATTATTTACTATTGAGTGCTTCATTTATTATCCTTAAACACCTCGATTGATTTGAGTGAATCTATAGTAAGGATGTGAAACTCTGTGGCATTTTTGAATCAAAGGTAATTACTTAAATGAGGAGAGACACCTATGTTTGCATGATTAAAGACTCAACTTGGAATGTTTGAAACTTTTATGTTCTTTCAGTTGAATTCTCAATGTATGATTACCTATGGATTATTCTGAGATATTATTGATAGAAATTATAAGTTGAGAAGAATTTATTTTGATTACGAGTTGAGAATTTTGCTTGAGGACAAGCAAATGCCTAAGTGTGAGGGTATTTGATAAACCTAATTTATACATATTTTTACCTCATGTTTAACGCATTTTATGGATGATTTTCCATTAGAATTGGTGAATTCGATGCTCCTAATGCTTTAATTTCATGTTTTACACTTAGGAGAGCATAGGATAGCGAAAGGAATAAGAAACGGGCCAAAAACGGAGAAAATGGGCCAAAGTATGAAATCAACATGGCCCGGACCTCCTCACACAGGCACCACACAGTAGTGTCAATTTAGCGGTGCTCGAGCACGGCTGAAGTAATCGCTGCACAGGCGTGTCCCTGCCGAGCCCAAGTTTAGTCCAATTCAGAAAAGGCTAATTTTGAGGGCTTTTAGGTATTCCAAAGCCTATAAATGCACCCTAGAGGAGGAAGAAACGGAGGGGAGAGTAGGGGGTAAGGAATTACTCCAAGAAAGCTGATTGATTCATCTCAGAAGCCAGATTTATCATCAAGACTGAAGATCTCTCCTCAGTTCCCCTTCAGGAGTTTTGGGTTTTCTTTATGTTTTGTATTCTTTATTATTCTGAGATGTTTTCTTATTTAGTTATGAACTAAATCCCCTAAAAACCTAAGGGGAATGAAACCTAAGACGAATCTTGTTATTATTTTCTGAATTGTATGATAAATATTTGACTTGTTTTTAATTTTGTGTTCTTAATTCCTGTTTTGATATCCCAGGATACCGATTCAAGATAAGCTCTTACTCAGAGGAGGAATAGACCCTGTTTAAGAGTACATTTATCATAATTAAGCGGAGTTGATTGCATGCCTAGACATAGGGTGACAAGATTTTGCTAGATTAGGGTGAAACCTAATAAGGGGATTCATAGATCGAGTTCATGCAACCCTAAAGTGTTAATTAGAGAAAATTCTCAGTTTTTCAATCTAGGGATTAGACGTTATTAGTCTTGAATAGGTATAATAACATAACTTAGGGATCTCTACAGAACAAGTTAATTGAATAAATAGTCCGATTCGGAGCCAGAATAACAAGTACAGTCTAGGTTGATTTTTCCTTAGGTATTGTCTTTATTCAATCGATTTTTCCAAAAGAAATTCCTCAATTCCATTCTCAGTGCGTTCTTAGTTTTGATAATTAGTTAGTTAAAACAAAAACCTCTTTATTCTTAGGCTAGATAATAAAAAGATAGTCATTACTAGTACCTTTAGTTCCTTTGGGTTCGACAATCCGGTCTTGCTGAAACTATACTACTGTTCAATAGGTACACTTGCCTACATCGCGATAATAGTTAGTTCAAGAACGAGTAATTATAAATATTTAAAACCTATCACAAAATCACGCGATCAGTTATGTTTTAATGCTTTGATAATGCATAAATTGTATAGATATTTGATTATGGTTTGAGCATGATGATAATCGACTATGTTCGGCACTAAGTGTGCGGTTCGAAATAGCTTTGGCTACAAATGGCACTAAGTGTGCGAGTTGGAATAGCTTTAGCTATATGAGGCACTAAGTGTGCAATACCGAGATAGCCTCGGTTTATTGAAATGGCACTAAGTGTGTGAGATTGTTACAATTTCAAAAAAAACACTGATTCACTAAGTGTGCGAATTCTTATAGCAGGAAAGACTTCCAAATGAATTAATGTATTTGAACGAGAGGTGAGAATGAAATCAATAAATACGAGAAAGTTCAGGTATGTTCGATACCTATGTGGTAGATGATATTATGTGTATGAAGCTTGATGAATTCGTATGAACATATTAAATGAGATAGAATAGAATTGATGGATGAATTTTGAATTACTAAGTGTTTATTAGTTGATGTTTCGTAGATTATTAAACTGTTGATTATTTATGGTACGAACTTACTAAGCTTTAAAGCTTACTGTGTGAAATGTTCTTTGTTTTATAGTGTTATAAAGCTAGCTCGGATCTGGGGATCCTCAGCAACATTAATCACACTATCAGGCCTCTATTGTGGTACCATTTTAAGAGTTGTATATATGGTATATGGCATGTATAGGCTAGTGTCATTTTGGTATGTTTTGTGTTATGATTAGCCATGAGACTTGGCTTGTAAATATTAGTAAGTATGGCCTCTTAAGTTGGCCTAAATGATGTGTTTGATAGGTAAGTCGTATGGTGTATATAATGTTCATGTGATGGTTTAAATATGGAATATTGAATTGGTAAATTTTGTGGTATGAAGTATGTGATAAAATAATGAGTTTATGTATTGGAAACTTATGTAAGATGTGATGATTTTATGTACACTAATTTAGTATGTTTTGGATGTGAAATTGAGTAGTGAATTGGATGGTATTTGAATGGCATGTAATATATACAAAATGGTTGAATTGGTTGCTTATGAATGTATACAAATAATGCTAAAATGTTGTGTTTTTGGCATGCTTAAGATAGGTGGGAAATATGGCTTAAACCAAGCCTAATTCCCCCCCACACGAATGAGCACATGGGCATGTGTCTCAACCATGTGTCTGTTATAACTTAGTTATACAAGTCAGTCTTGAGCATAGCCTAGACACATAGGCATGTCTGGTGGCCGTGTGAGGCACACAGCCTTGGCACATGGGCGTGTGTGGTCATTTCGAAGGGTACACGGGCTAAACACATGGGCGTGTGGTTGGCTGTGTGACCCAAGTCAGTTTTGACCATGGCCAAGGCACATGGGCGTGTCTTGTGGCCGTGTGGTTAAGTCAGTATGTATGCCCTGTTTTGCCACGATTTATACACACGGGCGTGTCTAAAGCCATGTGAAGCACATGGGCTGTTCACATGGGCGTGTAACCTTTGAAACTTTGAAAATTTTGTTAAGTTTTTGAGAAAATTTGTATGTGCTCGGTTTAGTCCTGACCCCTTTTTAAAGCATGTTTAAGGTCTCAGTGACCTATGTAAGGGACTTTATAATGATGTGTGACAATGATGCTATGATGATTGAGAAATGAATGTGAGATGTTTAGATTTGTCCAGTAACGCCTTTAACCCTAGTCCGGTAATGGATACGGGTTAGGGGTGTTACATTTTAAGCATTCAACTGATGTACAACATAACTCATCAAAGACCCTCACAGTGTTTTATAACCAAAACTCGGCCTTTTCTAGATTGTCTTCGGCTGTACCATGGAACTCTTTAGCCTCATATTTTAGGATTTTATCAACTGGAGGTTTGCTTGCATGCATTGGTTCCAAACCCTGTGGAACAATAGGGACAAGTTGGGGTACGAGAGGGGGTGGAGGTCGTTGAGCCAAAGGGTCCAGACTCACGAATTCTATGAACCATTTAGACATCATCTGGAATAAGGCTTCTTTAGCCTCACCTCCCCAACCATTCACTCACATGCATATTGTCCCAAAATCGAGCCCTCGAGGCCCTAAAAATAGTTTAGAAGCAATTAGGGACTAATCTGAAACAAATTGGAATGTTTAGGAAAGAGATGCAAAAAATTTGAAAACAAGGGACACACGGTCGTGTGGAATCACCTCAGGCCATCTAACTTTCAAACAAGGGACACATGACTATGTCCCAACTCATGTCCTCACCCGTGTAATTCTTTGTGTAGGGTCACACAGTAGTGTCACTCGCATGTGTGCCAAGCTGTGCAACTCTCTGAGTTGCCCCACATGTCCATGTGCTAGATCGCGTGTTAGGCTATGTAACTCACTGACTTGTACTCTAAAAAAATAATCAAATGACACAGGGCCATGTCGCCAGGCCTATGCCTCACACGACTAAGTTACACGCCCGTGTCTCAAGCCGTGTGAACCCAAAATTTACCTTAAATCAGACCATCTCAAAACCGATCCATGCATAACTTTTCAACCCATTTATGTATACTTTAAAGGGACCTAAACATCACCTAAACACACATCAAAATGCCAATTGAAGACCCTATTTCAACTAGCCAATATGCCAGTCAAAGGCACCACAATTATACCAAAGCATAACATGCCAAAACAAATCAACATTATATTATTTCAAGCATCAAAACCTAGTTCAATTACTTACCAAAACATACCACAATTTGACCATTATCAAACCATTCCAAATATGCCATAATGAGCTTTAAAAGCATGCATAATAAGGTAACCAAAATGACATAGTTTGACAAAGTATCAAATGGTACTAAACCAACATAACTTTCAAAACTTATACATGCCAAAACACCATTAACACATTCACCAAAATACCATCACAAAACACTCTATACATGCCATTATAAACCTTGGCCAAAATGCTCAAAAACTACCAAATTGACTGCTAGATAGCGTGATAGGTCTCCATTTAGCTTCCAACAAAATCGAGCTTCCGATAATTTATAAAACAAGGAAAACAACTACGTAGCAATGAATGCTAAGTAAGCTCGTATAAACCAAAACATAACTTACCATTTCATTTGCATAATATAAAGCATAAGTATAATATCAACTAAAACCATAAGCTTGGCATAAGCCTATACAACATCATCGAATTCATAAGTTAGTACATTTGTACATGAGTCAAATGAATTTAACCACAATATAAGTAGATTTCCAGATGAAATACATCATTGAAATCATAAATCATTTCCATAAGATCATGTTTAATTCCATTTGAATACTTACCATTTCATTCCATTTCTTACCTGTTGAACCATCTAGAATTACATCGGATACCCGGGAAAGCTCACACGAAGTGTGCCTTTACATATAACCGTAACCTTTCATTTACACCATTGCTCACACGAGCTGTGGGTCAAAATGTAAGCTACACGATACTGCTAAAATGAGTTGCAGAGAATTCACAACAAATGCAAGACCTCAGCCATCGGTAAAACATTCAAGACCAGCACCCGAAACATGAAATCCCTAATGACATGTCATTTATATCATAATAATTCATATGGTTCAACCGGGACTCAATATCCACCAATTCGTCATAACATTGATATGTTTATATATAGATTCGTTTACATTGAAAACAACATAGTAAACATTCAATTTAAATAACATTAACACGATAACCATTGATATGAACTTACCTCGATTACTAGGGACGTAGAAGTTAAATTGGTTAATTCGAAGCTTTAGCTTTTTCTCGATCTAAGTCTGAACGTGGTTTATCTTGATCTAAGTGGATAATTTCAATCAATTAAATACTTATAATATTCAATTTAATCCACATTTCATATTTATACAAAATTACCAATTTGCCCCTAACATTTTAACTTTTTACAATTTAGTCCTTAACCTTATAACTTAAAATCTGACCATTTTAATCAAAATCCATGTTAACCAAAGGTGAAAGGGACTTTGATACAACCCATATTTACCATCATTTCACAATAAAACCCTAGAATTTATATCTTGAACAAATTAATCCCTATTTCCAAAATTCATCAAAAATCTGTAACGCCCCAATTTTCGGGAATTCTGTAAAAGTTGTAAAATTTAAAATTCTATGTTCTGTTTGTTATGTGTAGGATTAATCATGTTGGTGGGCCTCTAGAAGGCCCAAGCTTAGGATAAAACCCGGTAGTTTTAATTAAATTAATTCTATAAGAGAAAGGGGTTTTGATAAATTGGGATTTTAGGAATTATTTGTGAAAAATGGATCACAAGGAAGCAAGTGGTAAAGTGGCATGTGACGCCACTGGGAAGGATGTAGTGGCTTGTGGAAGCTTGGGGAGGACCCAGGTTCAAGTCACAATGACAACAAATTAAGTGATTAATTTTTATGTACAGGAAAGGGAAGTGATGGAACTGAAATAAAAGTCTGACAGGAAGAGTTTAAGAGGGTAAGGGGATTGAATAAGGATAGAGATAAGGGAGGAAATCTAGGAGCTGATTGGGGTGAGCTGTGTTGGCCGAATTTTGGACTCTTGTGCAGCAAGAGGTGGCCGGCCAAGGGTTTCTTTAGGGGGTAAATTCGGCTAGGTTAAAGTGCCAGGATAAATTTGGCAATAGGGAGGAGTTGTGCCGCTTGTTGCTTTTCTCACCTTCTCCCTTTAGCCATTTTTGCTTTCTTCTTATTCTCTTTCTCCATAGCCGAACCTTTCAAACCTCTTGTCCATCTCCACCCTACTCTACATCACTTTCCTCCATTAATTTTCTTAGACTAAAGCCGAACCTCAAATCTCAAAATCCCGAAAGCTATATTCTTGTGTCGTTTTTCCAAAGCCATATTCCTCAATATGTTTTCCTTTTTGACCAACATTCCTCTCCTCTAAAACCCTAGCATCTGTTGACAACATTACCCAGGGTTATAGCCTCAAATCATTATTTTCTATATCACCTAGAAAAGCCGAAACTACTATAGAGTTAGGGACTTGTAGCCGAAACTTCAAAGCTTCTAGATTCAAGTTTTACCGTCGTTTAAAGGTTGAATATGCATCAGATCTACATGGAAAGCAGGAAGGAATAAGTGGTAAGTGCTCATCACTCCAAATCTAGTCTTATTTTTCAAGTTAGGAAAAAGTCGAAGTCCCTAAAATTTAGGGAGGCTATCGATTTGGGCATAGGGCATAAAGGGTCTTTAACCGATGATTTATTTTGATGATTAGTGTCTTCTCAAGGGTTGGATCGAAGGCTTGGATCTTTGGAGCGATCAAACTTGGATGTAGCCATCGGATTTCGGCAAGAAGGTAAAGTTTTAAAGGCTTTTAGGGACAGAGTCGAATATGGGTAAGTAATTATGGAGATTAGTGTTGTGATTTGCAATCTAAGAATTGTAGCAACGTAATTGTAGGCAGTTCGTGCATGGATCTTGTCAGCAAGTCGTCACAAATCAGGTGTGTAACTGACACCCTTTCATAGGCTAGATCGGCAAAAGCCGAAAAGCCGAAATGCCAAAAAGCCGGTATTTTGGGAACTTGCGAGTGTGCAAATACTCGTAAGACGTATGGGTAATTATTACTGGTAATCAAAAGTGATAAAACTGCAGTACGCGCTATTTCGTGCGTTTTGATATTTTGGGCTTAATGGGCCAAAACTGGGTTAATAGGCCAACGGGCCCAATTCGGTAAGAATGCTCGGTAAGTGTTTTTGGCTAAACGTAATACCTACGATATGCATGAAAACCTTAGAAATAGTTAGATTTACTAGAATACCTCTATGTATGCAAAATTACCATTATACCCCTATGTATGCAAAATGACCTTTATACCCCTAGGGTTAATTTTGTCTGAAAAGCATGATGAATTAAATCTGTATGATGTATGCCATAAATGTATATCTGTTGCATGGGGACATGGGTTATATTATGGAGGAAGCGTCCTAGTGGCTATGCCACAAATTATTTGTTCTGGTGGCCCTGCCACGTATATTTGTTCTGGTGGCACTGCCACAAAATATCTGTATCTGGTGACTCTGTCACATTTTCTGTATCTGGCAGCCATGCTGCATATTTCTGTGACGTGTAGCGGTTGGGTGGGTCGAGTAGTCTCCCCACATGGTGAAAGGATGGTATGGGGGTGTATGTGGTTGGATATGGTTGGGTTTCTGCATAAGCATGATATATCTGTTCTGGTCTGTTCTAGGCCTACGGGCTTTATTCTGATATTTGTTCTGGGCTGAGGCCAACTTATTCTGTCTCTGTGGTTTGAACTGATTTAGGCTATGGTTGGGTTGAATTACACACTGAGTTTTCCAAAACTCACCCCTTATTTTCATCCTCACAGGTAATCCTCAACCATAGGGGCTTGGAGCTGTGAGGGATTTGGACTGGCCACATGTTTCTACGAACCTGGTTTCTTTCTGGTGAACTGGACGTCCTTTTAATTTCATTTATGGTTTTGGGTTTTAAGTGTAATAAGGCCTTTTAATTATTTTTATGGTTTTGTTTTACTTTTATTATTTTATTTTACTATGATGAAAAAAACTATGATGACTAAGGAAAATGGGTTAGCTTTAGGACGCGTTTTCAAAAACATTAAGGGATTTCAAAATAACACGATTACAAGTAAGACTTCCGCTAAGCAAACGTTTTCAAACTTAATCATTTTCTTAAGATAGACATAACCAGACAGTTTTCTCAAAATTATACGAGTCATTAAGGTGTGGCAATGGTGGTGTGCATGTCTAGGATTGGATCCGAAGGGAGCTTGGTACTTAAGCAGTTCGACGGACTCACCTCCTCTTTTTCCTGGTTTCCTACCTGATGCACAACTTCTATTCACCTTAACCTGCTTTAAAAAAAAGTATCTTTTACAACCCCAACTAAGTTTTCCAAACTAAGTAAAACGGGACGTTTTGAACGCATCGATGTGGCGCACCGGATCCGGTCATAACGTCTAGGCCGGGTTTGGGGTGTTACAAAATCACTTAACAAAACTTGTTTATTTTTCAACAAAGATTCATAATCTATCATTTAACATAAAAAATCATTCAAAATCATTCATGGGAAGTCCTTCAACCTTTAACAGTTTTGCAAATTAATCCCTGGGCTAGCTAGATTAAGCTAAAACGATCTCAAAAACATAAAAATTATTAAAAACGGGGCTCGAAATCACTTACATACAAGAAATCAAGCTTAGCCAAATGCCCTAAATATTCTTCCATGGATGAATCGGTTAAGAAGAAACAAATGTGAAGAAGATGAGGATTTTAGCCTATTTGTTTTAAACTTAATTTACCATTTTACCTTTTAAAAATAATCAAAATTTTAATAAAACCTTATCCATAACTATCCATTAATTCATTAAATGGTATATTTACCATTCAAGTCCTTTAGTTTAAAGTTTCATAGCCATTTGACCCTTTTAACTAATAGAACTCAACTTTTTCACCTTTTACGATTTAGTCCTTTTTGCTTAATTAACCAAGTAAACTTCAAAGTTTATTAACGAAATTCTAATACGACCTTACCATAATCCCATAGACCTTAAATAATTAATAAAATAATAACTTTCTTGTTGAAATTGTGGTCCCAAAACCGCTATTTTTTATATCACTGAAAATGGGCTGTTACAATCCCAAATAGATCAAGGATATCCTATAAGGGTAACACACTTATGAAAATGTCATTGGACGAGCACTAAGTAGTTTCTTTCACAATGGTATGTCGTTGAGGAGAGCTCAGTCAAAATATTATAGTGGAATACTTCGTGACCAAATGAGCTTATATTTAATATGTGAAAAACTAGAACTTAATTATAAATCATTTGACCCTCAACCACAAATGTCAAATCAATCCCTCCGCTAGCTTGTTGAAACCAAAAATGAATTGCGTGTTTGACTAGAAATGAATAGAATGAGTAGAAAAAGATAAATTCGAAACATTCAGGAATAATTATAGTTTTCTTCAAAATGTAGAAATGGAATCATTTGTAAATTAATGTAGGTTTCCAGAAATGAAAATAAAAATGAAATTGAAAATGGAAACTTGTAATCCTATATAGGATTACTTAAAAAATGATGGAAGAATGAGTTTATGTTTTTGGACTACTTTGATGGCTAAAAATTAAAATAAATCATTTAGTCATAGTAAACATGTGGATTCATGACATATTGAATGAATTTTCTTAAAATTTTATTAGGGAAATTTAGGACGAGAAAATCATTTAATATGTAGATATTAAATTTTATTTTGGGAAATAAAAAAATTCAATCGAGTTGGATCAATTACAGAGTGCTGAGTCAAAAAGGCCTAGGAAGTACTCGTAATTGTGTCTGACATGAGAGAGACTCAAAATCCCTCATGTAATGTGAAGGGAGTGGCAACCCATGTAATACCCCGAATTAGGGCCTAATCGGAATAGTGGTTTTGTGACCACAAATTCGAGATAGAAATAATTATTTTATGATTATTTTTAGGTCTATGATATGATTTCATGATTGTGTGAAAATTTCGTGAAGAAATTCTATGCATAAAGTGCTTAATTTGAAGTTAGGGACTAAATTGAATAAGTTGCAAAACATGCATTCTAGAAGTTTCTAGTATGAAATTGCTTTGAAATATTAATTAGGAGGTCTTAAATAGCAATTTGACCAATTTCAAAGTTTATGGACAAATATTGGACATGAATGGAATTTTTGGAAAGTTTAGTAGTAAGGGCATTTTGGTCATTTAGGGGTAAAATGAATTAAAATACAAAATTAAAAGCCAATTTTGCTTATCTTCTTCACCGTGGACGTGTATACCAAGGGAGACTCCATGGCTAGGGTTTCCAAGCTTCCAAGCTCGATTGTAAGTCCGTTCTAGCCTCATTTTTAATGATTTTTACGTTTTTGGAGTCCCGGTAACTTGATTTAGCTTATGCTAGCAATAATTCAACCTAGGGTTCATATTTGGAAAAATACCCATAGGTGAAATTTGTGTATTTTTGTGTTTTATGATAGAATATGAGGTTTTAAATTATGTTAGACAACTTGTGCTACTCGGTTTTAAGTGAAAACGAGCGAAAGGGCTTAATCGGTAAAAATACCTAATAGTCATAAGTACATGTTAGAGTGAGAATTTGATGTTGCCATAGAAGGGAAAAATGATCAGCATGTCATAAAACATAAGAAAATAGGATGAAGTTTAATTTCCGAACCTTGGGGAAAAAGTGCAAATATGCAAAAGTTTAGGGGTCAAAATGAAAATTTTTAAAAATATGATTTTTGGACCCGTATGAATAGTGTGACTAATTATTAGGCTAAATGTGATATTATAGATGAAGATATCGAGATTCGGGCTTAAATCAGGAAAATACAAGTTTATGGACTAAAATGGTAAATTGCTGTTTCAGGATCGAGGTAAGTTCGTATGATAATAATAATGCAATGTTATGTTTGAATTATATTTCTTACTATTATTGCATATATTTTATGATTTAATATATTGGAAAAGTTGATGGAATGGTGTTTATGATGTGGAAATATGACATGAAAGAATGTTACATGAAATGCAAGAAAATGAAGATACATGACAAGTGATATATGAAATATGTGATATATGTTATGTAAATTCTTAAAAGCTGATTTGATATTTGAGTTGTGTCTTATTATACTATGAATGGACAATTGGTACTATGGATAGTGAGATCGACACTTCGAGTAAATTCGTACATAAATAATCTATCGATTCTTTTTATGTTATTATATTTTAGTGGTAAAACAGTGTTGGACAGCAGCAGTTGCATGACTTTGAAAATTCACTAAAAATTGTGGAAGTTGAATAAAAATGCAAATGATATATAAAAATAAATATTACTGAGTATATTTTCACATGAAAGAAACAGGGGAAGCAAACGAATTCTATATTGTGTGATATTTGGATTCTTGTGAAACAGGGTCTGTATGAATTCGAGATTCACTGTTCTGATTTTAGAAATTCATCATAAATAGTAAAAACATTATTAAGGGTCATACCTTACATGGATGGATTCCTTATTGAGTCTATTTTTAAGGGAAATAAACTTAATGGTCGTTGAAATTCTGTATAGGTAGAAATTTTGTTCGTAGTGCACAGAGGTCAGAGTAGTCATACTCTGAAATAGGGGAGACTTTAACTAATAAACTGTACTAATTGGCTAAACTAAAAATTCTGGAAATTTTATGGGAGAAATATATATGAATCTAGTTTCATGGAAAATTAACGAAACTAAATTTGGAGTTTTTTAGCTTCAGATATGAATGATTTAGTAACTATAACTCGATAACACATCTTAACCTAAATATATGTAATTGTACAATTATATTGTTTTATCTTGAAAAGCATGGTAGTAATTGCTTATTATTTTCATATGAACTTACTAAGTGTAAAGCTTACCCATCCTCTCCATTTCTTTAGTATTGGCAGGTCGGCTCGGGGTTAGAGATCGTCGGAGGCAAAATCACACTATCAAACTATCATTTTTGGGAAAATTAATTCGAATATTAGAAATATCAAGTGAGTGGCATGTATAGGAAGTTGGTTTGTGATATGTATTTTTATTATGATTTTGACCTTACGTATCAGTCTGTATTGAGTTATCATATATGATCATGAGATGTGGTCCTTATCCATTATGGTTTATAAGTTTAATTAATCGTGCCATGTCCTACGTTTTGATGTGATGATATAGTTAGCTTTGTTTGTTATGCATGTGTTCGAAAAGTTTTGAATTAAATGAAATTTTATGGCCCCGTTTTCGTCTATGTGTATTGTTAAGTCTGGTAATGCCTCGTACTCTGTTCTAACATTGGATACGGGTAAGAGGTGTTACATTTAGTGGTATCAGAGCTATGGCTTAGTCGGTTCTCGGACTAACCTAGAATGTGTAAAAGTCCAACTATACATGCCACTGATCCGTGATAGTGTGATGTCTTCCGACGCGTATGAGCGCAATCTTGCTTAGACAGAGGTACTCTCCAACCGAGCTGCACTAACCATGTTCAACATGATGTCGAAGGTGTTTGAATAAAATTACGATTATGATGAGTCTCAATTTAGAAAAGTATTAATAAAAATTTATGATATATATATAAGTGATAACACGTGAGATGAAAGGTCATGTTATGATAAATATCCATACTTGCTTGATGCTCATATGATGTAGTGCACTTGGCTTACTTGATAAGATGAACGGGATAAATAGAAATTCGTAGAAGTATGAGTAAAAGTTCCTAATATCATGATATGAATGAAAATGTCATTCCCTTGATTGAACGTTGAATGTTGATGAATGTCAATGATATTTTTTATGAGATAAATGATTATAATGAAATGAATTTATCTATGTTAAATTGTTTGGACTGAATTATGTGATTGTAATGATATGTATATGATGATGCACGAAATGAAAGTTGTGATTGTGATGCAAATATCTATGTTTGTTTAACCCTTATATGATGTCATGAGTATGATTTGTTCGAGTAGATGAATGGATAAGTCAAGCTATCCAAAAAACATAGGATGCATGCATAATTATACTTGACTAAATGAGATAACTAGAAAGTAGACATTAAACCAATATGAATGTTAGTTACACGAAATGAATGACATGATTAAGATATGATTGCTATGATGAAAACTGTGTTACATGTATATGTATATGAGAGTTGAGTCAGAGGCCCTACGACCCCTTCCCCCTTACCAAAGTGGTGTTTTATAATGTAATTTCATGAGATTTGTACTGAATAAGTTTTCGATTGAGAAACCAAAGAGTTCAGTGCTAGAATAATTATAAATATGATTAGAGATTGAAGAATGAGTTGGTAAGTAAAGTTAAAGCTAGAAAAGTATCAGATTGGCATAAGGATTATTGGAGCTATGCACTATCCCAGTTAAAGAATGAATTTACTTTGGTAAATTGAATTACTCATATACAAGGTCGAGAAAAGTGTAAATAAAAATTTATTCAAAACTAGTCTTCTTTAGTGATAAGTAATATGAAATTTGTGATGGCGAAAATAGTTGGGGAAATGATATCCTAAATGTGTAATATCCGAGTGTGACAAGCTACTACTAGATGATTTTAGTAGTTTCTTCTAAGATGTTCTATGTGTTTATCCGTTCCGTAAATATTTCTATGGTTATTGATCTTTTGAAGAAATTTTTGTTATATGGGGATGTTTTCTAATCCTGATGTTAGACGAAAACATTGGTAGCCTGACTGGTTTATAATTTGTATTACTCTATTCCTTCGGGCATTCCATTATATTCTGCCTGATAAAAAAATTGGTGAAAGAATATGTATGATATTATGATTCTGTTTCTTCTACTTGATACTCCATTTGATATGTATATATATGGGAAGATACATTGTTCTTGTTGCATTTGATTCCAGTGAGATTAAATGATGTTTTCTATTGGATTTCTTTTCTCTGAGGAATTATCGGGATCTTCTATATTTTCCTATGAGTTTGGTTTTCGATTTTCTGGCATAGTATCATATCTTGGGTTTCTTTACTCTGAGTTTCTTTATTCTAGGTTTCTTTATCTTGGATTTCTTTATTCGGTTTTCTTGTTATCTTTATTCTGTAATTTGTCAACTATGACTCATGTTCGGAGTGCATTCTTCAGCTCATGATAATCATGTCAAGTATGGCTATACTTCGATTTGATTTGGGTGATGTGGTGATTTCAGTATTGGGATTTTTCTAATTTTCGTAAGGTTTGACAACAGTAAAGGTATAAGTGATAAAAGTGCGAGTTTCAATCGGTATGGTGGATTACTTTTCTCAAGTAAGTCAATTATAGTTAATGTATTCAATTGAGATATTTTGGAACTTGAGCTAATGCAATTGAGACGGTTTTGATTAACGTAATGAATGAATAGTAAAGGATGGCATGATGAATTGTTTTGTAACTAGAAGAAAGGATTATTTTCGAGGTTATATCAGAATTATTTCCGTAGCGGAAAGAGGAAAATGTGATAGTGAGTAGCAAACTAAAAGAGTACAAGTGAGGATCGACTTCGATAATGAATTTCGAATATATGAGAAATTAAAGAGATATATTGGAGGCACACCGAGTGAAAGTTCTTCAACACCTAATATGAAATTGAGGAATCTAAGTGAAGACCACTTTTCTGGTAAGATTTTCGGGGACGAAAATCCCTAAAGGGGGGAGAATTGTAATACCCCGAATTAGGGCCTAATGGGAATAGTGGTTTCATGACCACAAATCTGAGATAGAAATAATTATTTTATGATTATTTTGAGGTCTATGATATGATTTCATGATTGTGTGAAAATTTCGTGAAGAAATTCTATGCATAAAGTGCTTAATTTGAAGTTAGGGACTAAATTGAATAAGTTGCAAAACATGCATTCTAGAAGTTTCTAGTATGAAATTGCTTTGAAATATTAATTAGGAGATCTTAAATAGCAATTTGACCAATTTCAAAGTTTATGGACAAATATTGGGCATGAATGGAATTTTTGGAAAGTTTAGTAGTAAGGGCATTTTGGTCATTTAGGGGTAAAATGAATTAAAATACAAAATTAAAAGCCAATTTTGCTCATCTTCTTCACCATGGACGTGTATACCAAGGGAGACTCCATGGCTAGGGTTTCCAAGCTTCCAAGCTCGATTATAAGTCCGTTCTAGCCTCGTTTTTAATGATTTTTACGTTTTTAGAGTCCCGGTAACTTGATTTAGCTTATGCTAGCAATAATTCAACCTAGGGTTCATATTTGGAAAAATACCCATACGTGAAATTTGTGTATTTTGGTGTTTTATGATAGAATATGAGGTTTTAAATTATGTTAGACAACTTGTGCTACTCGGTTTTAAGTGAAAACGAGCGAAAGGGCTTAATCGGTAAAAATACCTAATAGCCATAAGTACATGTTAGAGTGAGAATTTGATGTTTCCATAGAAGGGAAAAATGATCAGCATGTCATAAAACATAAGAAAATAGGATGAATTTTAATTTCTGAACCTTGGGGAAAAAGTGCAAATATGCAAAAGTTTAGGGTCAAAATGAAAATTTTAAAAATATGATTTTGGACCCGTATGAATAGTGTGACTAATTATTAGGCTAAATGTGATATTATAGATGAAGATATCGAGATTCGGGCTTAAATCAGGAAAATACAAGTTTATGGACTAAAATGGTAAATTGTTGTTTCTGGATCGAGGTAAGTTCGTATGATAATAATAATGTAATGTTATGTTTGAATTATATTTCTTACTATTATTGCATATATTTTATGACTTAATATATTGGAAATGTTGATGGAATGGTGTTTATGATGTGGGAATATGACATGAAAGAATGTTACATGAAATGCAAGAAAATGAAGATACGTGACAAGTGATATATGAAATATGTGATATATGTTATGTAAATTCTTAAAAGCTGATTTGATATTTGAGTTGTGTCTTATTATACTATGAATGTACAATTGGTACTATGGATAGTGAGATCGACACTTGAGTAAATTGCATATAAATAATCTATCGATTCTTTTTATGTTATTATATTTTGATATCATATGAAATGTGGCTGCCTATCAAATGGTTATTTGATGTAAATTATGAATTTAAATTGATTACGGACAATTTAGTAGATGTTGAAAAGTGAGGAATTTCCCGATTGAACCTTCGGAATAAAAACGATAGGAATGATCTATTGTGAGGTCGCATGTGTAGTACTAAGTGCAGGTTACTACGTGTATCAGATGGTTAGGTCACGTGTGTTGTACTAAGTGCAGGCTACTACGTGTACCGGATAATTGGTCACGTGTGTAGTATTAAGTGCAGGCTACTGCATGTACCAGATAATTGGTCGCATGTGTAGTACTATGTGCAGGCTACTATGCGTACCAGATAGCTTTGGCTACAAGTGTGAAAATATGTGCAGGCAATTGAGTATCAGTTATTATTCCGAAGAGTTCAACGGGAAAATTGATCAAGTAAAAATAAAATTGAACATGATTATATGATGAATAAGTGTAGGTATATGTTTATGAAAAATTATGAGCAATGTGCTCGATAATTGGGTGAATTTCGATAAGACAAAATAGATTAAGTGGAATTATGTAAGAATGAATTTTAGTGGTAAAATAGTGTTGGACAGCAGCAGTTGCATGACTTTGAAAATTCACTAAAAATTGTGTAAGTTGAATAAAAATGAAGATGATATATGAAAATAAAGCTTAATGAGTATATTTTCACATGAAAGAAACATGGGAAGCAAAAGAATTCTATATTTTGTGATATTTGAATTCTTGTGAAACAGGGTCTGAATGAATTCGAGATTCCCTGTTTTGACTTTAGAAATTCATCATAAATTGTAAAAAAATTATTAAGACTCATAACTTACATGGATTGATTCCTTATTGTGTCTATTTTTAAGGGAAACAAACTGCATGGTTGTTGGAATTCTGTACAGAGAGAAATTTGGTTTGTAGTGCACAGAGGTCAGAGTAGTCGTACTCTGAAACAGGGGAGACTTTAACTAATAAACTGTACTAATTGGCTAAACCAAAAATTCTGGAAATTTTATGGGAGAAATATATATGAATCTAGTTTCAAGGAAAATTAACAAAAATTTGGAGTTTTGTAGCTTCAAATATGAATGATTTAGTAACTGTAACTCGATAACACATCTTAACCTGAATATATGTAATTGTACAATTATAGTGTTTTATCTTGAAAAACATGGTAGTAATTACTTATTATTTTCATATGAACTTACTAAGCATAAAGCTTACCCATCCTCTCCATTTCTTTAGTATTGGCAGGTCGGCTCGGGGTTGGAGATCGTCGGAGGCAAAATCACACTATCAAACTATCATTTTGGGGAAAATTAATTCAAATATTAGAAATATCAAGTGAGTGGCATGTATAGGAAGTTGGTTTGTGATATGTATTTTTATTATGATTTTGACCTTATGTATCAGTCTGCATTGAGTTATCGTATATGATCATGAGATGTGGTCCTTATCCATTATGGTTTATAAGTTTAATTAATCGTGCCATGTCCTATATTTTGATGTGATGATATAGTTAGCTTTGTTTGTTATGCATGTGTTCGAAAAGTTTTGAATTAAATGAAATTTTATGGCCCCGTTTTCATCTATGTGCATTGTTAAGTCTGGTAATGCCTCGTACTCTGTTTCGGCCTTGGATACCGGTAAGGGGTGTTACAACCCTAGTAGGAATACTAGGGTACCCCTCTTTTACTCTAAGTAGGAAGTAAATTTTTCTATTTAAAATAAACCACTACAACTCAACAAGGGTTATACCTTCTTTTCCTATAAATAGATGGCACTAGTAGAGTTATTGACACAACCTTTAAGGGATTGTTATTCCGCTAAAAAATAGAGAAAATTCATTCTCAACTTATAAACATATTTTTTAGAATAATTTTTTTACTGGTTTTTATTAAAGAAGAGAGAATTTTTGTTTTCACCCCAAAAGGAAATTTTTTTCTAGTTATGTGTTTTAGTTCAATTGATTCAAGCCCACACTTGAAGAAGTTCATGGTACGAGAATAGCAGAGAAGATCGTTTGATTAAAAGTAAAACAAAACATCAAGGATCTGCTTATCGGAAAATATAGGTACTTATTCGGTTAAGGTTTATTGCTCTAAATATCACAAACCAAGTTAGTTTTCAAAATTTTAATTTTCCCCTATGCAAGAAAACAATTTTCAAACCAGATTTTTTTCCAACACTTTGCACTTTGGTGTCATGGTGTGGTGAGTTTAAGCTCTTACTGTAACACCCTTAACCCATATCCATCGCCGGAATAAGGTTACAAAGTATTAACAAAGCTTTCAGAACATTTACAGATAATTTATATTAATTATTATTTATCCTTCAAAATTATTCGTAACATCCCTTAAATGGACCCTCGAGGCCCAATATGAGCTTTAAAATTGAATCGAGACTTAATCAGAAGCTCTTAGAATTTTTTGCAACATTTTAAAAGTTTTTCGAGGTACAGCGCTCACACGCCCGTCTGGTCCAAGGGACACACCCGTGTGACCCTAGGACACGCCCGTGCTGTAGCCCATGTTGAACCCCGTGTAACTCTTTGACTTGTACCACGCGGCCGGGCACACACTCGTGTGCTAGACCTTATGGTTAATTAGTTTTCTTTGAAATTAGTTGCAGGTTTCACACGGCCAAGACACATGCCTGTGTCTCAATTCTGAGCATTATGTTTCTTAAATTAAAGGTGTAGGGGACACACTGCCTGACCACACACCTATGTACCAGGCCATGTGTCACACACTGTCTAGACTCACGCTCGTGTGGAAAAAATGAAGCCATTTCTAGCTTCATTTCTAACCCAAAATCACACCAATGACCTGCACTTAAACTCACATCCAAATACCAACCATTTCAAGTATTCAAAATTAAGCAAACTCTATCATTCAACAGGGCATATCATTACATACATACATGTTTATAATCTTATCTTGGTATATTCCATATGTTAGGCATAATTTGAACAACCATTAACATGGATGTAGCTACCATAGTATGATATTACAAGTATATCAAAAACAACCATTACTAGCCATTTGACATTACAAGTATACCAAAAACAACCATTACTAGCCATTCTAATGGCTAGATTACAAACCACATATTTCAGCCATCTATGGCTAAGTTAGCCTATACATGCTATTATACGAAAATGATTTTTACTATATATACCCAAAATAAGCTAGTGGATAGTGTGATAATGCTCCAATGATCTTCAACCTTCGCGAGCTTCCAAGCACTATAAAATAGGGAAAATAAAATCTAGTAAGCATTACATGCTTAGTAAGTTCGTATAATAGAAACTAAACTTACCAATCCCTTTTATTAAATCTAAGCATACAATATCATGCTTTCCATCAACTTGGCAAAATTTTCCTAAACACATGTATTCAATAAAACATGTTAGTCACAAAATTTTCATATACATCAAGTAAACATAGATGAGCTCAACATGCAATATTCCTTCAATACATTTTCATTTCATATCATAATTCCCTCATCATGCCAAGAGTTTTTTCCATCAAATCATTAAAATTCTGATAGATACTCAAGTAGTACACTCAAGGTGTACAATTCAATAACTCGTCAATTCTTATTCAAGAGTACCCATTAAGGCATTTAATCAGAGAACACACTCTCGAGCCACATATCGTAATTACAGAATTGCCAGTCTAGGCTAAATCCTTTATGTAACGTATCCTCAAAAGAGCTCAATTAGGATTACCAGTCCAGGCTAAATCCTAATTGTAACATATGCTCAAGAGGAATTATGAAACAACCCGTTTTTAGTCAAATCAGAACAGTGGTTTTGGGACCACAAATCTGAAGTCAAAATATTTATTTTATGATTATTTTAATGTCTGTGGCATGATAATATGTTTGTGTGAAAATTTCGTTAAGAAATTTTATCATTTGATTAGTTAATTAGATAAAAATGACTAAATCACGTAAAGTACAAAAGTGTTCTTTTAATAGTTAAAGGTGTCTAATAGCTATAGAACCTTAAAGTGGAAGTCTTTATGTGGTAATTAACCCATTTATGGATAGTGGATGATACTGGGGTGGTATTTGGTGTAATTACTAATGTTTTTAAAGGTTAAGTTTGGAAATTGATTATTAAAGATAAAATAAATAAAATCAAAACATTTTATCATCTTTTAGTTTCTTCTCCAATCGAAAATAATAGGGCAAACTCCTTTGTTGAACGCTCAACATTTGGACAAGGCATTTATGCTCAATTAGGTATGGTTTTTGTCCCATTTTTAATGATTCCTAGGTTTTTGATATCGTTGCAACTAGGTCTAGCTAGCCCAGGGACTAATTTGCAAAACTATTAAAGATTTTGAATGTTTCCATTGATGAATAAGCATGTATTTTGGAGTTTCTTGATAGATTATGAATGCTTGTTGATAGATATACAAGTTTTGTTAAGTATTTTTAATGAAAATGCAAATTAGAAGTTAAATTTTGAAATGTGTAAATTTTTAAAATGTGAAATAAATGAAAATTTTGGGCTGCTATAAGCATGATAAATATTTCGCTAGGCTTGGGTTGTGATGAAATTGAATGAATTTTATTTTACTAGCCTAGGGACTAAATTGTAAAAATGTTGAAATATTAGGGGCAAAAGAGTAAATGTACTTTAATGCGTGTTTGGATTAAATTGAATAGAGAGATAATTAAATAAGCTGACTTTGATATTAGATAGATCAAGAAAAGTGAAATACAGACTTAGATTAGGGAAAGAACAAAGTCTCGGATTAGTTGACCCATGTCGTTGTTTCTACGTCCAAGGTAAGTTCGTATGTAATAAGCATTGATATAATTATGTTTTAAATGCTTTTATACTATATGAATTGTGAATTTTGACTCTACGAATACGTTCAATGATAAATCGGCATTGAAAATCCCGATTGAACCTTAGGAATAGATTAGGATACTAGTGACATGTCATTAGGAGATACATTATTTTGGCTTCGGGCCATGATATTAGCACTTTGGGTACGAGATACATTGAGTTGCCTTCGGGCCATGATATTGGCACTTAGTGTACGAGACTCCTAAGTATCCAACTTCTATTCCAAATGGTTCAACAGGTATATTGAATATGTGAATTGATGAGAAATAGATACGTATCGGTACAAGTATGTACGTGAAACTATTCGAACAATGAGTTAAAGGAAGTTGAGATCTTACGATCATTTATGTAGTTGTGTAACACCCCTAACCCGTATTCGTAGCTGGAATAGGCTCATGAGGCATTACAGAATAGAACACGATCTCAAACAATTACTTATAATATATATAATTATTCACATACACAAGTCTCGAATGTTAATCAAAATTTATTTCATAAATTAATACATCTCTTAAATTTGAACATTTCACATCATATGTATATATAGTCATATCGTTCACATGTAACAATATAAAATATAATACATCAACAATTTCATATATATACGACATTAGCATGGTAATCTATACGGACCTTATATGTTTTATATATTAATATTACTAAAAGCAAGCATTTGGTTATAAGTTAACTCACTTCATTTCTTCGTCTGATTGGCTAACCTATATATATATATATATATATTTTATATTTCATTATACACATTCATTACTTACACTTATTTAGCAAGTTCCTATAACCATATGTACACAGGTAATAAGCACCCATAAATATGAACACTTTACACATATACAAGGCACATAAAAACTTAATTAATATAACAAATCCGAATGTCATGTACGCATGTCTTAACTTAATGCATAAATGAGCATCAAAATTTGTATCATGCATATACCTTTCTCTTTACCTACTATTTTCATAATTTATATTAATTCAATGTCATTCATAATGAACTAGATGTCCGAATATATATTACATCAAGACAAATCTTATATATTATGATTACGCCCTTGCTATAGACTCAATAAAAAACTAAACATATATATATAACTTAATCATCATATATGCATGCAAGGTGTGCATTTACCCAAAAGCCAAGGCCATACTTAACATTAAAGCATCAAACACATATCAAATAGTCGACTAGATTAATCATAAACCACATACATTATTTATCACTTAATAATCGAACTAACCAAGCTAGAACATAATCACCCATCATTGAAACAATGCCGCATTTTACACTTTCCATCACGTGATAATAAACATAACAAACACACATTATACCAATACTCTTTCATAGCCGAATCTTGCTGCTAAAAACTCACGTAGCATCCAAACTTCCATCATCAATTACCAATAGACAAGTTCATTAAACATTTGACTAGGAATTTACAAGGCCAAGTTTAACATAATACGCAAGCCATTTTCAAAACATATAGTGCTCATCACATATATCTTGCATTCAAGGCACACAACTTCGTAATCAAGATTAATATAAACCTTACCTATCATAACCAAACACTAATATAATAATTTAGCCATTTTCGCATGGCTTATGTACATAACTAACTTTCGGCATTTTCAAAATATGATCCAGCCTATACATGCCATAAGTCAAACTCAAATATTTAAGTACCGAAGCTGTAGATAGTGTGATAAACTTTGCTGATGATCCTCGAGCTTGTAACTTGAATCCAAAATCTATAAAACAAAGTAACATGAATACACAAAGTAAGCTACATAGCTTAGTAAGTCAAAAGCAAATAAACAATTTCAAGATATATACGATTCATTTTGAGTTTAACCGAATAATATTAACATTGTCAAATTTAACTTCGACCTTAGAAGTGAAATAAATAATTACATTTTCATGCATAATTCTACCATGGCCGAATGCTTCCACAATCATATTAACCAAATGTCAATTAACTTTCTAAGTTAAAATATCATTATACAATCAAACACATATTTACTTATTCACATAAGCTCAAGAATCCAACTATAATATCATGTACATATACTACTTGTATGGCTGAACACATATATGATCACATATATATATACATATCCAAAATTAATTCCATAATATTCAAACCATTTGTTCAAACCGAATATACTTGCTTAATTCATATATATATTTATCCTTTGCATCACATAAAACTTATCAACTTTCAAGTCTCACACATACCTTATTACCAATAGCTAACAAGCTAAACCATACCTGGCCTTTTAGCTCATACACATTCGATCACGATTTACCTTTGCCTGATGAACCATTTGGAATTGGATAGGACACTCGGATAAACACACAAGTTGTACAATGCCAACGTCCCAGACGTGGTCTTACATGTAGTCACATATCGATGCCTCTATCCCAGACAGAGTCTTACTCGTAAACACATATCGGAATCACATATCAATTCCATGGTCTTACTCGCACACATATATCGGAATCCTATGTCATGACATATGTATCCTAACTATTCCTAAGGTTCATACGGGGCTTTCGGAAGTCGTAACTCGGTCGAACAAATGCTTGGACATGATTACCAAGCTTCTTCACATTCGGCAAAAGCATATATAAATTCATATTTTAACTACCAGCATATAATTTTAGCATTTAACTACAATTAAACACATCTATTTTCTTATGGACTTACCTCGGACGTTATAAAACGAGACAGGGCTGCTAGTCGACAACTTTCGTTTTTCCCCGATCCAAATCTAATTTCTTTGGTTATTGAACTAAATATATTCAAATTAAGCTTATTCAAACATGTTTTCATTCAATTTAGTCCAAAAACACATATATGGGAAAATTACCATTTTACCCCTAACATTTACAATTTTTACAATTTAGTCCCTATTGCACAAAACACAAAATATTCAAAATTTCAAGGTACCCATGTTTGGTCAAATATTCCTAGTGTTCAACCCCATATATTTCATTTATTTCACTTTTAGTCCCTAAAATTATTATTTTTGCAATTTAGTCCTAATTACTCAAAATCATCAAAAACTCCAATACAAAATATGTTAATCTAAAACATATCTTTCATATTTCATCATCAAATAACAAAAATCACAAGCTGTCAACAATGGCATAACTCAAAATATTCATCAAAATCAAAAATTAAAGCTTGGGTCTTGAAGATTACTAAGCAACGATCTCAAAAACGTAGAAATTATCAAAAACCAAATAAAAAAGAACCTTGATTGAGCTTGAATATATGCTAAACCCTAGCTCTTGTTCTTTCTTTTTCATTTGTTTATATTCGACAAGATGATGAAGAAATAAAATATTATTTTTAGTTATCATATAATATAACATATATACTAACTTATTATTATTTCATGTTTTACATTTTTAACCTTATTTATCAAATTATAAAACCATTATACTACGGCTACTACCGTCCACTTTACTTAGTAATGGGAAAATTGCAACATAAAGGCTTCCATTTTAAAAGCCAAGTACAATTTAGCCCATTTTAGAAACAACCACCTAATTTTCATTTTACGCGATTAAGTCCTTTTATTTAATCGGACACTCAAACGACAAAATTAAATCACGAAAATTTCACAGATATAAATTTACACAAAATAAACACAGAAAATAATTTTTAAATTTTTTTGACTCAAATTCGTGGTCTAAAACCACCGTTCCGATTAGGGTCTAAATTGGGTTGTTACAAGTTAAATTCTATGTTAACTTGGTGATTAATGTTTAAATGCAAGATATGCTATTTATTTTGAAATTTAAATGAATGGTGATATTTATTTCTTATTTTCATACGAGCTTAGTAAGCTATAAAGCTTACATTGTTTATTTTCCCATGTTTTATAGTAATTTCTAAGATAGCTTGGATTTGGGGATCGTCAGAGACTATATCACACTATCAAGCTATAAATTTGGTACTTTTCAGTTTATGTTTTGAGTATATGGCATGTATAGGTATTTTGATTCATTTTGATTATGGGTTGTTGATGATTTTGGTCATGTGAATGGTTTGTAAATGTATATGTTTTGACTTGTAAATATAGCCATGAGAGTTGGTTTAATTTGGTTTTTTTTTGTTATGTATATATATGTGCATATATGTTTTGTGTTGTGAGTTTATGGATGAATATATAATGCTTGGGAATTATAAATATTAGGATGTTAAGTGGATGATTTTAGAGTAGATACATGCTCGTGGTTTTGATGCAAAATGATGCAAGTTTAGAAGTGTATAACTAGTTGATTTATAAATGTAAATTGGTAGAAATGGTATAGCATGTATTTGTGATTTATCTGCATGGAGAATGAGAGATTAGAATGTGCATGAGGAATGGCTGAATTGGTTGATTAAAATACCTTTTAACCATATGTTTTGGTGCCATTTGGGTTAATATAGGTGTGCACAAGTTTGGGTGGCAAAATGGCTTGGTAAATAGCCTATTTTTGTCCACACGAGTAAAGACACGGGCATGTGTCTTGGGCATGTGTGATACACGTCATTTACACAGCCGTGTGTCCCCTAGTGTTGAGTTTAAAATCAAGTCAGTATGCTCCACACAGCCTCACACACGGGCGTGTGACTTGGTTGTGTGGCATAAGTCAGTATACCCTACAGGTTTGGCATGGCCTAGCACACGGGCTGGCACACAAGCGTGTATGGCCATTTTTAGGGCACATGGGCTAGTCACACGGGTGTGTGTGTTGGCCGTGTGACCCAAGTCAGAGAGTTACATAGGGTCAGACACAGGCTAAGACACGGCCATTTGCTCTCATTTCGAATGTCCACACGGCCTGTGACACGGGCATGTTTGTGGCCGTGTGAGATACATGGACGGGCCACACGAGCGTGTGTCCCCTGTTTTGTGAAAAATTTTCTAAGTGTTGAAAAATTTCTTGAGTTACCGGTTTAGTCCTTAACCACTCCCAATGCATGTTTAGGGCCTCGTAAGCCCATATTAGGGACAAGATGTTTAGTTGTGAATGGAATGTATATGATTTGATTAATTATATGTGAAATGTATGTTTAAAATGTGTTATAAGTCTGGAAAAGCTCCGTAATCCTATTTCGACATTGAATACGGGTGAGAGTTGTTACATTTATTGGTATCAGGGCTACGATTTAGACGATTCTCGGACTAACGTAGCGTGTGCAAGAGTCTAGCTATACATGCCATATATAAACAGTGATAGTGTGATGACTCTTGACAATTTAAAATGTATTTTCGTATAGTAAATGGATCCCGATCGTGTGACAGCCCTAATTTGGCCCTAGTCAGAAAGTGGTTTCGGGATCACAAAACCGAGTCACAAAAATAATTAAATGTTATATTCTGTGTTTATTATATGTGAAAGTGCATGTGTGAAAATTTCATGCTTTGATTTTGTCATTTGAGAGTAAATTTATGAAATAGGACCTATGTGAAAATTTCTGAAAATGCTATAGGCCAAATTGTAGTGGCCAAATAATTTGTAGTGTAAAATAGAAGGATTTGCATGTCAAACGTCCCATTTTACATATAGTGGCCGACCATTACTATGATTAGTAGGTGTGAAAGTTGAATATATATATATATTATATTTTGAAAGTGATTCTTGAATAGTCGAATAATGACTACTTTAAAATCTTTAAATTTTAAGCTCAAGAGCATAGAGGGGCAAATTTGGATAAGAGAAAAGAGAAAGTAATCGAATAGCCGTTGTAATCATTCGACAACATTCGAGGTAAGTTCTTAAGTGTTTAACCTTGATTCCTTTTTATATGCCCAAGAGTTAAATTAATATGGTAAAGGGAATGTAAATTTTATTTAGTTAATGTGCCGAATATGTAATGATTTAAGGCTATAAGCCGATTATGGCTATTATGCTTAACTTGAATTGGATTTGGAAATTTGATGCACTAAATGAGTATTACAATGAATAAACTATGTCGTATATGTGCTGGTGGAGATATCACGATTTGTGATTATTAAATACCTAAAGGAAACCATGATGTGTATAAAATTATTATTATTAGTCCTTTGTGATAGCCAAATATGGCTTGGCACTAAAGTGATTAAATGTGAACTTCGATGAGGTAAACCATTAAAAGTGTGGTGCTACAAGACTATGGGCTAATACGATATGTGGATTCGTTCCGTAAAGTAAATTATTTAGGTATGCGATATGTACTTAGGCATGTTAAATCGATTGGAATTGAATCATGAATGTGAATTGAGCAGCATAGGTAAAAATGCCTATGACATATATGTGAGTAAGGGTAAAACCATCGTAAATTATCGATAAGGATGGGTTATGTGCAGAACCATCTTATAATTGCTAATTTGAAAGGTTGTGTGCGAATCAGTGAGTAATATGTATATATTAGATGAATCGTGACCTTTTGGTTCTACTTGAACTAAGTTGCGCGATAAATAATTTATGCATATGACTTATAGTCGAATGGTCACTATGGGTTAAGTTTGAATGGTGAAATGGAAATGTGATATGTTGAATGAGATGTGTTAATATATAATTAAATATGCATAATATTTGACGGTATCCGGCTTAAAGACCCGCAGCTTCAGACCGGTAAAATATCCGTTAAATCCCGCAGCTTCGTCTTCGGTATTATATCCGGGATAAATCCCGTAGGCCTAGTGCTGGTATTATATTCGGGCCTTCGTGCCAAGCAGGCTTCGTGCTGGTGATGTGTATTCGAGCCTTCGTGCCTAGCAGGCTTTGTGCCGGTGATGTGTATTCGGGCCTTCGTGCCTAGCAGGCGTAATGCCGGTGAAATGATATGTTATGTGAATTCGGTGTTCCTTGTAAGATAAGGATTTAGCCGAATGTTAAAGATGAAATGATAGTGTATTGTATCATGCTTATATGGCCTAATGGCAAGTATAACATGTTGGTAAATATGCAATGTGCTTTTATAATCGAATGATGAGTTTGAAATGAATGTGAGTGAAATGTTATGCATAAGCTATCAAATGTTAAGTGTGAAAATGAGATGAAAGAAAAGTGTTTGAGATGTATAATTATATATACATTCGAATGATGTTAGTACTCAATTGATATGAATATGTTATATAGAACTTGTTGATTTGATTATTCGGGCCTTTGAGCTTAGCAGACTATAATGTCGGTAAGATACTATTCTAAGCTTCGAGCCTAGCAGGCTATAAAGCCGGTGAAATGATATTGGGCCTCGAACCTAGCGGTAAATGCCTTGATTTGAGAAAAGCCTATGACTAAGGTACCTCGTGCTAGATTGTCAAATGAATACATTTAATACGTAAAGTGGGCGTGTCACGCAGATGTACTCATATGTCGGTTTGATTTGAAGTGAATCATAAGGGAGTAATGTGATACGACGTGAATAAATGTTAAAACTATACCTATGATCATGATACACCGGTCGTGTGTGAAAGTATGTGAGGGTATTTGATAAAAATATGTTATATGAATTGATTAAGTGTGATAAGAATGCTGAACGTGCATTATGTGCTTGTGTATATTCGCCGATGGCAATATCCCCAATTTGGCCTCTTAAGAAATTAAATAATCAAGTATAATTGTGTTTATTTGTTTGCATTGCTTAAGACTTACTAAGCTTATGAAAGCTTACTCCGTTGTTACATTTCTCTTTTATAGATTGTTGACTTGATTACATTCTTTCGGGTTGGAGTTCACGGAGATATTATCACACCGTCGAGCTCACGTTATCGGTGTAAGTAAATCCTAGTATTTCAAGTCTATGGCATGTATAGAGTTTTAATGTTTTGGACCTCGTAAGCTCATATATAGGATAGATTGCACGTGAAAAGAAAATTTTTAAATTGATTGAAAGTTTTCAGCACGGTTTTTGTGTGATTGACTGAGTTTAAGTCGGGTAACACCTCGAACCCTGTTCCGGTGAGGGATACGGGCGAGAGGTGTTACATTTAGTGGTATCAGAGCTATCGTTTAGTCGGTTCTCGGACTAACATAGCAAGTATAAGAGTCTAGCTATACATGCCATAAGTAAAGCGTGATAGTGTGATATCTCCCTGCTCTTATAAATTGTTTTGCTCAGGTAATGATGTGTTCCAACCGAGCTATTATTAATTGACCCCAAAATGCTATTGAACTGATTGGGATATATTTTGATATGACGGAATTGAAAGGGAATGAGTACGATCGTTCACTAATGAATTGACGGAAAAGACCATGGTTGGACCATGGCAATACATGAGACAGATGAACTAGTGTAAGATCCATCGGGGACGTGGCATCAGCTCGACTTGTGCTAAGCGTAAGACCTATCTGGGGTAGGCATCGGCACAGCCCAGTGAATGCTAGTGTAAGACCTATAGGGAATAGGCATCAGCACGGGTAGAGCAGAGCTAGTATAAGACCATAGTTGGATTATAGCATCAAGTAAGCGATGTACTCAAAACTGTAAGACGTTTTTTGATTTGATAAATATTGACAAGTGATCAATACTAAATGTGGAAACTTGATAAGACATTATTGGTAATTTGAGTAAGAGAAATGAAAGTGTGAATTGTGATAAATTCACTTATGTTTTGCTAATATTCACATGAAATAAAGTTGCGTGTATTATTGAGATATGTGAAATTGTATCTGTAACGAATTGGAAATTTGAAATGTTTGAATCAATGTGCGTAATATTATGATGAGTGATAAAGTTATCTGTGTATACAAATATGAAGGTTCCTTTCGAGGATTAACGACCCCACCCCCTTATCAGTGTTATTATTATAAGATTTCATTGTAGTATGATCGGAATAAATTCGAGGATAAATTCATACTATGTTATTCTTCTGTTTCTATTAAATGGTATTCCATCTTACAAAAGTATATGAAATGTGATAGTTCAAAAAGTTCAGAGTAACAGTTATTTGATTTTGGATATCTGGACATATAAGATTTCTATTGATGTTATTATTGTTCTGATATGGAATAAGTATACAGATGGGTTAAAGGTTATGTAAAGGATCTTTATATGAACTCCGATTGTGAAATGTTTGTTTATCTGAGTTGTAATAGATTATACAAGTATATGGAATAAAAGCAATCAGTGGTATTATAGAAGTGGTTGTGAGATAGAATTTCTATCCAAATTGAATCAAAAATTTTATTATTTTCTAAGAGAGAAATCTTATTGGATTATGATTTATCATCTGACGAGAAAAGATCGGTAAGATGGGGTTTGCATGTGCAAGGTTTTATTTGATGAAGTAACTAAAGTATCTATGATGTGATCTGTTGGTGTAGACCAAAGTTCTGGATTTTTGGTAAAAAGAGATACATGTGAAGAATGGAAAAATTGTGATTCCGAGAATTTGGCGAAAACATTTTTAGAGTGGAAACTATTTCTTCTGGTAAGATTTTCGGGGACGAAAATTCCTTAGGGGGGGGAGAGTTGTGACAGCCCTAATTTGGCCCTAGTCGGAAAGTGGTTTCGGGATCACAAAATCGAGTCACAAAAATAATTAAATGTTATATTCTGTGTTTATTATATGTGAAAGTGCATATGTGAAAATTTCATGCTTTGATTTTGTCATTTGAGAGTAAAATTATGAAATAGGACCTATGTGAAAATTTCTGAAAATGCTATAGGCCAAACTGTAGTGGCCAAATAATTTGTAGTGTAAAATAGGAGGATTTGCATGTCAAACCTCCCATTTTACATGTAGTGGCTGGCCATCATGTTGGTGGTAGACAACATGTACAAATTTTTTTATTGAAATTATGGCATGAGTATGGCACAAATATTATATGTCATTTTGTGTCATAAATTGTTGGGTAATTAGAATAATAAGAGTAACAAAAGGAAGTGAAGGAAAAGTTTTGTCCATCCTTGTTCATGGTAGCCGAAAATGGAAGAGAAAGGAGAGGAAAAGAGCTCTTGAATGTTCGGTCACTTGGGGAAGAAAATCCAAGGTAAGTTCATGGTGCTTTGCTTCTATTTTGATGTTCATAGGTTTTTCTTGTTTCTACCTTAACCCATGAAGCATATTTTTGATATTTGGTTGTGTTGTGAGCATTCGGTAATGAATGGAAATGAGAGAAATGGTTGTTGTTTCATGTTCTTTTGATGAAAAATGGAGAATAGATGAAGCTGAGCCAAGCAAATGAGCATGCATGTGCCTTAGATGCTAAGGGGAAAAATCGGCTAACATGTTGTGTGTATTATGGCCGAATGTGAACTTGGATAATATTGAGTAATGTTGTGCTTTAAAATGATGAAAAGAAGATTATGCTTAAGTGAAGTTATAGGTATGTGATGATTGATTTGTGATATGTATGTTTAAATAACATGCATGCAAGGTATGTGTGAAAGAGTGAATTGGTAATAAATCTGCTTGGGACAGCAGTAGTAACGTGATTTTGGAAAATCACCATAAATTGTGGGAAATGGGTTATAAGCTGAATAAATTATGGAATTAAATCTTAATGAGTCTAGTTTCTTATAAAAGAAACCGTGTAAGCAAAATAATTTCCAATGATGAGATATTTGAAGTGATGTGGGACAGGGTCAGAATGACTTCTAGATCCTCTGTTCTATTTTTATAAAATCATTATAAATTGTAAAAAAATGGTTATAAGATTAAGTTTATATTCTTAGACTCCTTAATGAGTCTAGTTTAAAATAAAATAAACGAGAACATATTTTGAATTTTGTACAATGAGAAATTTGATTTGTAGTGAAGAGTGGTCAGATTAGTCAAACAGTGAAATAAGGGAACCTTTAAGAAAACTTTGGTATTGATTGGCCAAACCAAAAATCCTGAAAATTTAATTTTTAAAAGATATATGGGTCTATTTTCAGAGAAAATTAACAGAACTTGATTTGGAGTTTCGTAGCTCCAGTTATAAATGATTTAGTGACTATTGCTCAGGAAGACAGCTTGCAGTGAAATTATGATTATGTGGTAAACATTGACAAAAATTTGTTAATGGGTTGCTTATTGATTTCTTATAAGCTTACTATGATCCGTAGGTGTGAAAGTTGAATATATATATTACATTTTGAAAGTGATGCTTGAATAGTCGAATAATGACTACTTTAAAATCTTTAAATTTTAAGCTCAAGAGCATAGAGGGGCAAATTCGGATAAGAGAAAAGAGAAAGTAATCGAATAGCCGTTGTAATCATTCGACAACATTCGAGGTAAGTTCTTAAGTGTTTAACCTTGATTCCTTTTTATATGCCCAAGAGTTAAATTAATATGGTAAAGGGAATGTAAATTTTATTTAGTTAATGTGCCAAATATGTAATGATTTAATGCTATAAGCTGATTATGGCTATTATGCTTAAGTTGAATTGGATTTGGAAATTTGATGCACTAAATGAGTGTTACAATGAATAAACTATGCCGTATATGTGCTGGTGGAGATATCACAATTTGTGATTATTAAATACCTAAAGGAAACCATGATGTGTATAAAATTATTATTATTATTAGTCCTTTGTGATAGCCGAATATGACTTGGCACTAAAGTGATTAAATGTGAACTTCGATGAGGTAAACCATTAAAAGTGTGGTGCTATAAGACTATGGGCTAATACGATATGTGGATTCATTCCATAAAGTAAATTATTCAGGTATGCGATATGTACTTAGGCATGTTAAATCGATTGGAATTGAATCATGAATTTGAATTGAGAAGCATAGGTAAAAATGCCTATGACATATATGTGAGTAAGGGTAAAACCATCGCAAATTATCGATAAGGATGGGCTATATGCGGAACCATCTTATAATTGCTAATTTGAAAGGTTGTGTGCGAATCAGTGAGCAATATGTATATATTAGATGAATCGTGACCTTTTGGTTCTACTTGAACCCGCGCTACAACCAATCCAAATTATCTCCGGATCGATATATGATGATGCTAAACTAAGTTGCACGATAAATAATTTATGCATATGACTTATAGTCGAATGGTCACTATGGGTTAAGTTTGAATGGTGAAATGGAAATGTGATATGCTGAATGAGATGTGTTAATATATAATTAAATATGCATGATATTTGATGTGTATGCCGGTGAAATGATATGTTATGTGAATTCGGTGTTCCTTGTAAGATAAGGGTTTAGCCGAATGTTAAAGATGAAATGATAGTGTATTGTATCATGCTTATATGGCCTAATGGCAAGTATAACATGTTGGTAAATATGCAATGTGCTTTTATAATCGAATGATGAGTTTGAAATGAATGTGAGTGAAATGTTATGCATAAGCTATCAAATGTTAAGTGTGAAAATAAGATGAAAGAAAAGTGTTTGAGATGTATAATTATATATACGTTCGAATGATGTTAGTACTCAATTGATATGAATATGTTATATGGAACTTGTTGATTTGATTATTCGGGCCTTTGAGCTTAGTAGACTATAATGTCAGTAAGATACTATTCGGGCTTTCGAGCCTAGCAGCCTATAAAGCTGGTGAAATGATATCGGGCCTCGACCCTAGTAGGCGAAATGCCGATGATTTGAGAAAAGCCTATGACTAAGGTACCTCGTGCTAGATTGTCAAATGAATACATTTAATACGTAAAGTGGGCCAGGTACGCAGTATGTACTCATATGTGGGTTTGATTTGAAGTGAATCATAAGGGAGTAATGTGATACGTACGTGAATAAATGTTAAAACTATACCTATGATCATGATACACCTGGTCAGGGTGTGAATGCATGTGAGGGTATTTGATAAAAATATGTTATATGAATTCAGATTAAGTGTGATAAGAATGCTGAACGTACATTATGTGCTTGTGTATATTTGGCCAGATGGCAATATCCCTAGAATTTGGCCTCTTAAGAAATTAAATAATGGAAGTATAATTGCGTTTATTTGTTTGCATTGCTTAAGACTTACTAAGCTTATGAAAGCTTACTCCGTTGTTACATTTCTCTGTTTTATAGATTGTTGACTTGATTACACCGGGTTGGAGTTCACCGGAGATATTATCACACTGTCAAGCTCACGTTATCGGTGTAAGTAAATCCTAGTATTTCAAGTCTATGGCATGTATAGGGTTTTAATGTTTTGGACCTCGTAAGCTCATACATGGGATAGATTGCACGTGAAAAGAAAAGTTTTAAATTGATTGAAATTTTTTAGCACGATTTTTGTGTGATTGACTGAGTTTAAGTCGGGTAACACCTCGAACCCTGTTCTGGTGAGGGATACGGGCGAGGGGTGTTACAGATCGAGCTGTAGCTATTGATGTAGAGAGTAATGTACCAGCTCCCACTCATGGGGCAGCGCCATCTGATTCTAGACCTATGTCAAGTAGTCACGGAGGAGAGGCTAAAGAAGCCTTTTTTCCAAATGATGAATGAATGGTTCACGCAATTTGTTAGAACCAATCCAGTTGCTCAACAAACTCTACCCCACCTAATCCCCAACCTGTTCTCGTAGTTCCTCAAGTTGTGGAACTTCAACAAATAAATAAGTCGCCAGTAGATAAATTTTGAAAACACGGGGCAGAAGAGTTTAGAGCTACCGTTGATGATGATAACAAGCGAGCTGAATTTTGGCTTGAAAATACTATTTGGGTATTTGATGAACTGTCTATTACTCCAGCTGAGTGTTTAAAATGTGCCATATCATTATTGAGAGACACTGCGTACCAATGGTGGAATACTTTGACATGTGTAGTGCCGAGAGACAGAGTTACTTGGGATTTCTTTCAAGCTGAGTTCAGAAGGAAATATATCAGTCAGAGATTCCTTGATCAAAAGCATAAGGAATGTTTTGAACTAAACAGGGTCGTATGACTGTGACTGAGTACGATAGAGAATTTGTACAGTTAAGGAAGTATGCTCTAGAGTATGTTTCCACTAAAGAAATTATGTACAAGTGATTTGTTGATAGGTTGAATGAGGATATTAAACTTTTAGTGAGAATCCTAGAACTGAAAGAATTTGTTGTCTTGGTTGATAGAGCTTACAAATCTGAGGAGCTTAGGAAAGAAAAGAGAAAAGCAGATTCAAAGGCAAGAGACTCGAGAAAAAGATCGAGAATATGCCATATCAGTCTTTGTCAAAGAAATCCAGAGATTCATTCACTCGACCAAATGCTTCAATCGGGTATTCGAGTAGAGATCATGGAAAACAATACCCAAGTCCTAAAACTCAAGCTACTTCAGTATTGAGCATTAGCAGTGTGAGAAATAATAAACCCAAGGGTCAACAGTGTGGGAGACAACATTTTGGAGAATACTGGAATAAAAGTAATAAAGCTTGTTACAAATGTGGTTCACCAGATCATTTTATTCGGGATTATCGTGAGTTATTTGAGAAAGATCAATTTCAAAATGCAAGACCCAGTAATACAGCCAACAAGTGGGAGGGCACCAAGAAATGCGGGAAATGTGACTAGTAGTAAAGGTACGATAAAAGACTCTCCTATGAGATCTGAGGCTAGGGCACCTGCTAGAGCTTACGCTATTCGCGCTCACGAAGAAGCGTCGTCACCTGATGTTGTAATCGTTACCTTTTCTCTTTATGACACTAATGTGATTGCTTTAATTGATCTTAGATCGACACATTCGTATGTTTGTGAGAATTTAAGGTCTAGTAAGAAATTGCCTATTGAATTTACTGAGTTTATGATTAAAGTACCGAACCCCTTAGGCAAGTATATCTCTTAATGCAAGAACTGTTTGCAAGAACTATCCTTTAATGACTCGGGGTTACTATTTTCTGGCTGATTTAATACTATTGCCATTTGATGAATTTGACATAATTTTGGGAATAAATTGGTTGACTCTACATGATGCCGTCGTAAATTGTAGATGAAAGATTATTGAACTGAAATGTCAGAATGGTGAAATCCTTCGAATTGAATCAGATGAGTAAAGTGGATTACCTGAAGTGATTTCATCTATGTCAACTCAGAGATGTGTAAGAAAAGGTTGCGAAGCTTATCTTGCTTATGTTTCAGATACAAAAGTGTCTGAATCAAAAATTGAATCAGTGCCAGTAGTATGTGAATTTTTGGATGAGTTTCCAAAAGAATTTTTGGGGTTAACACCGATCAGAGAGGTTGTATTTGCTATTGAATGGCTCCAAAAAAATTAAAAAAGTTGAAATCTCAGTTGCAAGAGTTAACTGATAGAGGATTTTCACAACCTAGTTTTTCACCCTAGGGTGCGCCAGTATTGTTCGTAAAGAAGAAAGACGGGTCAATGAGAATGTGTATTGACTATCGACATCTCAACAAGGTTACAATAAACAACAAGTATCCATTGCCGAGAATAGATTATTTATTTGATCAGTTGAAAGGGGCAACAGTGTTTTTGAAAATTGATTTGGGATCTGCAAATTATCAGTTACAAGTGAAAGATTTAGATGTGCCAAAAACTACATTCAGAACGAGGTACGAACATTAAGAATTCCTTGTTATGCCTTCCGGATTAACTAATGCTCCTACAGTCTTTATGGACTTGATGAACCAGATATTTAGACCGTATTTAGATAGATTCATTGTTGTGTTCATTGCTGATATTCGGATCTATTCACGAGACGAGTCTGAGCACACCGAGCATTTGAGAATTGTGCTACAAACTTTGAGGGATAAGTAACTGTTCACTAAATTCAGCAAATGTGAATTCTAGCTCTAAGAAGTTGGATTTTTAGGACATATTGTTTCAGTAAAAGGTATAAAGTTGATCCGAACAAAATTTCAGCAGTTGTTGACTGGAAACCACCGAGGAATGTATCCAAAGTTAGAAGTTTTTTAGGGTTAGCTGGTTATTATCGATGATTTTTCAAAGGATTCTCAATGATTGCTACACTAATGACCAGACTATTACAGAAAGATGTGAAGTTTGAGTGATCACAGAAATGTCAACAGAGTTTTGATCAGTTGAAAGCATTGCTAACTAAGGCACCTGTTTTAGTTCAATTTGTGATTTACAGTGACGTGCCATTGAACGGTTTAGGTTTTGTATTGAGGCAAGAATGAAAAGTTATAGTTTATGCCTCCAAATAGTTGAAGCCACATGAAAAGAATTATCCGACGCATGATTTAGAGTTAGCCGCTATTGGTTTCCTATTGAAAATTTGGTAACATTATTTATATGGTGAGAAGTGTCGTATATTTACAGATCACAAGAGTTTGAAGTATTTAATAACTTAGAAAGATTTGAATTTGTGACAAGAAGATGGCTTGAGTTGCTAAAAGATTATGAGTTAGTGATTGATTACCATCTGGGGAAAGCGAACGTAGTTGCAGATGTTTTGAGTAGAAAATATCTATTTGCTTTGAGAGCAATAAATATGAGACTAACTTTGTCCATTGATGGTTCGATTCTAGCAAAGTTTAAAGATAAACTGATTTTTCTTCATCAAATTTGTGAAGATCAAAAGTGTAATAATGAATTGCAAGCCAAAAGAAAGCAGTGTGGGTAAACTAATGATTTAGAATATCAGATCGGATCCGATAATTGTTTAATGTTCCGAAATAGAATTTGCATACCAAAGAATTCTAAGCTCAATCAGAAAATTTTGCATGAAGCACACAGTAGTTGCTTATCTATTCACCCTGGGAGTATTAAAATGTACAATGATTTGAAGCAATTTTATTGGTGGTCAGGCATGAAATGAGACATTTTAGAATTCATATCGAGATGTTTAGTGTGTTAGCATTGAAGCCGAACATTAAGTGCCTTCGAGATTGCTACAACCAGTGATGATACTAGAATGGAAATGGGATAGAGTTACGATGGATTTTGTATCGTGATTACCCCTGTCTTCGAAGAAGAAAGATGTTATTTAGGTTGTCGTTGATTGACTGACGAAATTTGCACATTTCATTCCAGTACGTACTAATTATACACTTGACAAATTGGCTGAGTTGTATGTTTCTGAAGTCGTTAGATTGTACGGGGTGCCAGTTTCGATTATTTTGGATAAAGATCCCAAGTTTACATCGCTGTTTTAGAAGAAATTGCAAGAAGCTCTAGGTACGAGATTGAATTTTAGTACAGCATTTCATCCGAAAACCGACGGTCAGTCTAAGAGAGTAATACAAGTTCTCGAAGATATGCTCAAAAGTTGTGTTTTAGAGTTTGAAGGTAACTGGGAAAAATATTTACCGTTGGTTGAATTTGCATATAACAACAGCTATCAATCGAGCATAAAAATGGCATCATACGAAGCTTTGTATGGTCACAAATGCCGAACTCCGTTGTACCGGACCGAACTTAGTGAGAAAAAGATTCAAGGGGTTGATTTAATCCGGGAGACTGAAGAAAAAGTGAAAGTAATTTGTGACAGTTTAAAAGTAGCTTCAGATCGACAGAAATCGTACGCAGATTTGAAATGAAAAGATTTAGATTAGTGATAAAGTATTTCTAAAAGTTTCTCCGTGGAAGAAAATCCTTAGATTTGGTCGTAAAGGTAAACTAAGTCTGCATTTCACCGGGCCGTACGAAATCATAGAAAGAATAGGACCAGTGGCTTATCGATTGGCTTTACCAATTGAGTTAGAGAAAATCCACAATGTGTTTCATGTGTCAAAGTTGCATCGATATAGATCAGATCCTTCACATATAATTTCTCCGATAGAGATTGAATTCAGCCCAACATGACATACAACGAAGAACCGATCAGAATTTTAACTCGATAGGTTAAAGAGTTGAGAAATAAACACATGGCATTACTGAAAGTTTTATGGAAACGACATGGTGTCGAAGAGGCTATGTGGGAACCCAAGGAAGCTATGAGAAAATAGCACCCTAACCTATTTACTGGTAAGATTTTCGAGGACGAAAATCCCTTAGGGGGAGAGTTCTAACAGCCCATTCTTAGTCAAGTCAAAATAGTGGTTTCAGGACCACAAATTTGAAGTTGAAATATGTATTTTAATATTATTTTAATGTCCGTGGCATGATAATATGTTTGTGAGAAAATTTCGTTAAGAAATTGTATCATTTGATTAGTTAATTTGATAAAAAGGATTAAATCGTGTAATGTACAAAAGTGCTCTTTTAATAGTTAAAGGTGTCTAATAGCTATAGAACCTTAAAGTGGAAGTCCTTATGTGGTAATTAACCCATTTATGAGATAGTAGATGATATTGGAGTGGTTTTTGGTACGGTATTTGGTGCAATTACTAATGCTTTTAAAGGTTAATTTTGGAAATTGATAATTCAAGATAAAATAAATAAAATCAAAACATTTTATCATCTTTTAGTTTCTTCTCCAACCGAAAATAATAGGGTAAACTCCATTGTTGAACACTCAACATTCGACCAAGGCATTTATGCTCAATTAGGTATGGTTTTTGTCCCATTTTTAATGATTTTTATGTTTTTGAGATCGTTGCAACTAGGTCTAGCTAGCCCAGGGACTAATTTGCAAAATTGTTAAAGATTTATTTTCCCGTGTTTTATAGTGATTTCTAAGCTAGATCAGATTTAGGGATCGTCAAAGACTATATCACACTATCAAGCTATAAATTTGGTACTTTTAAGTTTATGTTTTGAGTATATGGCATGTATATGCATTTTGAGTCATTTTGTTTATGGGTTGTTGATGATTTTGACCATATGAATAGTTTGTAAATGTATATGTTTTGACTTGTAAATATAGCCATGAGAGTTGGTTTAATTTGGTTTTTTTGGTTATGTATATATATGTGCATATATGTTTTGTGTCGTGAGTTTATGGACGAATATATAATGCTTGGGAATTATGAAAATTAGGATGTTAAGTGGTTGATTTTATAGTATATACATGCTTGTGGTTTTGATACAAAATGATGCAAGTTTAGAAATGTATAACTAGTTGATTTATAAATGTGAATTGGTAGAAATTGTATAGCATGTATTTTTGATTTGTGTGAATGGAGAATGAGAGATTAGAATGTGCATGACGTATGGCTGAATTGGTTGATTAAAATGCCTTTTAATGATGTGTTTTGGTGCCATTTGGGTTAATATAGGTGTGCACAAGTTTGGGTGGCCAAATGGTTTGGTAAATAGCCTATTTTTGTCCACACAGGTAGAGATACGAGCGTATGTCTCAATCGTGTATGATACACGGTCATGTACACGGTCGTGTGGCTGTTGGTGTTGAGATTAAAATCAATTCAATATGCTCCACACGGCCTCGCACATAGGCGTGTGACTTGGCCGTGTGGCATAAGTCAGTATACCCTACAAGTTTGGCACAGCCTAGCACACGGGCGTGTATAGCCATTTTTAGGGCACACGGGCTAGTCACACGGGCGTGTGTGTTGGCCGTGTGATCCAAGTTAGAGGGTTACAAGGGGTCGAACACAGGCTAGGACACGGCCATGTGCTCCCGTTTCGAATGTCCACATGGCCTGTGACACGGGCATGTCTGTGGCCGTGTGAGACACATGACCGGGCCACACGAGCGTGTGTCCCCTGTTTTGTGAAAAATTTTCTAAGTGTTGAAAAATTTCTAGAGTTATTAGTTTAGTCCCGAACCACTCCTAACACATGTTTTGGGCATCGTAAGCCCGTATTAGGGACAAAATGTTTGCTTGTGAATGGAATGTATATGATTTGATTAATTGTCTGTGAAATTTATGTTTAAAATGTGTTATAAGTCCGGTAATGCTCAGTAACCCTATTCTGGTGTTGAATACGAGTGAGGGATGTTACAAATTATATCAAGATTACTCGTCTAGGCTAAATTCTTTCTGTAATGAGATCAATAAGATTATTCGTTTGAGCTAAATCCCATCAGCAACAATTGCAAGACCTCATTCATTTCAGGAAAGCACATATATTCATCAAAATTTAATATTCAAATGAGACTTTACCCTTTTTTCCAACATTTTAAAAAAAGTAAACATTTCACATATTTATAATATTCACATAAATATAAATCATATTGCATACAATCATATCATTCAAGTTAACATATTTACATGCTACATTAAGTTACACGAACTTACCTCAACACTTGTTTGTGTAAATAATCTACTAATTCGAAACCTTTCCTTTTCCTCGATCTAACCTTAAATTTGTGTTGTCCGAATCTATATAAATAACTTTAATCATCAATTTCATACATTTCATATTCATTTGGACTCAATTTACATCCTAGGAAAAATTACCATTTTGCCCCTAACTTTTCCATAAATTCCAATTTCATTCCTAGGCTCGAAAAGTGAAATTCATGCAATTTACTCCCTATTTCAAGCCTAACCGAAATTTAAACATGAAATTTACAGCACATATTTTCTATAAATTTCAGAATTTTTCATCAATTTATCACAAATTTACATTTTAGTCCCTAAATCATGTTTTCATCAAAAATCACTTTGTAAAAGTTTTTTATCTATCAACAACCTTTCATTTTCTACCATAAATTTTAAATTTTCGGCATAGTCATCCATGACCTAATTTCCATACCTTGATAACTTTTCAAATTGATCCTCCAAATAGATAGATTAAGCTATCCCAGTTTCAAAAATATCAAAATTACTAATAACGGGACAAGAAAACTTACCCAATTAAGCCATGAAAGTTTCTTCTCTCTCTCCTAGGGTTTCCATGTATTTTTGGGGAAGATGATGAGAAAATAAGATGATAATTCTTTCATCATCTTTTAATTAATTAAGTTAAGTCAATTTCCAATTTAGTCCTTGCCTTTTTCTTCTAAATGTCCATGGATGAGTCACTAAAATATCTACATACTTTTCTTTAATAGTCTAATTACCATATAAGGACCTCAAGTTTTGAATTCCATAGCTATTTAATCCTTCTAGCTACTAGAATTGAACTTTTGCATTTTATGCGATTTAGTCCTCCCGTAATTAAGCACTTAATCGATAAAATTTTATTATCAGAATTTTCACATGACATTTCTAACATATTACGGACCATGTAATAAAATTAAAATAAATTTTATTTTCGGATTGGATTTGTGGTCCCGAAACCACTGTTCCGATTTCACTGAAATTGAGTTGTTACACTTACAAGCTACCTAGTGTAGAGTAGTTTACCCGTGTATCTGGTTTTGTTTTACTAGGGTTCCATCGGGTGTAACATTATAATTTAAATTGGAAAGTTGAAAATGTAAGGAAATGGATTGATACTAGAATATAGTACTGAAGTAAATTATGTGAAATTAGTATGAATTTTGAATTAATAAATAATATATGGAATGAATTGATGATATAGAATTATATGTGTTCATATATGTGGTTTGTGATAAAGAGAGTAAACAAAAGACATTATGCAAAATAATTAGAAACAACCCTTAGGCTGAGTTGAATCCAAATGAATCAATAGACTCTAGAAAATGAATTGAATAATAATTAGAATGGTTAAATGGTATTTGTTGATTATGGAATTTGAATCTCCTATTATGAAAGGTATAAATGTTAGAAACTTATATGGTATTGAATGTTTTAAATGGTACCTAAGTTGATACTTAATGAATGGTATGTATTGGTGAAACCTATTGCTAATGATAGATGTATTGATATGCAATTGCCATGTATATATGTATATATATAACAATGTGTGATAATGGAATTACTTGGTATGATAGCATGCTTGGTCACATTGTAATGATTTGCTAGTATTAATTTTGTATTATCTTTAATTGTGGAAGTACCACTGAGCGTTATCGCTCACAGTACGATTTGTTTATTCTATGCGTAAGTATAGATGGAACTCGAAATTTCAGGAGGTGATTTCAGCATCCAACCCATGGTCCTCGACTCGACTATAACACCCCTAACCCATTTCCGTCGCCGGTATGGAGTTACGAGGCATTACTAAGCATAACACAATTCTGAATATACAAATAACTAATGAAATTTATAGCCCTTCACATATGCATATCAACTACAATAAAAACACATACACATACATATAAAATATATAAGAACACAATTAACATGTCATTATAAGTCTAGGATTTATTTTCGATATAAACTCAGACCAAGACTACATGTACATATATATAATCATTAATTTTATAATCAGCCATAGTTCATATAAATATAAATATATCACCGAATTAATAATCAAATATATTGAGCATTTCATACCAACTTTTATTCAAATGTACATATCAACTTATTTTAAATCATTGCCATCACTTATAAAATAAACTTAATCATCTTAAACAAGGTAACATAAAAACTATAATTCATTCGGTCATATAAATATAAAGACACCCAAACACACTCAAATAAAGCTTTATAACAAGTCACATTTTCAATTTAATAAACAGTCCAACACATATGAAATGCAAATTTATTCCACGCTATTAACTAATCCAATACACCATGTATATACATATAGTCATACATTGCTATTATAACGGAATTTAAACTGCTAATGCTTATTCACATTTATATACTTTTCATAATCATTTCAATGCTAACCGAAATTTGTATACCATTCTCCAAAAACAAGCATATTAAATAATACACATATATCAAAATAAGTCCTAGTCAAATGAGAGTATAGCCGATTACATTTTAATACCAAGACATGATATAAAATATATTTTTCTAAAAGATAATTCAATCATCGATTATAGATACATATGTATATTCAAGGCACAAATTCCATGAACCATATTTAAAAGAAACATACAATATATCTCCCATCATATTCAGTCATTACAATATATCCTCTATTACCAACTCAATAATAGCACGTTAACCTAACATAATAACCTAAATTTCACATATAATGTAATATCCTGATTTTGGGTCTAGTCGGAATAGTGGTTTCGTGACCACAAAATCTGAGATAGAAATAATGATTTTATGATTATTTTAAGGTCTATGATATGATTGCATGATTGTGTGAAAATTTCGTGAAGAAATTTTATGCATAAAGTGCTTAAATTGAAATTAGGGACTAAATCGAATAATTTGTAAAACTTGCATTCTAGAAGTTTCTAGTATGAAATTGTTTTGAAATATTAATTAGGAGGTCTTAAATAGAAATTTTACCAATTTCTAAGTCTATGGACAAAAATTGGACATGGATGGAATTTTGGAAAGTTTAGTAGTAAGGGCATTTTGGTCATTTAGGGTAAAATGAATTAAAATACAAAATTAAAAGCCAATTTTGTTCATCTTCAACCCCATGGCCGAATATAGCAAGGAGAAACCATGGCTAGGGTTTTTCAAGCTTCCAAGATCGATTGTAAGTCCGTTCTAGCCTCGTTTTTAATGATTTTTACGTTTTTGGAGTCTCGGTAGCTCGATTAAGCTTATGCTAGCAATAATTCAACCTAGGGTTCATATTTGGAAAAATACCCATAGGTGAAATTTTTGTATTTTGGTGTTTTATTATAGAATATGAGGTTTTAAATTATGTTAGACAACTTGTGCTACTCGGTTTTAAGCGAAAACTAGCAAAAGGGCTTAATCGGTAAAAATACCTAATAGTCATAAGTACATGTTAGAGTGAGAATTTGATGTTGCCATAGAAGGGAAAAATGATCAGAATGTCATAAAACATAAGAAAATAGGCTGAAGTTTAATTTACGAGCTTTGGGGCAAAAGTGTAAATATGCGAAAGTTTAGGGGCAAAACTATAATTTTGCCAAAATATGATTTTGGGTCAATTTGAATAATGTGAGTCCTAATTATACTATATTATAAATGATAGAGCAAGGAAAACTAAAATTCAGGCTAAAATGGGGAAAATACTAAGTTGTGGACGAAATGGTAAAAGTAGCCATTTTCGCATACGAGGTAAGTTCATATGTAAATGTTGGTAACATAGTTATTATTTTAAATGTTTTAATGTTATTTAAATGATATGATAATTATTATGAAATATTATACTTGTGATAATTGTTTGATAATATGTCAAATTATGTGATATATTTGGAAAATGTGAAATACTACCGAGTATCGGTATCGGCATTCCGTAGAAGATGGTTGAGACACATGATTGGGAAAAAGGTCCCGTTGAACCTTAGGAATGGATTAGGATACAAGTGACATGTCACTAGGATGGTTGAGCATCCGAACTCGTTGAGTTGAGTCCGAGTTCACTTATGGATGCGAATGTCTGAACTCGTTGAGTTGAGTCCGAGTTCGAGAGATGTAACTAGGCATCCGAGCTGTTGAGTTGAGTTCGAGTTCACTTATGGATACGAACGCCCGAGCTCGTTGAGTTGAGTCCGAGTTCACTTATGGGCGGGTTACATGGTAGCTTGGCTACATATGTGGCACTTATGTGCAAACTTTCCATGTATCCGAATTATATTCCGATGTGTTCAACGGGTAAAATTCTACTCAAATGGAGGAATACTCAAGATGAAAGGGACGTATTGGTAAGTGTTGTGAAATGGATACTTTGAACAGGTATGTACTTAACCCTCGGGTTGAAAACTCGATATAACAACAATATGGTAAGATGATAAATGAAAATGTGATATGAATGTCTCGGTGATGATTATGCAAATGATGTTTTATGTTTGCTTATATAGTTATGTTACTTGCTATTTTCTTGTGAACTTACTAAGCATTTATGCTTACTCCCTCCTTTTCATTCCTTGTAGTGTTGACAAGCCAGCTCGAAAATCGGAAACGGTCGGAGGCACGCTCACACTATCCGTATACCATCTTGGCATAATGGCTTGTATATTTTGAGTATGACATGTATAGCATTAAAATCATTTTGTGTATATAGTCTTATGATATGGTTATTGAGTGGTATGGAAATGCTTGGTAATGATTAGCCATTGGAATGGCTAATCATGATCATATTTGGTGTTATGTATGCTAAATTGCTAGTTAATCCATGGAAACCATGAAATAGGTAAAATTTACCATAAAATAGATTCAGTCAGCAGCAGTGACGTGAGTTTGAAAAATCACTAAAAATATTAGAGATACAATTATATGATGAATAATATATGGAATTGAAGAATTATGAGTCTATTTTCATATGGATGGAACAAAACAGGTATATGAGTTATATTTTATGAGATGTTTAAATTTTTGTGAAACAGGGCCAGAGTGATTTCTGGATCCCCTGTTCTGACTTTGGAAATTCACCATAAATTTTACAAAGATAATTAGAAGTCATGCTTTATATGTACAGATTCCTTATTGATTCTAGTTTTATTAGAGACAAACAGCATAGTCATTGAAGCTCTGTACAGGGAGATATCTGATTCGTAATACACAGAGGTCAGAATAGTTGAACCCTGAAATAGGGGAGAATTTAACTAATAAACTGTACTAATTGGCCCAACCAAAAATTCTAGAAAAAAATTAGTAGATAGATATATGAGTCTAGTTTCAGGAAAAATTTACGGAATTATATTTCGAGTTTCGGAACTCAATATATGATTTTTAAAGCGATTGTGATGCAGTTAGCCAGCTTGTCTGGAAATTTTAAAATGAATTATATGAGCTGTTTAAGTAATGAATTAAGTCCGTTAACACCTCGTGTTCGACTCCGGCAACGGTCTTGGGTACGGGGCGTTACGTATAAATTTTCCTATTAAAAACCGTGTTCAAATTGAGCCAACATATTTATGCATGTATTATGGCCATTTCATTTATCAACCAATCTCATTATGCACACACACAACACAAATTCTAATCATCCATGGTATAAGGCATAATAACTAAAATAGGCTCAAACCATTATTTAACCAAAACATACTCAAGCATAGCGATTAAGCCATTTTCGCATGGCCTTTATACATAAACCAGAATGCAGCATCCCAAAACACATTCCAACCTATACATGCCATAGTTCCAAAATGCAACTGATAAAAATACCGAAGACGGTCGATACTGTGATTGACTTTGCTGACGATCCCCGAGCTTGTAACTTGAATCCAAAATCTATAAGATAGAAACACACATAAAAACACAAAGTAAGATTTTGAAGCTTAGTAAGTCATAAGCAAATAAACAACTCAATAACATTATCAACCGAAATAAACCAAGACAACTTATAATACTATAACACATTTAAATCCAAACATATAAAGTTCATATTATATGTACATTCATTCTTAAATATCACTTTGGTCAAATGCCCATGTAACTAAATTATCATTTTACCATTTAACTTTCACAACCAAATAATCATCACAAACCTAGTTCACATACCATAAACACATAAGCTCATGTGTCATAATATAATTTCATATACACATACTAATCATATAATCGAATATATCCCACCATATATATACACATATAATGACTATTCATAATATACTTACTACTCATTCGCAAAGCCAAATAAACATATCACATACACATATTTTCTTTATTTGCACTTTAGAAGATTTGTAACAAATAGCCAAGGTGTTTACTTACCTTACCTCAAGTAGGTAACAAGTTAATTCATACCTGGCATATAGCTCATTTTACACATTTGAACTCAATTTACCATTGCCCGATGAACCATTCGGAATTGGGTAGGACACTCGGATAATCACACACATATTGTACAATGCCAATGTCCCAGACATGGTCTTACATGTAATCACATATCGATTCCACTCTCCCTGACAGGCTCTTACTCGCACACATATATTGGAATCACATATCGATGCCATGGTCTTACTCACACACATAAATCAGAATCCTATGTCATGACATATGTATCCTAACTATTCCTATGGTTTATACGGGGCTTTTGGACGTCTTAACTCGGTCGAAACAAATTCGAAAATGTAGTAGTCAAGCCTTTTCATATTCGGCCATAATAAATATAAATTCATACATTTCATAACAGCATATATGTAACACCCCGAACCCGAGACCGTCGCCGGAGTCGAACACGAGGTGTTAACAGACTTCAAACCACTTATTGAGAATTTCCCAGACAAGCTGCCAATCTGTGTACTAGTTGCTTCAAAAATCATAACTTGAGTTTTACAACTCGAAAATCAGTTTCGTAATTTTTCCCTAAAACTAGACTCATATTTCCATCTACAGATTGTTTTCTAGAATTTTTGGTCTAGCCAATTAGTACAGTTTATTAGTTAAAGTCTCCCCTGTTGCAGGGATCGACTACACTGACCTTTGTGCGTTACGAATTGGATATCTCCCTGTACAGAGCTTCAATACTGATGCCGTTTGTTTCTATAGAAACTACACTCATAGATGAATCTACACATATATGGCATGACTCCTAATTATCTCTGGTTAATTTACAATGTTTTTCCAAAGTCGGAACAGGGGATCCAGAAACCGTTCTGGCCCTGTTTCACGAGAACTTTTATATCTCTTAAAATACAGCTCATATGGTCGTTTCGTTTCATCCATATGAAAATAGACCCATCAAGCTTCGAGTACATAATTTTTTTTTAGCTATTAATTCCACTTCTACTATTTTTAGTGATTTTTCGATCTCATATCACTGCTGCTGTCCGCAACAGTTACTGCAGTAGACTATACCAATTTCATGAATCCTTCCTTAGCCTTACTACTCATCCATCATACGTGACACAAATTATGGCCACCTTATCAAAATTAAGGTTTCTAAGACTCGTGGCTATAGATTCTAGCATCCTACTCAAACGACCACATAGGCCATTTTCACATGGCTTAAAGTTTACAACCCAAAATTTAACAAAACAAAATAGCTCATACATGCCAAATGTTCTCCTAAGTCGACTAAGAAGACAATACCAAAACTTGCTCGCGGTGTGATGACTTCGTTGTGATTCTGAACACCCAAAAGGAGACGAGCCCAAGGAACCTAAAATGGGTGACAAGAAAACACCGAGTGAGTTTATAACTCAAGAAGTCATAAGCATTCACAACCATCCATTAATAACATTATCATAAAATGAAATAATGAAACAAGGCCAAGTGTTCTAGCCGCATCGAACTATACCATAGTTCCTTAGATCCTTCGGATCAATCTCATACCAAGTCATACATTTACATTTCATATACTATTCAATAGGATATTTGAAGCAATTTCCATACATCATTTCATTTCCGCAACAATCATGCAATTGAAATCATCACATAGATTTAAATCTTACCACTCCACCCCGAGCATGAACATAGCATCTATTAGCCATGAACTCAAGGTACTTACTCTTTCCGCTGTCCATACTCATCTCGATAGAGTCACGCCTCCATATAAATATTCACTCGGAGATATATGTAGAGTTCGCACACATAGTGCTTAATACTCAATCACGCACACTTAGTGCCACGTGATTCAAGCCCGCACACATAGTGCCATATAGTCCCAACTCGCACACTTAGTGCCGTACATTACAAGCTCGCACACTTAGTGCCAATCTCGTCACCGTACACATCTATTTCTCGCACACTTAGTGCCGAAGCAAACTTCCTACACATTTCGCTATCTCTTTTACGTTCAACATTATCATCTTTTCATACACATACATTTGTATATATTTCATCTCATTAAACACAATTGCATAGATATTACAATCATTTAAGCAATATCAAATATATGCTTAATGACTTACCTTGTGTTGGGTAAAATAGTTCCACGTCGGCTACTCGATGACCTTCGTCTTTCCCTTGCTTGATTCTCCCTCTTTAACTCCTTGAGCTTAATCAATAAATCAACTGGTTTAACCATCTTGCTAAACATTCATAATTCAATTACACATGCATATGTATGTTTGTATATTCGCAACCATCCTCACTTATTACCCATTTAGTCAACAATCTAAGCCAAGATAAGGCTTCAATATGGTTGCCTCTAACCGAATACATGCACACCAATTTCCTTCATGTGGCCGAATATGCATGTCCATGTTGAGGCCATTTATGCACTTATTACCACACAAAAACAGCATACATTTTACTAACTAATACCTTTCCATATTGTAACTCAATACACATCTATCATTTCCTTCATAACCAAAACATCATCATAAGTAAGTATATACCTTAAGATAGTATATACGTCATACCAATACATCATGCTCAAACATATATACATATATGTATGCTAGAGCCGAATCTCAAGTTGATTGTAACTAAACATGAACATGATTTCGAAACACAAATCTTACTCTCCATGCAAAGAGCATAAATCACACTTGGGGATGTACCATGGCCGAATACATCACAACACCATAATTTTGGTCATGATTACACAAAGAACTTAGTATATCATTCAAAAATGCTCAAAGAAAATCTAAGAGTCCTCAATCCACCATCACATGTATCATCATCAAGCTTCATATTTAACATGCAATGGCATTAACTCAAAATCCACCTTGGCCAAATACCATCCCCATGATATAACAAAGATTTGAACCATGGGCTAATAAGAACATCAAGTTAGCAACCAAAACATGCATGAATCTCATGGCACAACATCAAACATACCTTAATCTTGATGCAAATATAGCCAAACCTCTTCCTAATCCTCTTCCAACCCAAGCATGAAGCAAAATTCCTCCTTCCCTCTAGTATTTTCGGTCAAGAGAGAATGAAATGGATGAGCAAAATTTTTTCTTTTCTTTTCTTCCATGTACTGCAATGGGGGTTTCACTCACACACACATTTTTTTTCTTTCTTTACTACCCATGCTTATTTGTTTATTGTTTCCCTAATGCACCAACAAAACATGTTTCATGACATGTTTAGCCCATACTCCTTGTCATGGCCGGCCATCACTTGTAAAAAGGGGGTATTTGACATGCAAGGCCATTGTTTTGCATGCATGCTTTAATTAGTCATCATACATTTCCCCATCATACTTTCAAAGTTTTCTACTAGGTCCTTTCTAGTGAAATTCACATTTATAACTCTAAATTATAGCATCAAAATGTCACACATGAGTTAACACATATTATAGGCATCAAAATGAATATCAAATTATTTTTATGCCTCGGTTTTGTGGTCCCGAAACCACATTCCGACTAGGGTCAATTTTGGGCTGTCACAATATATATCTAGCATTTAACTACAATTAAACATGTCTATTTGCTTATCAACTTACCTCGAATGAGGTAAAACGGAACGGAATGGCTAGTCGACAACTTTCATTTTTCCCTGATCCAAATTCGATTTCTTTGGTACTTGATCTAAACATATTCAAATTAAGCTTATTCAGACATATTTTCATTCAATTTAGTCCAAAAACACATAAATGGGCAAATTATCGTTTTACCCCTAACATTTACAATTTTTATAATTTAGTCCCTATTGCACAAACACAAAATACACAAAATTTCTCCATACCCAAGCTAGGCTGAATATTACCCATAACCATGCAAACCCATATAATTCATTTATTTCACATTTTAGTCCCTCAAATTATTATTTTTGCAATTTAGTCCTAATTACTCAAAATCATCAAACACTCTAATACAAAACATGTTAATCTAAAACATATCTTTCATATTTCATCATCAAACAACAAAAATCACAAGTCTCAACAATGGCACGACTCAAAATATTCATCAAAATCAAAAATTTAAGCATGGGTTTTGTAGTACTTAAAGCAACGATCTCAAAAACATAGAAATTATCAAAAGCCGAACAAAAAAAGAACCTTGATTGAGCTTGAAAGGATGGCCGAACCTAGTTTCTTTTCTTTTCTTTCTTGTTTGTAATATTCGGTCACTTTAGAATAGAATGAATGAACGATATATATATATTAACATATGTTTTAATATAATAACTTATATTTCTAATTTACTAAGTTAACCTGAATAATAAAATTATGAAGCCATTATAAGCTAGGGCACTGATAAATCGTAAATTATACATATTTTTACCCCATGTTTAATGTATTGTATGGATGATTTCTCATTAGAATTGGTGAATTCGATGCTCCTAATGCTTTAATTTCATGTCTTATACTTAGGAGAGCATAGGAGAGCGAAAGGAACAAGAAACGGGCCAAAAACAGAGAAAATGGGCCCAAAGTATGAAATTAACACGGGCTGGACCCCCTCACACGGGCAGACCACACAGTCGTGTCAATCTGGCAGAATTGGAGCACGAATCACACGGGCATAGCACACGACCGTGCCATTCTAACAGGCTCGAACACGGCCTGAAGTAATCGCACACGGGCGTGTCACACGGGCCTGTCCCTACTGAGCCCAAGTTAAGTCTAATTCAGAAAAGGCCAATTTTGAGGGATTTTAGGCATTCCAAAGCCTACAAATACACCCTAGAAGAGGAAAAAAAGGAAACGGAGAATGGGGTGAGGAATTACCCCAAGGAAGCCGATTGATCCATCTCATAAGCCGGATAATCATCAAGACTGAAGATCTCTCCTCAATTTCCCTTTAGGAGTTTTGGGTTTTCTTTATGTTTTGTATTCTTTATTCTTCGAAGATGTTTTCTTATTTAGTTATGAACTAAATCCCCTAAATACCTAAGGGGAATGAAACCTAAGATGAATCTTGTTATTATTTTCTAAATCGTATGATAAATATTTGACTTGTTCTTAATTATGTGTTCTTAATTCTTGTTTTCATATCCCAGGATACTGATTCAAGACATGCTCTTATTCAGAGGAGGAATAGACCCTGTCTAAGAGTACTTTTGTCATAATTAAGCGGAGTTGATTGCGCCGGATAAAATGGCTAAATTACGTAACGATATCTCTTCTTTTGTGCAGATGGATTTAGAAACACTTTACGATGTATGGGAGAGATACAAGGACTTACGGAGAAGGTGCCCTCACTGTGACACCCCTAACTTGACCCTGGTCGGAAAGTGGTTTCGGGACCACAAAATCGAGTCACAAAAGTATATAAATTTTCTTTTCTATGTTTATTATATGTAAAGTTTCATGTGTGAAAGTATCGTGTTTTAATTTTGTCATTTGAATGTGGAATTATTTAAAAGGACTTATGTGAGAAACTTGAAAATGTGATAGGTTGATTTGTAGTGGCCAAATATTGTATGGTTTAAAGTATGAGGACTTGCATGTCAAATATCCCTCCCTCAAGTTAGTGGACGGCAAGGCTAGTGGATGATTGCCATTTTATGCCTTTTATATTAATAAATTAAATGTTAAATGAATAAATAATATGAAGTATGGACTTATATTAAAAGAAATGGGTGATAAAAACAAAGTTGGTTCATCTTTCTCTTCTCCATTGCCGTACCTAAAGAGAAAAAGGAGAAATTGAAGTTAAGGCATTTGGTCACCTTTAAGGGATTAAGGTATGTTAATGCTCTTTCATTGAAAATCTTTGTATATTTGGAGTGGTCATCAAGTATAGAAGCTAGCTCATGGCAAATGTTTTTGTAAATTTATGAAGATGACATTCGGTCATGGATGTTTGTATTTTATTTTATGTTGTTTTTGATGCTTTAGTGTATTGAAGGTTGATTATAGATGAGTTGAGCTTGGTAAAAATTGAATAGTTGTGGCTTAATTGCTTAATGACAATCGGCTATGTTGAAGTGCTAAATGAGTGCTAAATTGAGCTTATGATAGTAATTAGAATTTGGGAAATTTATGCATTTTGTGGTCCAAGTGTGATAAGAACCATACGGTTATGGCATGTAAGCATGAAGATTTGTGGAAGTTTTAGAATTGGCCTAAGTGTTTTCGTCATTAACATATATATATATATTGCCGAATGTATGCTTGAAGGATTGGTTAAGTACATTGTTGTTAAATGCTTGTTGATTTGTATAATTGTTGCCTAGCTACTAAATGAACTTAGGATATTATGGATAAGTTCAAGAGTGGCAAAATTGAAATGAAGTTTGCTTGTGCCGAATGTGCATATAAGTAAGTGGAGTTATGTTATAATAGAACTAAGTGTGGCTAGTAAAGCCTATTTAGTTTTCTTGCTATGTTTGACCATAAATATGATACATATTGAAATCTATTGTTTTAGATATAGATTAAATGATATGTGATTGCCAAATGTGATTGTTAAGTGAATAATATTAGTTAAGTACTTAAGCAAATCTATTGTTTTACTTAAGCTTAAGAGCAAAGAGGATCAAAGTCGGATAGGGGAAAAGAGGAAGTAAACGAATAGCGGTGGATATCTAGTCGTCGACCACTTTCGAGGTAAGTTTTAAGTGATTAAACATTGAGTAAATTCAATCATAATAGAACATAATGAGTTGATTTAATAAGATATGATGTGGCCATGATATGTTTTAAACTCAAATGGTAAGTTCATAAGTGTTTGGACTTGGAAATTTAAGAGCAAATTGTAATAATTTGCTTAGGACAGCAGCAGTAACGTGGTTTTAGAAAATCACCATAAATTGTTGGTGTGGAATTATAGGCTAAATAGAATATGTAATCAAAGCTTAATTAGTCTAGTTCCTTATAAAAGAGGCCGTGTGAGCAAAGAAATTTCCTATAAAGAGGTATTTAAAGTTGTGTGAGACGGTGTCAGAATGACTCTGAAATCCCCTGTTCTGTTTTTAGAAAATCGTTATAATTTGTACAAAAATGGTTATAAGGTAAAATTTATATGCTTAGACTCCTTAATGAGTCTAGTTTCAAATGAAACTGAATATAACACATTTTGAATTCTGTACAATGAGAAATCTGATTCGTAGTGAGGTGTGGTCAGATTAGTCGAACAGTGAAACAGGGGAAAACTTTAAGAAAAATCTGGTATTGATTGGCCACACCTAAAATTCTTAAAATTTTATGGATGAAAGATACATGAGTCTACATTCGGGGAAAATTAACGGCAATTGATTTTGAGTTTTGTAGCTCCAGTTATAAACAATTTAGTGACTGTTGCTCAGGAAAACTGCTTGTAGTGAATATGTGATTTTGTTGTAAACTTTGATGAAACTATTTGAGTTGCTTATAAGCTATTGCTGAAATTGATGTACAAGAAAAATATGAAATATGTATGAGATATATATATGTGATAAGGCCGAATGGCCAATGTGATGAATGTGAAAGTGTATATATGTGATAAGGCCTAATGGCCGATGTGATGAATGTGAAAGTGTATATAAGTGACAAGGCCTAATGGCCGATGTGATGAATGTGAAAGTGTATATATGTGATAAGGCCTAATGGCCGATGTGATGAATGTGAAAGTGTATATATGTGATAAGGCCTAATGGCCGATGTGATGGATGTGAAAGTGTATATATGTGACAAGGCCTAATGGCCGATGTGATGAATGTGAAAGTGTATATATGTGATAAGGCCGAATGGCCAATGTGATGAATGTGAAAGTGCATATATGAGATAAGGCCTAATGGCCGGTGTGATGAATGTGAAAGTGTATATATGTGACAAGGCCTAATGGCCCATGTGATGAATGTGAAAGTGCATATATGAGATAAGGCCGAATGGCCAATGTGATGAATGTGAAAGTGTATATATGTGATAAGGCCGAGTGGCCAATGTGATAGATGTGAAAGTGTATAAATGTGATAAGTCCCGAAGGGCATTTGTGTCAGTACTATATCCGGGTTAAAACCCCGCAGGCTTTATACGAGAATATTATCCTGATTAATGTCCGTAAGCTCCGTGCTCGTACTATATCCGAGCTCTAAAGACCCAATGACTACGTGTGGAGATTATTTCCGGGTAAGACCCGATGACCACGGGTGGAGATTTTGTCCGGGTAAGCCCCGAACTAAAGGTTTCGCTGAAGATTCGAGTAAAGCGTAAGATTATACGACTTCACAGTAACAATTGGTAATAAATACATTCAATGCGTTAAGTTGGTCAGGTATGTATTTTGAGATTATATTTAAGCTTGATTTGGACTAAATCACAAGGTCGTTATATGATGCATATGTGAGTAAAGTAATAAGACTGTTCTATGATTATTGTGCATTTGGTCGATGTGGAAAGTTAGGTGAAAATATGTAATGTACCTATGTTTACAAGAGATCACTATCAAGTGAGAATTTATCTGCCTATTATATATGATGAGATGTGCATGTTCGATAAAGGGATGGTATGCCCAAGGAAGAGTGAAATAAAATACGAACAACTATGTTATAATTTGGTTGTTATCTGTTGACACTGCTTAAAACTTACTAAGCATTGTAATGCTTACTCCGCTTACTTTGTTTCCTCTGTTTTATAGATCTCATTTGGAAGCTACAGGCTCGGGGATCGTCAGCAACTAGTCACACTATCACTATCCACTGTTTGGTACTGCTATGTTTTGGATTATCTTATGGCATGTATAGAATAGACTAGTAGTGGGAGGATATTTTGGTTAATGTATATAAGCCATGCGAAAATGGCTTTAAGTATACTTTGATCATAGCATTATAATCATTTTGTATGTCGTCCGTCGAGAGGTATGGAAATGTTGGTAACGGTTAGTCATGGGAATGGTTATTCATGATCACTTTTGGTATATGTATGACAAACTCTAGTTGATCCATGGAGGATCATGAGATAGGTAAAGTTTACCTTAAAAAAATTGATGCCAGCAGCAGCAGTGATGTGAATGTGAAAAATCTCTAAAAATAGTAGGAATGGAATTAAATAGCGAATAAATTATGTAAACGAACGTTGACGAGTGTATTTTCATAGGAAAGTAACGAAATGATCATATGGATAGTATGTTAAGAGATATTTAAGTCTTCGTGAGATAGGGCCAGAACGGTTTCTGGAGTCCCTGTTCCAACTTTGGAAATTCATTATAAATTAACCAGAGATATTTAGAAGTCATGCCATATATGTATAGATTCCTTTTTGAGTCTAGTTTCTATAGAAACAAACGGCATCAGTATTGAAGCCCTGTACAGGGAGATATCCGAATCGTAATGCATGAAGGTCAGTGTAGTCGCACCCTGTAACAGGGGAGACTTTAACTAATAAACTGTACTAATTGGCCCGACCAAAAATCCTAGAAAAAAATCTGTAGATGGGCATATGAGTCTAGTTTCAGGAAAAAAATTTACAAAACTGATTTTCGAGTTTTGGAACTCAAGATATGATTTTTAAAGTGACAGTGACGCAGTTAGCCAACTGCCTGGAAATATTTAAAATGGACTGTGAAAGCAAGTGATTTAAGTCTGCAAACCCCTCGTGTCCGACTCCCAACAGTCTCGGGTGTTACAATTTTATTGGTATCAGAGCTACAGTTTAGTCGATTCTAGGACTAACGTAGCACGCGTGAGTCTATTTATACATGCCATAAAGTGATAAAATGATAGTGTGATGATTTTGATTATTAAAATGTGTTTGTTGTATTGTAATGAATTTTGATCCCGACCGAGCTGTAGCAAGCTTCCAACTATGAGAATTTGCGATATAACTTCACTTGGATATGCTTAAATTATTAAGTTAATCAGGTACGTGTCATGTACTCGTGTTTGAATTTTGATTTGGATTAAATTATAAGGGTATAAGTGATGCAATTTTGAAAGAATGTACGACTATAAATGTGATCTTTGTATGTGGCTATGGAACTGAAAGTTAAATAGTCGATAAGTATGTTGTGTTCGTATTCAAGTAATGTGAATGATATACTAATGTGTATTGTCATATATGTATATGTACATGAGAATTGAGAGTGATATATCCGGACTAAGTTCCGAAGAGCATTCGTGCTAGTGATATATCCGGACTAAGTTCCGAAGAGCATTCGTGCTAGTGATATATCCGGACTAAGTTCCGAAGAGCATTCGTGCTAGTGATATATCCGGACTAAGTTCCGAAGAGCATTCGTGCTAGTGATATAACCGGACTACGTTCCGAAGAGCATTCGTGCTAGTGATATAACCGGACTAACTTCCGAAGAGCATTCGTGCTAGTGATATATCCGGGCTAAGTTCCGAAGAGCATTCGTGCTAGTGATATATTCGGGCGAAACCTCGAAGAGCATTCGTGCTAGAATTGTGAGGCACTGTGTGTGCAAGTTCTTCAACCGAGCACTATGTGTGCGGATCGAGAGTTGAAGCACTACGTGCGAGTTCTTTAATCGAGCGCTATGTGTGCGAAATCAGTCAGTGGGCACTGTGTATGCAAAGTGTGTTTCATGTATGACCTCGTATGGAACGAAGGCATTGATTTAAGATGGTGGATATGTTGTTAAGAAATGAATTCATGTTATAAATGCGTTACAAATTTAGTTTATGGGATGCTTGGTATATGAAGTCATATGTGCTATTGCTAAATGACCCCTATTTTTGTTAGTCATGTTCAAGAAATTATTTCGATTAAGTTTGACATTTGGAAGTCTGTAAAAAATTTTTGATGAATGCTGATGATTTTGGATATATGAGTTATGTGCTAAAATAAATCCCATGCCGGTATACTATATGAGGCTTTATGCCTAATCGATTGTATACGGGTATCGTTAACGGTGATTGAAAGTGCTAAACGAATTCAATGTTCAGGTATGTGGGAGTTGATTTTCTGTTGGAAATAGGTTAAGTTGAATAGTGAGATATGATGGAGTTAAAGGATAATTATTGGGATGTTTGAGTATGTGTGTACTTTCGATCAGGTTACAGCTTATTTATAAAAAAAAAATGTGGGGTACAAATATGTGGGTTATTGATGTGAATTATACATGTTAATATGTGCTTAATATGTGTGTTTGAAATGCATTTGTGAATTAAATTAAGTGATTATTGCTTATGAAATCAAGAAAATGAGATATATGTGCATACTTGTAAAAATGTTTATGTATTTGTTTTAAGATAAGAAAATGATTTTATAGATCGATGCGAAATCAGTAATGAATTACAATTGCTATCGATGAGCTAATGTTAATATGGATATAATTCAATAAGAGGATGTTATCCTAAACTATGCATCGGTAGAAATTTTCGGGGACGAAAATCCCTGAAGGGGGGGGAGAGTTGTGACACCCCTAACTTGAACCTGGTCGGAAAGTGGTTTCGGGACCACAAAATCGAGTCACAAAAGTATATAAATTTTCTTTTCTATGTTTATTATATGTAAAGTTTCATGTGTGAAAGTATCGTGTTTTAATTTTGTCATTTGAATGTGGAATTATTAAAAAGGACTTATGTGAGAAACTTGAAAATGTGATAGGTTGATTTGTAGTGGCCAAATATTGTATGGTTTAAAGTATGAGGACTTGCATGTCAAATATCCCTCCCTCAAGTTAGTGGACGGCAAGGCTAGTGGATGGTTGCCATTTTATGCCTTTTATATTAATAAATTAAATGTTAAATGAATAAATAATATGAAGTATGGACTTATATTAAAAGAAATGGGTGATAAAAACAAAGTTGGTTCATCTTTCTCTTCTCCATTGCCGTACCTAAAGAGAAAAGGAGAAATTGAAGTTAAGGCATTTGGTCACCTTTAAGGGATTAAGGTATGTTAATGCTCTTTCATTGAAAATCTTTGTATATTTGGAGTGGTCATCAAGTATAGAAGCTAGCTCATGGCAAATGTTTTTGTAAATTTATGAAGATGACATTCGGTCATGGATGTTTGTATTTTATTTTATGTTGTTTTTGATGCTTTAGTGTATTGAAGGTTGATTATAGATGAGTTGAGCTTGGTAAAAATTGAATAGTTGTGGCTTAATTGCTTAATGACAATCGGCTATGTTGAAGTGCTAAATGAGTGCTAAATTGAGCTTATGATAGTAATTAGAATTTGGGAAATTTATGCATTTTGTGGTCCAAGTGTGATAAGAACCATACGGTTATGGCATGTAAGCATGAAGATTTGTGGAAGTTTTAGAATTGGCCTAAGTGTTTTCGTCATTAACATATATATATATTGCCGAATGTATGCTTGAAGGATTGGTTAAGTACATTGTTGTTAAATGCTTGTTGATTTGTATAATTGTTGCCTAGCTACTAAATGAACTTAGGATATTATGGATAAGTTCAAGAGTGGCAAAATTGAAATGAAGTTTGTTTGTGCCGAATGTGCATATAAGTAAGTGGAGTTATGTTATAATAGAACTAAGTGTGGCTAGTAAAGCCTATTTAGTTTTCTTGCTATGTTTGACCATAAATATGATACATATTGAAATCTATTGTTTTAGATATAGATTAAATGATATGTGATTGCCAAATGTGATTGTTAAGTGAATAATATTAGTTAAGTACTTAAGCAAATCTATTGTTTTACTTAAGCTTAAGAGCAAAGAGGATCAAAGTCGGATAGGGGAAAAGAGGAAGTAAACGAATAGCGGTGGATATCTAGTCCTCGACCACTTTCGAGGTAAGTTTTAAGTGATTAAACGTTGAGTAAATTCAATCATAATAGAACATAATGAGTTGATTTAATAAGATATGATGTGGCCATGATATGTTTTAAACTCAAATGGTAAGTTCATAAGTGTTTGGACTTGGAAATTTAAGAGCAAATTGTAATAATTTGCTTAGGACAGCAGCAGTAACGTGATTTTAGAAAATCACCATAAATTGTTGGTGTAGAATTATAGGCTGAATAAAATATGTAATCAAAGCTTAATTAGTCTAGTTCCTTATAAAAGAGGCCGTGTGAGCAAAGAAATTTCCTATAAAGAGATATTTAAAGTTGTGTGAGACGGTCTCAGAATGACTCCGAAATCCCCTGTTCTGTTTTTAGAAAATCGTTATAATTTGGACAAAAATGGTTATAAGGCAAAATTTATATGCTTAGACTCCTTAATGAGTCTAGTTTCAAATGAAATTGAATATAACACATTTTGAATTTTGTACAATGAGAAATCTGATTCGTAGTGAGGAGTGGTCAGATTAGTCGAACAGTGAAATAGGGGAAAACTTTAAGAAAAATCTGGTACTGATTGGCCACACCTAAAATTCTTAAAATTTTATGGATGAAAGATACATGAGTCTACATTCGGGGAAAATTAACGGCAATTAATTTTGAGTTTTTTAGCTCCAGTTATGAACAATTTAGTGACTGTTGCTCAGGAAAACTGCTTGTAGTGAATATGTGATTTTGTTGTAAACTTTGATGAAACTATTTGAGTTGCTTATAAGCTATTGCTGAAATTGATGTACAAGAAAAATATGAAATATGTATGAGATATCTATATATGTGATAAGGCCGAAAGGCCAATGTGATGAATGTGAAAGTGTATATATGTGATAAGGCCTAATGGCCGATGTGATGAATGTGAAAGTGTATATAAGTGACAAGGCCTAATGGCCGATGTGATGAATGTGAAAGTGTATATATGTGATAAGGCCTAATGGCCGATGTGATGAATGTGAAAGTGTATATATGTGACAAGGCCTAATGGCCGATGTGATGAATGTGAAAGTGTATATATGTGATAAGGCCGAATGGCCAATGTGATGAATGTGAAAGTGCATATATGAGATAAGGCCTAATGGCCAATGTGATGAATGTGAAAGTGTATATATGTGACAAGGCCTAATGGCCCATGTGATGAATGTGAAAGTGCATATATGTGATAAGGCCGAATGGCCAATGTAATGAATGTGAAAGTGTATATATGTGATAAGGCCGAGTGGCCAATGTGATGGATGTGAAAGTGTATAAATGTGATAAGTCCCGAAGGGTATTTGTGTCAAGATTATATCCAAGGTTAAAACCCCGCAGGTTTATGCGAGAATATTATCCGATTAATGTCAGAA